>NW_004567134.1:18428889-18431316 GCF_000260355.1 Condylura cristata | reverse complement strand
CTCCCGCACGCAGCGCCCGGAGGGGGCCGGGGGCTGGCGCTGGCCCGGGGCGGCGTCCAGTGTCTTGCTGACCTGGGCGCTGGACACTGAGCCGTGCATTCACTTGAGGGGCACCGAGAAAGCCCTGTTTGTGTTTCTTCAGTTTTCGCTTCATTTTCGCTCCCCTCAGGGGTTCAGCGGTGGTCAGGCCTTGCGGTTGGAGGGGGCGCGGCGACGGGGGGCGCCGGCGGGGGGCCGGTGTGCTTCCGGCTGTGGTGACGGTTGTTTCCCCTTTTCAAAGATCATGGGAAACGCCTCTGAGTTCCAGAAGGCAGTCAAGCTAGTGATCGACACAGTTTCATTTGACAAAGACTCCACCGTCCAGGTCTTCGAGGCCACGATCAGGTAACGGGCGGCCAGAGCCGGGCGCAGTCACGCACGGGGCAGAGACCCCACGGCCACGACAGCTGCACACGCCGCTCGAGGGGGCGGGGGGCCCCGCCGTCGCCGCCTGGCTGGTCTGGCCCGCGTCCTCCCTGGCGGTCTGAGCCCTGCTGTTCTGAGGGAGGTGCGGGCCCGCGCCCCGCCTTGTGCAGCAGCCCCGCCCCCGCCTCTGCCCTGGCCCCGTCCGCACCCAGCGTGTGCAGACTTCCGTCTGGAAGTGCCAGAGCCGCGGGCCGCCCGCCCGGCTGCCGCCTCTCTGGGGGAGCTCGTCAGCTGCCCGGCAGCCCAGCCACGGCGTTCTGGCCGTTCGGTGTCTGTCCCCAAGTGAGGAAAACCAAGAGCGATGCCCGAAGACTCAAGGTGGCCTCCGTGCCGGGCTGAGCCGGGGCCAGGCTGGGGCTCAGCGCCCGCGTCCCGCCCTCGGCCGCGCCCCGAGTCCAGAGGGCTCGGGCGGCCTCTGTCCTCTCACCGCAGTGTGGGCTCGCGCCCGACGGGCCTGCGTCCTCTGTTCTCTCGTCACCAGGGTCCTGGGAAGCCTCCTTTCTGCCCACAGGATCATCACCGACTCCGCGCAGCCCTTCGGAGACATGACCGTCCAGGGCTACGACAACGAGCTGCTGCATCTGGCCCACGACCTGGCCGTGAGGCTGCTGCCCGCCTTCGAGAACACCAAGACAGGGATCCCCTATCCTCGGGTGGGTGGGAGGTCTGCTGTGGCAGCTCACTGCCTCCCTACGTGTGACTTGGTTGGCTCATTGGGGCGGGGGCCGGGCAGCGGGAAAGGCAAGAGTGTTCTTGCCGGAAGTTGGGCCTAAATGTGAAGAAAATGCCTCGTGCCGCAGTCAGTGTGAATGGAGCGCCTGCTGCGTGCTGGGCGGTCACACGCTGGCCTGTCCTTCCCCGGGGAGCTTTGTTCCCTTGCTTACTTTTCTAAGCCTTTCCGCGTGCGGGGTTTGTGGGCCCCGCCGCCAGGCACTTTGACCCGATCTGCAGACATTCTGCCTTCGTGGCAGCTGGGTCTCTGCCTAGACCTGCCTGGGAACTGACTCAGCCTTGGGGGCCCGTGGGGACTCCGGGCTGCAGGGCTTGGGGGCGACACAGGCCGCTGTGCGCCGCGGGAGCCGGCGTGGTGCCCAGTGGCCGCTCGGCCCGAGTGGCCCGGCCTGTTCCCGAGCACCCCTGCAGCCTTGCGAGGCTCTGGCCCCTGGTGTCTCCACCGAGTCGAAGCGGGCGCGGTCCTGCAGCGGAGTGGCCCTGAGCCGTGCGCTCTGCCCCCAGGTGAACCTCAAGACCGGCGTTCCCCCGGACAGCAACAACGAGACCTGCACGGCGGGCGCCGGCTCGCTGCTGGTGGAGTTTGGGGTCCTGAGCCGCTTGCTGGGGGACTCCACGTTCGAGTGGGTGGCCCGGCGCGCCGTGAAGGCCCTCTGGGAGCTCCGAAGCAACGAGACGGGGCTGTTAGGTGGGTGCCGCCGCTGCCCGCTGCTCTGTGGTCGGGTCTGGAAGCCGAGGCCCCGCCGGGCCGCTGCCGCTTCTCCCTGACACGCTGGTGGGCCTCCAGGCTGGCCGGGGGCGCCCTCCGAGCCCGCCCTCGTGTCCCTCCGCGAGTCACTGCCAGTGCAGACGGCTGTGCGTGAGGCGCCCCACTGGGGACGCAGGGCCCGAGGCTGGCTTCTCCGCGGCTCGGCGGGGGTCGCGCCGGCCGCACCGGCCTCAGTCGGCTGTCCCCGGAGCCGGCCAGCAGGGAAAGGCCAGCGGGTCACCTGTGCTGGCCACCGCCTGCGGGACCGCCGCGTCCTGCTGACTCCGCGGAGAGGCCCTCTGCTGGGGTCTCACGGCTGCGGGAGCCCCGGGTCCCCGCCGTAAGCAGCGCTTTTTGGGGTGCTCTTTCCTTACCCCTGCAAGTTTGAAGTGTTTATCACAGCGGGGATGAACACATCCCCGCCCGTGGCCAGGCTCAGGCGCGGCTGGCGGGCGGCTGGCGGGCGGCTGGCGGGCGGCTGG
>NW_004567134.1:18426868-18428789 GCF_000260355.1 Condylura cristata | reverse complement strand
TGGGCGCCCCGCAGGCCCGCCAGGCTCGGCCTCCCCACAGCAGCTGTCCTGGCGCTGCCCGGCGCTGGCCCTGGCATTATTTCTCACTTATTTTGCTTTCTCTGGACAGTTTTCTATGAGCGACGTGATACTTCCGCTTGTGAGAAACATTTTAAGGGTCTTTTTCTGGGTGGCCCTACTGGCCCCTCTGCTGGCTTTTTTGTAAAAAAGATTATTTATGCACACGAGAGCTGGGGTACTGGCCGGAGCAGAGGTGAGGGGGGTGAGAGGACTCCCCAGAGACAGTGGGGAGCAGCAGGCGGACCCACTGACATCCACTACCGAGGGAGGCGGGGTGTCTGCTGCGCCCTGGGGTCCCTCCCTGGCTGGGGTCAGCCTCGTGCTGCAGGGGCCGCGGGCAGCTGCACAGCGCTGCACTTTGACCCTGGCGCCCCCAGGGAGGGCCCTGCCTTTTGCTTTTGAAGCGAGGTGACACTGGTTTTTCCTGCCTCTGCCATGCCCATGAGCTGGCGCCTGTACTCAGGACTGCCCCGTGGCCGCCCTGCCTGACCGGCCGGTGGCCTCGGGCCCAGCCCTCCCTGCCGCCCCTGGGGCAGCGCCGTGGCCTGAGCGTCCTCCGGGACCTGACGGCGCTGTGTGTCTTGCAGGCAACGTGGTGAACATTCAGACGGGCCACTGGGTTGGGAGGCAGAGCGGCCTGGGAGCCGGCCTGGACTCCTTCTACGAGTACCTGCTCAAGTCTTACATCCTCTTTGGCGAGGAGGAGGACCTGGAGATGTTCAGCGCGGCCTACGCGAGTATCCAGAGCTACCTGCGGAGAGGGTGAGTCGCCGCGCCACGTCCCGGCAGCGGCGAACAGACAGCCTCTGGGTCCTCGTCGCCGAATCCCTGTGTCGCTGGCCCCTTCGTCACCTGCCCACCCCCCGCCGGTCGTGGGGGGGGCGGGAGGGTGTCGGCTGCTCTGTGTCCCAAGTCACCTTGGGCTGGGGGCGTCAAACAGCACCCCCTCTCCGCGGCGAGGGTGCCAGCGGGCCTGTGTGGCAGCGTCCCTGCGGGCAGCCGCCTGCCTGGCTCTGTCGTCGCATGCGGGAGGGTCCTCGGGGTCGCCGTCGGCGCGGGCTCCCGGGCACAGACACACCCCATCTCCACTGCGCCCCGAGTGCACATGGGGCGGGGTCGGCGCTGTGTCCTGCTTCTCCACTGCGCGGAGACGAGCGAGGGGGGTGAGCCCGGCCACCGCCACATCTTGCGGAAGCCGGCTGCCCGCTGCTGCCCGGGCCCACCCGGCTCGGCGGCCAGGCGGCCGTGGGGCGCTCAGCGCTTCCCCTGCATCCCCGCCCCAGGAGGCCCTGCCCGGCCGGCTCTGTGGGGTCGGGGCCGCTGCCCGCCACAGCTGCCGAGCTTGCTCAGGGGGGCGCCTGGTCCCCCGCGGGCCGCCTGGGTTGGGGCTGAGGCTCAGGCCGCGCTCCTGACCTGGGCAGGCCCAAACCCAGTGAGGGTGGCCCCGGGCCTCTTGCTGTGACACCTCCTGCGGGGCCTGGGGGTGTCAGGGCCGCGTGAGGGCGCCCCGAGCCCGCGAGGCGCCTCCCAGAGACAGCGGGGGCCCCGCTCGCCCCGCGCGTCCCGCCGTGGGTGTTCCGGGTGGACTCCGTGTGGCAGGTCGAGGCGGTCTTCGGCGGAGGTCGACGGGCGGGTCGGGCGGGCGAGCCCCGCGCTGAGCTCCCTCCGCCCCCGCCCCCAGGCGGGAAGCCTGCAACGAGGGGGAGGGAGACCCGCCGCTGTACGTCAACGTGAACATGTTCACCGGGCAGCTGATGAACACCTGGATCGACTCCCTGCAGGCCTTCTTCCCGGGACTGCAGGTACTGCCCCCGCCGCCGCGGGGCTCGTGTGCAGACCGCGGCGGGCGGGCGGGCGGGCG
>NW_004567134.1:18424262-18426658 GCF_000260355.1 Condylura cristata | reverse complement strand
GGGCGCCCGCCCCAGGTCCTGATCGGGGACGTGGAGGACGCCATCTGCCTGCACGCCTTTCACTACGCCCTCTGGAAGCGCTACGGGGCCCTGCCCGAGAGGTACAACTGGCAGCTGCAGGCGCCCGAGCTGCCCTTCTACCCGCTGAGGCCCGAGCTGGTGGAGTCCACGTACCTGCTGTACCAGGTAGGGCGCCGGCGTGGTCTCGCGCCCTGAGGGGGCGGGCAGGGCCGGGAGCCCAGTGTTGGCCGTTTGTTTGGCCGAAGAAGCCGCTGGGCTGGCCTCACGGCCGGCGCGCCCTGCGCAGTGACTGTTGGGGCCGAAGCGTCTCCCTGCTGCCAGCTGCGCGTGGGTGTGCGTCTCTGCCAGGCGCGTCTCAGTGCCCTGGGGAGCCCTCTCGCTGGGGGTAGCCGCCGGCGGCGCAAGGCCGCGTCCCCCCAGCGCCCTCGCCCTCCCCGACCTGCTGCGTCTGGGTGGACAGGAGGCTGAGCGGGCAACGGGGCGGGCCCTACAGGGGGCCCGGGGCCCCGGAGCTCTCGTGAGGGCGGGGCTGCCGCCCGAGTGCTGCCCGGGTCCCCTCTGCCTCACTGCCTTTCTCCCGTAGAGTGGGGGTCGCCTCACAGCGTGGCCTGGCCACCGCGGCATCCCGGGGCTGGCTTTCCGCCGTGCGGGGCGAGCATTGGCGGAGACCCCGGGTGCAGACTTCCGGTGGGGTCTGAGTCTCGGCTCCCCGGAGAAACCGTGTCCTAAAGCAAACACCCTGGAGCAAGAACAGACGGGTGGGCCCGAGGCCTGAGCGCTGCCAGGACGGCAGAGCGGGGAGCCCCCCGTCGGCTCCCTCAGCCCTGCGGGCGCAGCAGAGCGCCCGCACCCGGTTTCTCGTGTGTCCCCAGGCCCGGCGCCGGCAGGGGGCCGTCGTCCTCCGCTTGGGGAGCCACGTGGGTGCTGCCCCACCCCGGCACAGCACCGAGGCTGGGCTCCCGTCCGCGCGGGTCCCGGGCCTGAGCCCGTCTGGGGGCCCCGGGCCCTGGGGTGGCTGCGGGCGGCGAGCCGAGGCCCTGCTGGATCGCGTTTTCTCCTGCTCTCTCTAGGCCACCAAGAACCCCTTCTACCTCCACGTGGGAATGGATATTCTGCAGAGTCTGGAAAAGTACACGAAAGTCAAGTCAGTTCTCTAAGTTCCTTTCTCTACGGTTTGAGTTGTTCTGGGAAAATACTGCTCGGCAGTTCAGTTACTGAGCAGGCCCCCGACGCCGCTCAGGCGTGCGGGGGAGCGTTGCGCTGAGTGGTGGACACCGCCCTTTCTCAGCGCAGGCGCCCTGACTTCTGGCCCGTTGCCCCGCGAGTTCCAGCAGAGCGGGCCGCTTATTTCAGCTGGGCCCCGCGCGGCACACGGCACAGAGCGTGCCGGGGCCGCTTCGGGCACACCCCGGGGGCACCCCGGGGGCCGGCCTCGCCCCTGTGCAGCGCCCGCCGCGGGCCCTCGCGTCTCCGCCGGGCGGTAGATGCGTGCGCATAACGAGCCCTTTCGGGGCGCACGCGCCTGTTCCAGTCTCCAGGCGAGAAGCCAGCGTCACAGACGCGGCGCTGAACGTCTGCAGCAGCTTTCGGTGGGCTGCCGCCAGGCTGGGGCTGTGAGGCCTCTGTGGCACCCCCAGCCGGCTCGGGCAGGCGGGCGGAGGCGGCTCACGTGTGGTCTTGCAGGTGTGGGTACGCCACGTTGCACCACGTTGTGGACAAATCCAAAGAGGACCGGATGGAGAGCTTCTTTCTCAGCGAGACCTGTAAATACCTGTACCTGGTGCGTGTGTGCGGGAGGGTGCGGGAGACACGGCCCTGCCCGGAGCGGGCCTGCGGCCTCTCGGGCAGCGTGGCCTGGGCATGTGGCCTGGCAGCTCGGGCATGGTGGTGCCCGGCAGGAGCGGGAACGGCACCCGGAGGCGCCTGCCCCTCGCTGGGCTGCCCCGCCGGCCCCCAGAGCCCCTCCCCCGTGGAGAGGTGAGACGCGCCGTCCTGGGCTGGGCCTTGCTCTTCCACACCGCTTCGGTCTGCCGGGAGGGGCGTGGTGGAGCTGAGCGGCCTCCAGGGGGCCTTGAGCCTGGCGGCCGCCTGCCTGGAGGCGTCTGGCTCGGGCGAGCCCGGTGGGCCGCACACAGGGAAGCTTCCAGCAGCTCCTCGGTGTCCGGCCGGGCCCTGGCTGCCGCCGCCGTGTGGGGGCCGGGTGTGGATGGCTCCAGGCGCTGCTGTCCTGGCAGCTGCACAGATGCGTGCGTGCTGCAGGCTGTGGGGTGCAGGTCTGGGGGTGCGGGTCAAGCCCTTCCTGCCGCAGCACTGCTGCCACAGGCCCAGCCCGCGGTGCCCGCCCTCGGGCCCGGCTGGGACGTCTGCGGGCTGGG
>NW_004567134.1:18422664-18423865 GCF_000260355.1 Condylura cristata | reverse complement strand
GGGCCTGGGCGTCTGCGTCTGCACAGAGCGGGCGCTCTGCTGGCGGGCCGGCTGGGTGGGTCCCTGGAGAGCAAAGGCCGCTTGCCGGCCCGAGTCGGTGCTGACGGGGCGGCTCTCTCCCCCCGCAGCTGTTCGACGAGGAGAACCCCGTGCACAAGTCGGGGAGCAGGTACCTGTTCACCACCGAGGGCCACGTCATGTCCGTGGACGCGCGCCTCCGGGACTCGCCCTGGAAGGAGAGCTTCTCGGAGGAGGGCGGGCGGGGCCGGCCCGGCCGGACGGCACCCAGGCCCAGAGCCCAGGAGCTGGGCCTCATCAACTCCAGCTCCAACGTAAGGGCCTGGCGCTGCGCCCCTGCTGGAGACGCCTGTGGCTGTCGGGCGGGCCGGGCGGGCCGGGTGGCGGGTGTCTCTGGGCAGCCCCACCGCCCCGCACCCCCGCGCTCCCGGGGAGGGCCGGGAAGGGCCGTCAGCTCCCGGGGGCGTGGCTGGGCCTGTCGGGCCTGTCAGCCGGGTCCTGGGGTCAGTCGCCTGGGGGCAGCAGGTCACAGTGAGTGTATGCGGGAACCTGGCAGATAACTGTAGGGTCTGGATGGGGCCTCTCCTTTGAGGGGGAGACACACCTCTACTGAGAAAAGGGAGAGGCTGAGAGAAAGCAGCGCCCCGCCCGGAGGGCCAGGCCCAGCTAGAGCCCGGGGGCCAGAGCTGCCCGGGGGCCAGAGCTGCCCGGCTCACCTGGGCTGTTTGGCGCAGCTTTGGCGGCGAGGGCGGCTGCCTCCCTGGCCTGCCGCGGGGCCCGGGCAGTGTGGCCGTCCCTGGAGGCGGGAGGGCGCCCCTGGGGCCGGCGGCCGGGGGCGGGTTGGTCCCCACAGCTGACGGCCGCCCCCCCCGCAGTGCAGCCGCGTGCCGGCCGAGCGGAGGTTCTCGCTGCCGCTGAAGAGCGTCTACATGCGCCAGATCGACCGCATGGTCGGCTTGACCTGACCGGCCCGCCCCGCCCGCCAGGTGCGGCCTGCAGCCCGCTGGGGGACCACGTCGTCGGGCGCCGGCAGGTGGCTCTGCCCGGCCGCCCGCCCGCGCAGTAAATCCTTGCACACGTGAGCGCTTCTCCTCCCTTCCGTGAAACGCCCTGTTCTTCACGGTGACACTGGAGGTGAGAAGGCGCCGGGGACCGGCGCGCACAAGCTGGCGTCACCGGTCGC
>NW_004567134.1:18420429-18421552 GCF_000260355.1 Condylura cristata | reverse complement strand
CCAGGGAGAGGTCTGGGGCCAGCGTCCAGACGGCCTCTTTGCTTCTGCCCTGCCGGGGGGCTGGGGAAGGCGGGGGCAGCTCCGGCTCGGCCTGCGACCTGCTTCTGAGGGCAGCGCCGTGGGGCCGCCGGGAGCTGCGCCCTCCTCACACCGCGGGTCGGGCGGGCGCCTGGGTCCTGCTCTGAGGGGGCTGCAGACCTGCTGCTGAAAGTGGCCTTCCAGGGAGGCCCTGAGTCCGGGCCGCATGGGCGGCTTAGCCTGTACACCCCTGAGCCCCAGAACCTGTCTCCACGCGGCGTGGGCAGTGTGGGCGGGGCTGGGCCTGGGCGAGCGGCCCTGCTGCCTTCCTCCTCGGCGCCCGGTTCCGGCTGCTGCTCCCCGTCCTCCCCGACCTGTTCCTGCACCGGCCGCCTCAGTCTGGGGCCTCCCGGCTGCAGGCGGCCCCGGACTCGGGCTCCTGGCGCCGCAGACCCGCCACGGCCGCCCTCCCTCCAGGAGGGCTGGCCCTCGGGGCGCGGAGGGTCGCCCCACGTGACTGAGCCGGGCTGGGGCGCAGCCCTGCCCTTCCTCTCCATCCCCGACCCCGCCCTTCTCCAGTGCCTCTCCCTGCAGGGCGGGGAGCCCGTGAGCGTGGGGGGCGGTGCTCGGGCGGCTCAGGGCCACCCCCGTGCATGTGGGCGTGAGTCTGGTGACGTGTCGGCCCGCGCATCCCGTCTGTGCCTGCCCTTCTTTCTGAGGCAGAGAAAACTATTTTTTAAGGTATTTTGTTCTAATTTTAAATAGCAAGACAGAAGCTGTATTTTTATTTATTATGCACAAGAAAGGTAAATCTGTTTTTGCAAAATCGCGAGTTAGGAGCTCTGGGAAAGCCGAGCGACCGACGCCAGCGCTTCTCTGTGACGTGCAATACGCTTGCGGCGGTGGGTGACTGCGCAGTCTGTAAATACGAAGTGTTTAAATGAAAAGCAAGCCTTTGCCCGAGGACCAAATGCTTTTATAAACGTGCCGATGGGCATCTCGCCCTTTGGAGTTTGTTAGGATTTTCGCAGTGATTTTATTAAAAGATTCTTCTTTTTGAGTTGTCGTTTCGTTCTTGCTCTGGGCACTCGGACATGCACGCCCA
>NW_004567134.1:18418792-18419446 GCF_000260355.1 Condylura cristata | reverse complement strand
GCGGCGAGGCGGCGCTGGCCGAGGTCTCGCGAAGGTGTGAGTGATGGCCGCACCCCCGCGGGCCCCTGGACAGTGCTGGGGACACGCACAGGCGTGGCAGATACTGGGCAGAGGCCGGCAGGGACCAGACGCCGTGACGCCCGAGGTGCTGACCGGCCGGCTCCTGCCCGCCCGGGGCGGGGACCTCTGCCCGCCACCGGCCTGCTGTGCCGCGCCTCGCCCCACAGGCAGAGCTGGCCGCCCCACGCGCTTCCTGGGGGTCGTGGGGCTGTGGGCAGAATCCTGGGGTTCTGACAAGTCACGGAGGGGCAGGGAGGGGACCAGCACAGGGACCCGCGGGCCTGTCACCTAGGAGGGGGGCAGGGCACTCCAGGCAGCTGGGGCCCCAGACCTTTGGGGTGGACTGGGCACCCTCCAGGGTAGGACCTGGGCAGCACTGACCAGCTCTGGGCCTTGTCTGAGAGGCAGGGTGACCCCTCAGGCAGCCAGAGACTCAGAGACACCCTGAGACCCCACTGGCCAGGTGGGGTCCAGAGGCCACCAGGTTGCTGCCACAGGCCCCGGTGTGTGCAAGGTGCCGGCCCTGGGGCCTCAGAGAAGAGGGGACTCGCTGCTGGGTCAGCGCCCCCGCCGGCGGGAGCGGGACCCCTCACG
>NW_004567134.1:18415325-18418692 GCF_000260355.1 Condylura cristata | reverse complement strand
TGCCGGGAGCCGGAGGAGGGGCCGCGCGTCGGGCCCGGCCGCCCTGACCGACGCTGGTAAATACTGACGCTTCATCTTTGCTCTTGACGCGCGTCCTTGGGGCCGCCCGCAGCGACGTCCGGGAGTGCCACAGCGCTGGGCACCACCCGGCCGAGGCCCTCCAGCCCGGGGCGTCGGCACCCGCCACGCTGGGGCCCGCCGGCGCCTCAGAAAAGACCCTTCTCCCCCGCAGAGCTTTGTGCTGACTCGGGCCTCAAGCCCCAGGGCCTTCGTAGCGCCCAGACAGCAGCCCCAGCCTGGCTGGGCAGATGAGGTGGGCTCACCCGGCTGGGGTGCGCCCTCGCCCGCTGGCGGCCACGCCCAGGTACGCGCCGGCGGGGTCCCTGGGAGGAGACGCCGTGCGGAGAGGCTGCGGGGTGGCTCCTGCGGGCAGGAGCGCGGCCTCGGCCATTCCGGGGTCAGCCGAGCCCACCGAGCTGAGGGGGGCAGCTGGACGCCTGGATGCTGTGGGCCTGGAGCAATACGCCCCAAATGTCATGGTTTATCACCAGAACTCAGGCGTCAGGACTTGCTGACAGGATGATGGGGTGAGTAGGTGGACTTGGGGGCGGGGGCCCCCCAAGGTGTAGCTCGTGACTGTTCACAGCGCCTGCTCCGTTGGGCTTAGAGCCGCCTGGCCCCTGCGGCAGCGGGACCGGTCACCTTCAGCGAGCCTGGCAGCCCGAGGGCCCTCTGCCCGCCAAGCCGCGGCTGCCCCGAGGGAACTCGGGGAGCCGGGCGGTGCGCTGGGGGCGTGGCCGGTGTCCAGGCGCTGCCCCGCGCTGGCCCGTGGGCGCCCTCGTGTGCCCCCAGGAGCGGGCGCGCTCCCTCAGAGTGCTCAGGTTCCTGGGACGGGGACCCAGAGTTCCCGCCAAGGGGGTCTGGGCGGGGCCTTGACCCGCCAGCTGTCCCCGCGAGGCTGCAGCACTGGCCAGTGCGGCACGGGGTTGCGCGGTGGCAGCGCCTGGCAGGGTCTGCAGGGTCGGGGCCCTCACAGCGCAGACCCCCTGCTTTCCCGGGACCCAGCGCCCGGCAGGAGCGGGGAGGCGGCCGCCAGGGCTGAGCCGGCTGGGCAGGAGCTGCCGG
Organism: Condylura cristata; assembly: GCF_000260355.1. NCBI lineage: Eukaryota > Metazoa > Chordata > Mammalia > Eulipotyphla > Talpidae > Condylura > Condylura cristata. The sequence continues at coordinate 18,417,567 of NW_004567134.1, read as the reverse complement.
CCGCGGGCTGTGCCTCCGCCCGTGGCCAGCAGGGGCCGCCGCTGCCCCGCGTTCCCCGTGGCCGTCAAGCGGCGGCCGCTGCGCCCCAGGGCTCCCTCCCGCCTCCCGGAGCCTTGGGCCCTCGCTCTCCACAGCGAAACCGGGGGGCCCGACCTGGCGGGCGTCTCCAGTCACCCCGAGTTAGGGTCTGGCCAGCGGGGCGCTCTGCCCGGCAGGGGGTCGGCACCCCGTGGGCCCCCACCCCCGCATCAGCCTCCTGGCTGCTCCCCTCGGCGCTCTTAGCAGTAAATGGCCTCGCGCCCCCAAACGGCCTCCCGCTGTTGCGGGTCGGTCGGGGACGTGTCCGGCCCGGCCACGCTCAGCTCTGCCTGGGGGCTCAGCTGCGCCCGGGCGCGGGTCCCCGGCTGCCCGCGGCCGAGCGTTGCCACTCCTGGGCGCCGCCCGCCTCCCGCCAGCCGTGAGCCCCCACGGTCAGGGGCAGCTGTGCGCTGCGCCTTCTGGAGCTGCGTCTCCGCCCTCGGCGCTGGGCGCCCGGAGGGGCCTGGGGCCAGCGCGGGGCCATCTTCCAGCCCAGTAGGCGCGGGTCAGCCTGGCCCCAGAGCCGAGCCCCCGGCTTGGGCAGGCGGGCAGCGGGCGAGGCCGGCGCCCTCAGCAGCTGCCACCCCTGCTCCTCAGCGTCCGCGCGGAAGCTGCCCAGCACCTTGGCACGCCCGCTCCCGGGCGGCGGCCGCCTGGTAGTCACGGTCTTGCCGACGGCTGCGATGCTCTCACGCGTGTGCCGAGTCTCCCCTGGAGCGAGGCCCTGAGGGGGCTTTGCGTCTCCGTGTCTGTGTCCTCGCAGCTGGCCCCCGGCCCGCGCCTGACCAGGGGAGCGTCACCGCCAGCTTCCCTCTGAGTTTAGGTTCCCACAAGACGGCCCTCAGCACGGCGTTTCCCTCCCTGAGGAGAGGCGGCAGGGCCACCCGCTGGCGCCTGCTCTGGGGCCGGGGTTCGCGGCCGCTGTCACTCCTCTGTCTCTCCCGTTCCACACACTTGCGTCCTCTGCCTGGCCCGTGCCTCGGGCCGCCACCTTGTCCCGGTGGGGTGGGGCCTGGCGGTGCCCGTCCTTGTCCTCCGGGCCCGGGAGCCTCGCCCTGACCGCTGCGGCCGCGCGGACCAGAGGCTCGGTGGGGTGGGGCCTGGCGGCCGGGCGGGCGCTGGCGAGAGCGCAGGAGCACGGCGGGATCTGGGCCCACAACCCGGCTTCGTGGCTATAGAGTGAGTCACCCCAAAAGGCCACGCCTCGCAGGGCACCCCAACGGCCCCGTGAACCCCTGGCCGGCGCTGCCCGAGGTCAGGTCCCGCTGGCCACGCCTGCTGGGCGACCCAGGCTCAAGGTCCGAGCAGCCTGTGCCCGAGCCGGGCGACCCCGGGAAGGCGACCCCAGGCCGGAGCGCCGGCACCCGGGCCGTGGAGGGCGGGCTGCTGCAGTCCCCTGGTGGCCCCGGCTGCGAGCGCCCCAGAGCTGCACGCGTCCCGCGGCAGCCAGTCCCCACGTGTGCCTGGGCCCCGTGGCTGCCCTGGACACGCCTGGACCCCGTCTCCGGCGACTGGCGGAAGCCAGGTCCACGGCCCGGCTGGTCAGGGGAGGCCGTGAGCGGCAGGAGAGCTCGGGCCTCAGCCAGCGCGGGCCGGAAGGAGGCCGCACTGGGGGAGCCAGCAGGACGGGGCGCGCCCATGGGGGCCCCACGTCTCCTGGCCAGCTGCCTGGTGGTCACAGCAGCAGGGCTCAGGGCCAGGACCTGAGTGCCCCGGGCAAGAGGCCGCCTCTGGGCTTGCGTGGGGCGGGACCTACGGGCTCTGCCCCCCATGTCCTTCAGGCCCCGGGGTGCAGGAGCTGGGCGGGGGGTCAGAGCCCTGTCCTTCGCGCAGACCTGTGCGTCCAGCTCGGGGCCTGACCAGTGTCCCTGCTGGAACAAGCAGGCTGCAGCCGTCTGTCCCTGTGGACCTAAGTCTGTGCTGGGGCCACCGGGGTGAAGCGCACAGCCGCTGGGGCTCCCCAAGCAGGGTGGGCCTGGAACCACGCCCCCAAGCGAGAGGACCTCACCTCGTCTGCCCCCAGGAAGAAGGGGTGGGCTTCCAGAGCCGCCCTGAACTTCCATGTCTGGGCTCCCCCTCAGTGCCGGTTTCCCGGGTGGGCGAGGGGTGCACCCAAGTGGGGCCAGCACGGTGGCCGTCACGGCCTGCAGGCGGGGGCGGGGCC
>NW_004567134.1:18413587-18415225 GCF_000260355.1 Condylura cristata | reverse complement strand
GCAGCGCCGCGCGGCCTGCAAGAGGGCCTTGCCTTCTGAGGCCGGGTCCGCGCGGAGCCGCCGTGGCACCTCCAGCTCCAGAGCGGGACGTGTCCGCGCTGAGCAGCAGGTGCCATCAGTGCTCACTGCGCCCCTGTCCGGCTTCCCCGTGCCGCCCGCCTGTCGCGCCCACGGGCCTGCCCCAGAGCCCGGCAGGCAGAGCCCACACCCCCGGCCCAGACCTCCGAGTTAGAGCGCGAAGGGGAGACGCCCCTGTGAGGCAGACACGTCGTGCAAGCAGGAGCTAATAAGCTGCCGTGGAATCCCTCAGCCCAGACAGGCGGTGACAGCCTAGCGCACGCAGCCAGCGCTGGAGACGGGCAGTAAATTTAGAAGGTCTAATGAGGGGACTCGGGAGCTGCCGGGAGCCTGCCGACGACTGGACTGCAGTGTCGCTAGACAGGCGGCCCCGCGGCCAGAGCCCCCAGAAGCCCTCGCCCGCGTCGATGCCGGGCGCTCAGCCCTGACCGCCTGCGCACCGCGGTCTGTCTTGGGTGGTTGCCGGGCGCCCCCACCTCAGGGCCATGTCACAGCCCAGCCGGCTGGCGTCCCCACCCCTCTGCTGGACGAAGTTACTGGCGGGGCCCCCGGGGTCTCCCGCAGGCGGGGCTGGGCCGACACACAGGTCCTGTGGTGGACAGTCCACCCGCTGGCCTCAGAAATGGTCAAAAAACCTGATGTGGCCTGAGCCTCTCGCCCGTAGACGAACTTCCCCGAGCTGAAGGGCAGGGGCCAGGTCACCCGCCCAGGTGGGGTCTGCGAAGGAGCGGCGCCTCCGGCTTCTGGGGTCCCTGACTCGGACCCCACAGCGCGAGGCAGACGTGCTGGGTCAGGGTGTCGCCGCAGAGGAGGAACGGGGCGGCTTTGGCGTCGCGCCGTGGGGCAGCGCCCTGATGTCAGACTTTGCTTCCGGCACTGATGATGGAGGAGCAGCTGAGCGAGTCTCCCCCGCCGGGCGCCGCCCTTCCGATCAGGACACGGCCCGCGAAAGCCCGCGAACACGGCTTCACGTGCCGCGTGGCACGGCCGCCGCCCCGCAGCCCCGAGGCGTGTGAGTTGCCCGCCGGGGCTCCGAGAGGCCGGGCCTCGCCCCTCTGCTCTGCCTGCACCTGCACAGCCCTCTCGGAGCTCGTGTGGGGGCCCGGCAGAGGGGTCCGGCAGAACTGCCCCCCCACGGTTATGCTGAAATCGGCCCGGCGAGGTCGACTCGCTGCAGGGTCTTTCGGGAGACAGCGGGCAGAGCCGGGTCGCGGCGGCCTTACTCCGCACGGCTGAGGCCCTCGTAGGCGACGCGAGGAGGGAGCGCTCGCTAGGGCGCTCTGTGGCGGTGAGGAGCGGACGGTGTCCGCAGGCCCAGGAGAGAGACGCCTCGAAGAGCCCAACCTCCCAACCGGCCGGCGCCTCGAGCTCAGGCCTCGCTGTCCACCGGGCTGCGGTGTGCTGTTAATGTCAAACATTGTACCAGCAAAGTTTGGGGCGGGGGGCCCCGAATACGAGTCTCCCGCCGCTCCGGACCGGCCCTGGGCTCCCGCAGACGCTCCGGCCCGTGGGGTCTCAGCGCGAGGAAGCGGGACGCGGCTGTGGCTCTGGACTGCGGCG
>NW_004567134.1:18410786-18413487 GCF_000260355.1 Condylura cristata | reverse complement strand
AGGGGGGCACAGGGACTTGGGGCCATGGGCTGTGCTCCAGAAGGCCCAGGACAGGCTCCAGCCCCTGACGGTCAAGGCTCTGAGGCCAGCTTCCGGGCAGCAGGAAGGGGTGCCCAGGCTCCCGCGCCAGGCGGGCCGCCCTCCCTGCCACAGTGGGCAGGCGTCTTTCAGCCCCAGAGGGCCCCGCAGGGAGCTGTGGGGCATTCGGGATCAGTGCGCTCTGCGGCAGCCAAGAACACAGCTGTCCAGCTGTCAGCAGGAGCCGCTCCGGGCGCCCGACGGTGCCCACGTGGGCCGCCCCCTCCCCCCCCCGCGGCCGTGATCACATTTTCACGTCTGTAGGAAATCACCCACGGTAGAAATCACCCACTGCGGGCAAGCTGCTGCCTGCTTGCAGCCGTTGGCGTTAGTGTTCTCGGAAGGAAGGCCCGGCGGCACAGGGCACCCTTGGGGCAGGGTGGGGCCCCTGCGGCCTCGAGCCCCTCAATGCCCTCCCCGTGGGGCGCCCGCGCTGCTCTGTCCGTGCAAGGCCCGCGTGCCCCCGCCCCGGCACCACCCGGGCTGCGGACCGCAGGCCTGGGCTGGGGCAGGCTCGGCAAAGGAGTCAGGAGGGCAGCTCGCTCTTCCCGCCACTGCCCGCCCCAGCCGGCCCTGCAGGGGACTGACCCGAGTGCGGGTCCTGCAGGACTGACCCGAGTGGCCACCAGTCAGGCCCCAGGGGAGCCAGCAGCGGGAAGGCGAGAGGCTGGGGTCTGGCCCCTCCTGGCCAGAAGCCGTGGGCCCTGGCCCGCCAGATGCCAGCACCTCCTCTCTCCTCCCGCAGGACGCCCGCGGGGGCAGGGGGCAGTCCATGGGCTGCCTTCCCTGGAATGATCCATCTGCAGAAAAGCCCCAGCTGCGTAGCTGCAGGGAAATTCCTGGCCCCGGGGTGGCGGACACCCGGCCAGGCACTGGAGGCAGGCGCGGCCGGACCCCGGCCCGGGCCAGCAGGGGCAGTGTCCTCGCCTGCCGCCCCAGCCTCCCACGGCGTGGGCCCTGAGCTGGCCCACCCAGTGGACACTGCTCTCCCGGGGGTCCGCCCATACCTCCCACTCCTGGCCACGCCCACTCCTGCAGCACCCTGGCCCCAGCAAGGGACACCTGTGCCCAGGGCTCCTGAGGCCGGCCACTGCCCAGCTGTCAGGAGGAGACAGGTCGGGGCCCAGGACCCACGCCCCAAGACTCTGGCCTCTCCCGCAGGAGTGGGGCCCCAGCAGGACACAGCCCGGGTCAGCAGGACACAGTGGGGGCTGCGCTCGGCCTGGCCTAGTCCTGCTCCCTGGGGCTGCCAGGCTCTGCCCCCCGGAGGGCGAGGGGGCTCCGGGAAGGCCAGCGCTGCCACGCACTGCAAGTCCCTCTGGCCCGGGCGCTTCGGCCAGCAGGGAGGCGGGACCCAGCGGCCGCGGCCCAGGCAGCTCCTGCCCTCAGCGTCAGAGAGGCTCCACACCTGGAGCAGCTCCCAGGCCCAGCCTGACCAGAACACCCAGGTGTTCTGCCCACGAGCGCAGCCCCCCAAGCTCTCACTGCCCTCCAGGCCAGCAAGGGGGCGGGAGGCAGCAGGGCGCTGAGCCAGGGGCCGACGACGCCTGCGCCCTGGGCCTGCTGGCCCCAGACCACACGAGCTCGCCTGGGACGCTGGAGCCCCACCGAGCGGCAGCTCGCCACGGCCAGGGTCAGCTGGTGCCTCCTGCTCCCCGTCTGGGCCCTTCCCACGCCCCATCGTGGTGGACGCCCAGCTTGGTGGTGCTGCGTCCCCCACCACTGACCAGGGTGAGGGCAGCCGGGCGGCCCCAGCCCCCTCAGCCAGCCCACAGCCCTGCGCCCCGATCCAGCCAGCCCGAGGTCTCAGGGCCACCGCAGGAGAGGGGCCCGGGGGTGGCCACGAGGCTGCAGGAACGCAGTCTTGGGGAGCCTCCCCTGCTGGGGACACAGGCCCCCCCCAGCAGGCTCTGGCACTACACTAAACCCCTCCGGCAGGGTCTGGGTGAGGGCCCCGTCCCGCGAGGCCCAGAAGCCCCCCGTGAATGCAGGTGCCCGCAGGGCAGCGGGAGCCACTGGCAGAGGGGTCCGGGCTGGGTCAGCCACTCAGGCTGCAGGCCAGGCTGCAAAGCCCAGGCACCCCCACCCCGAGCCCCACTCAGACCCCAAGGCTGTGAGCTCGGGTGGGGCTTTCACAGCTGGGCGGGGCTGTGGCTGACCAGCGGCTGGGAGGCCGGCTTAGCTAAGGGGGGAGAGCCGGGGGCCCCAGTGGTCATTCACCCCACCCGCTGCCCCGCCCTACACCCCACCCTACCCCTCAAGCCCACCCCAGGCCTGGGGGTGGGGGAAGGCCTGGCCTGGGGCTGGGGGAGGGGGTGGGGGCTGCGCAGCCCCAAGCCTGCAGGGTGCCAGGGCCACTTCCTGAGCTGGCCCTTCCCGGCGGCCCCAGGCGCCCTGGGCAGGCCGCAGGGCTGGTGTCTCCGCTTCAGAGCTGAGCTCCCGGTGCCCAGAGAGGGCCACAGCCCCCCAGGCTGGCAGGGCGGGGGCAGGGCTGGGGGGCCAACCTCCCTCCCTCTCTGGCACCTCCCGGGCCGCCTGCCCTGTGGGGGCGTGGCCTGGCATGGCCCCGCCCACGGGCCTGGCCCCGCCCAGCGGGCCCCGCAGGCCTGGGGAGGGACAGGAC
>NW_004567134.1:18404587-18410686 GCF_000260355.1 Condylura cristata | reverse complement strand
GGCGGGCCAGAGCGGGCACCGGCTAGGGCTGCGAGCTGAGGGCACATCACGTCTCTTCCTCTCACGCTACCGACTCCCCGATCACTGACGCGACCCCATACTTTTCTGGTACTGTGACCCCACCGGGCGAACGCACGGAGCCTGTGACCTGTGCAGCACAGCTGGCCGGGGACAGCGCTGGTGTCGGGCCTGTCCACGCGCCGTCCCTGGCGGACAGTTCAGTCTGCACCGGCTGCCGCAGCTCCCCGCCGCCAGCCTCGGGCCGTGCTGGTGCTGTTTCCGTCTCGGATTTGGCTTCACGAAGCAGATGAAGAAGGGCGAGCAGGTAACAGAAACTATGAAGCTAATCGACACCTCGGGCTCTAATCTGAAGGGGTGACGCCGAGCAACCGGCCTCTCTTTTCCAGGATCGGGGTGCATCTTTCTGTCTCCAGCCCCCCCCGCTTGTTTACCTTGGCCGCCCCCCTCCCTGTGAGCCCTCCTGGTGGGGACCTGGGTCCTGCTTGCTGCGGAGGCCTCCAGCCGGGCTGGAGCTGGCTGAGCAGGAGGCCCGGGGCGCTGGCCGGGCAGGCAGGGGCCGGGAGGCCGCCCAGGGGCCTGGACGCCCGCTGGTGGGGAGGGCTGCGGCGACTGGGCCGCCTGGGCTCTCACGGGCCTCCCCATCTTCCTGACCTCCCTGGGGAGAGGAGCCCGAGCAGGAGTGGGCCCGTGGTCATTGCGGGCGGCTCTGTGGCCAGTGCAGGTGTCCCCGTGTGTTCTCAAGCTCCCCCTCCCCCAGCTGCGCCCCGCCTGGTGTCCGAGCCTTTCCAGGGGCCCAGCCAGGGTGCCTCTGCCTAGAAGCGGCCCCTAGAGGGCACTGCGGCCTCAGGGAAAGGCTGGACCTGGCCCAGGACTGGGCTGGCCGCTCCCTGGAGCGCTGGGCTCCTCAGCTTATTTCCGTCCGCTCAGGGCCTGAGGAAACAGCATGCCGGGGGGCGGACACAGCCCCCGGGGCCGTCCACGCTGCGCCTCCGAGGGGAGGGCCGGTCCGAGGCCGCCCCGGCCAGGAGGCCCCTGCGGGCGCCTCTTCCTTGCTCCGTTCTGGTGATTCTGCTTCAGCCCCAGGCTCCGCCCGGCAGGGAGAGGTCGCCCCGAAGCACGCAGGTCCCCGACTCGCTGGCTCTGTCTGGGCTTTGGCTCTGGGGCGCGGCTGGGCAGGGGCCCTCGGCCCGTTCCCCGCCTCAGTGCGGCGCCGGAGCGAGAGGGCCGGGAGGCGGTGGGGGCCCGTGCAGCTCTGCGGCCCCGGTGTCAGCCGCGGACGCAGCAGGACGCAGGCCCGGTCCGGCACCCGCGGGAACAGAGGTGCTGGCGTCCGGGGCTCGCAGGTCACCCCGAAACCCGCAGCGCGGTCGGCAGTGAAGGCCCAGCCGGGCCCAGTCACCGGACTTGCGCCTGTGCTTGTCACAAAGCCGTCCGCCTGCGGCCGGCCGGCCCAGCGACGGGCGAGGAGGCCCTTGGGCGGAGCCAAGTGACCCGTGAGGGGACACGTGGGCCGGGGCAGGAGAAGCGGCGGCCGGCGGCAGAGCGGCGGGTGGGGGCGGCCGGCCTGGAGGGAGGTGCCGGCAGTGCTGGCCGGGCCGCTCGCGGCTGCTTGCCCGGCAGCGGGCTCCTGACCGGGCTCCTGCACTCCCAGGCAGACGAAAGCCACGCCGAGAGGACTGGCGTCTGGGCTGCCGATGGCCTGGCCACGCCCTACCCCAGAGACGGCTGGGCACTCGGGGACCTTCCAGCTCGGGGCTCACCGGGGGAGGGGGCCTGGGCCGGCTGGGCGCGTCTTGGTGGTCTATTTATTTATTTTAAAATTTACTTATTTGTGCTCACAGAACTGGGGCGCAGACCAGAGGCTCAGGGGCGGCGAGAGGCTTCCCCAGAGACAGAGCGGGGAGCAGAACAGGCAGATGGATGAAGCCCACTGCTGAGGGGAGCAGCGGGCGGTCAGGAGAGGTCTGCCGCGCCCTGGGATCCCCTCCGGGGCAGGCGGGGATCGAACTCAGGCGGAAGCGGCTTCAGCTTCTTAGAGCCGCCTCAACCCGCTGTGCCCCCAGGGAGGGCCAATGTGGTTTATTTTTAACGTCAGATGTCAGCGGGGCCCCTGGGCAGCGCCTGGACGGAGCCCTGGGCAGCGCCTGGACGGAGCCGGGCCCCTGGGAGGTTTGCAGCCGGCGAGCCTTCCCGAGCCCAGGCCCAGGCTGGGTGAAGGCGGGGAAGGCGCCATCCTCAGCGCTTCCCAGGTCCTGACAGGCGTCGTGTCTGTGCGGGTCTAGAGCCGGATCGCAGGGTCCAGCCTGAGCCCATCCCGAAGAGCCGGTGTGGGCTCAGGGCGGCTGGCCGGGTGTCTGGGGCCCGCGTGCACAGCCGCGGCTGTCGGGGTGCGTGTCATTAGTGGGGTGCTCGGCAGAGGAGCCTAAGGCTGGGCACGCGGGTCCCCCTGCGGCCCGCCCCGGAGGCCAAGAATGCGTTTGCGTCGCGGGTGTCGGGGGTCCCCACTGGAGGAGCGGGGCTCTCTTACACCTGCTTCCGCGCTGTGAGCGTCCTGCCTCTGGGGGCCGCCTGGCGGTCGCGCCGCAGGCAGACGGCGGCGCGGGCTTGGTGGGTTCCCTGCGCTGCGAAAAGACAGGGTGACGGCGGAGAGGAGCGGCCGGCGGGTTCTAGAGCCTCAGGGCCGCCGGGTGCGGGATGTTCAACGCCGCTATGTGGATGAGGGAGACACGCAGGAGGCATCGGGACGCGGGGAACAGCCCGGGGAGGCCCCAGGCGCGCGGGGGGTCCCGGCCGGGAAGGTGACGGGCAGGAGCCCCCCAAGGCAGAACAGGGCAGGGGGCGGGGGGCGACCTGGCCGCTGGGTGCTGGCTGCGCGGGCTCAGGACTTCACCCCACGGTGGCGGGGGCCCTGAGCAGGCCTGGTGGGGGCGGTGGTTGCGTTTGCGTCTGGAGAAGCTGCTGTTCCTTTGAAAGCAGACTCGGCGGCAGGGGCGGGGGGCAGATGAGTGGGGCCAGACAGACCAAGGCCCTCGGGTGGCGGCGCCCCACTTTCCGGCGATAATGAAGCGGGCCACCCCAAGCGCACAGGCCCCGGAAACCGCAAGCCCAGTTCTCCTGAGCTGCCTCCCACGCAGGGTCTCTCCTCGTCTGTGCGCGGCTGCTCCTCATTCCCTCCGTTTGCTTCTAAACGACTGTCGCGCTCACCCCCGGGGGGCAGAGACCCGGGGAGCGGGGCCCGCGTGTCGCGGTCGATTCCGGGCCGACGGGAAGCACCGGTCTGTGCCCTGCGGCCCATCCTGCCGATGAGTCTCGGCGCCGCCTCCCGGTCCCCTTCTCTTCCTCGAGCTGAAGTGGCGCTCGGCAGGTCCGTCCCATCACCACTGGCACCTCCTCTGAGATCGCGGTTCCCTCACTTACGAGCTGTGTGACCCCGACAGGTCAGTGAACCTCTCTGTGCCGTGGCTCGGCATCACCTGCATCATAGCCCGCCTTCGGGCGGTGCTAGGGGAGAAGCAAGCAGCCCCTGCCGCCCTGCCGCCGCCTGCACTTCATTAAAACTCTCGAGTTCTACTTGTTTTCACATTCGCAGAAACACTTGCTGAGAATTTAGTTTGCTTTAGGCATCCGGTACTTGGGCTACGGGGCGGCATTTCGCCCTCAGTCCCTGCGCTGTGCCGCTTCTGTGGGCTGTGACCAGGGAGGCGAAAGCCTCCGGCTCCCACGGTCAGGACTGAGGTTTGCTGACTCAGTCTTCAAATCCCTGGGGGCCTGTGGGTGGGGCGGCAGGAAGGTCCCCAGCTGCCTGGACCAGCCCGTGACCGCCCGTCCCCGTGGCCGGAAGGCGGCAGCAGCCTCAGCGGCTCAGCGCTGGGTCAGCCCTCGTGGCCACGCTGCCGCGGACGCCTCGCGCTGCGCTGGGCGGGCTCTCTCCTGGCAGAGAGCCAGGTGCCTGTCCGGCCAGCTCAGTGCCAGCTCAGTGCCAGCGCCACGGGGCAGGGCACGTGGCACCTCTAAATGTCGTCTTCTGAGCTCGCGTCCCTGGGTCCTCACCGGGCAAGGTTTCACCAGAGCTCCGCTCCCAGCGGCACCCGGCGACAGAGACTCGGTTATGTTTATTAGAAAGAGACAGGGGAGGAAAAGACACTTGCCCAGGCACGAGTGGGCAGGAAGAGCCGCCCCAGAGGGACAGGTGTGCAGACAGCGGCCTCCGTGGTCGCGGCGGGCAGCCTAGGGAGCGGCCTCCACAGGGGGGCAGTGCAGAGAAGCCCCGGCAGGGGCAGGCCACCGGCAGGCAGGAGGCCGCTGCCCTGCAGAGGGAGAGGGGTGGGGAGAAGCACCTGCCCGGGCACGGGGGGCGGGCACGGCAGGTCACGGTGGGCACCTGCCCGGGCACGGGGGGCGGGCACGGCAGGTCACGGTGGGCACCTGCCCAGGCACGGGGGGGCGAGGAGCTGCCGTGGAGAGTCCCCCAGATACAGACAGCTGCTCCCTGGGAGCCTGGTGTGTTGACTGAACAGAATCTGAGAGGACGGAGATGCCCTAGTGAGCTTCACGGCCATCTCCACGTCCTTGTCTTCACCTGGGCGCCGGCCTCCTGGGCACACAGCTCTGGGCTGTGTCAGGGCTGCACTGGCCCCTTCTACGGGTCCCCTCGGCGCGCCTCGCCTTGGGAGCCTCCCTGCATTCCTCCCTCGTCACGTATGACGAGCTGCGTTTCCAGCGCAGCCTAATCAGCAGCACTGGCTGGTCGTGCCGGGAAAGCAGGTATTGTAAGCTGTTGTCCTTGAGTCACAGCCTTTACAGCAATTAAAAAGATTGATTTATGCATACAAGAGCTGGGGCGCAGGCCAGAGGTGTGGCGGGAGTCACCAGAGACAGAGCGGGGAGCAGAACAGGCGGATCCACTGAGCAGCGGGGAGACAGGAGCGGTCTGCTGTGCCCTGTGGGTCACTCCCCGGCCGGGGATCGAACTCCTGCAGTGGCTGGCACTAGTTTATAGGCTGCGAGTTAACGCCTGTGCCACCAGAGAGGCCCTCGCCTTCTGTGACTTTCAGTGGCTTCGCCAGGACCTTGCCCGGGGCTCTCTGCTCATCAGTTTTCAGGGGTGCAGCGGAGGCCTTCATGGCTGAGGGGAGAGAGAGCTCGCCTTGCAGCGACCCTGTCAAAAATGCTTAACATCCCCAGGGCTAGGAGAAAATTGGACCTCAATTTTCTTTAGTCCTTCAAAGTTAAAAAATTCCCAATCGTAGCGCAAATTGTAGAGATTTACTGCAGTAGAATTGCAGAAGAGCGTCAGAAAGTGTGTGCAGGGAGGGCAAATTGCTCCCAGCAGGCAGGAGGGTGACGCCTGCCACCTCTGAAAAGCAGGCTGCTTGTCGCGGCTGGCAGAGACGGTGCCGGTCCTCGGGGCCGCCGCCTCCTGCCTCTGCGGCGGGGGCTCCGGGCCCCAGGGGCTCCCCTCACTTGCATCTCGACTGCTCTCTTCCCCACGTTCTTCCGGTTCTCCGCTGCGGGTCAGGACTTTGCCTCGCGGGCTTTTAGGAGTAACAGGAAACCAACCCCGGCGGAAGGCAGGAAGGACGTCACCGACCGACAGACACGCAGGCTGTACGCACGCGTCGCGGACGGTGGGTGGCGGCGTGGAAGCAGGCCCGATCCGGAGCTGGGCATCCGGAAGGGGAGTCGGCGTGGCGGCAGCTGGGCCGCAGGAGGCGAGCGCTTCTTGTTCCACCAGCAGCAGCTCCAGACGCACATTTGGGGGACTGGTTTGCATCATCTGTAGCTGAGTACGCGACTCCCACACCAAGACAAACAAAAAACACCTTAAACATGTCTGAGCAAAAGAGAAAATGTGGCTGAAAAATTTCTTTATAGAGCAAACTTGAGCGGGGGCTCCAGTGACGTTGAGAGCCCAGTGTTCCCCCAGCTCTGCTTCCTTCTGTGACCAACGATCGGGCAGGTTCCTTCCACGCGGCCCCTGGACCTCTGGGATGGCCAGGCCCCCCACCCCCAGCTCTCTGGGATGGCCAGGCCCCCCACCCCCAGCTCTCTGGGATGGCCAGGCCCCCCACCCCCAGC
>NW_004567134.1:18402561-18404487 GCF_000260355.1 Condylura cristata | reverse complement strand
CGGGCAGGGCTCTGGGGCGCCGCCCCGGGCAAAGGCTGCAGGGAGGGCGCGCTGGCCTTGGGCGGGTCAGGGGAGCTGCCCCGGGAGGGCGGGGCGGGCTGAGTGCCGGAGTGGGGGCACCTTGGCTCTGTGGGACGGGACCTGTGTCTGCCGCTGCCGCGGCCACCAGGGCCCTCCGGCCCTGTCCCCGCACCGCGTCTGGGAGGTCTGTGTCACGGGGGATCCTCGCCCAGCTGCCGGCCCTGCAGGGGCGGCCCCCCCGAGGGGCTGCGGAGACCGCCCCTTCAGCAGACCCCCTGCGGGGCTCTAGCTTCTGCCCCTCGGGTGTCAGGGGAGACCCGCCCAGTGGTGCGCGTTTCAGAGCCGAGCAGACAGGTGCCCGCCTCTGCGCGCTGACCACTGACCACTTTAACTGCCCGCTGCCCCCACCCCCACAGGAGCTGAACGCGCGCCCGGGCCTGCCCTTCCCCGCTGGGGGTGCCGTCCCAGGTTCCCCGGGGTTTCCTTCCCGTCGAGGTGCCCCTGCCCGGCGGCCCCCCCAAGCCGACTGCCCCGTCCTCGCCCCCGGCCAGGTGCTGGAGCAGGTCCTCCTGGGCCAGGGCTGGGGTGACTTGGGGCCTGGTCTGCAGGGCCTGCTTTGGGGGGCTGAAGGGGTAACAGGAGAGCCCCAGGAAAGGGGAGTCGGGGCTGAGCAGCGGGGAGGAGGAGGCTGGAGCAGTGGCAGTGAAGAGGCCCCGGCTTGGCGAGGAGACGGCCGGCCTGGGGGAGGGGCCGCCCTGGCCTCCTCCAGCTCTGCTGTGCTCCCCACTCCGCCCGCCCGGCCTGTGAGCTTCCTGTGTCCCACTCGGGGGGCGTCCTGCTTTGGCCCCACTGTGGGCTGGGAGGTGACCGGGGTCTCCTCGGGGCCTCCCGTCTCCTGCGCGCACACGGCCGGTCAAAGCGCCTCTGGCGGAGGGCTGGCGCGCTGGGCTGTGCTGTCCGTGTGGCGTGGACGCCAGAACCTGCTGAGAGCAGGCAGGTTTGGGCTCTGAGGTGCCCCTCACCCTGCCCTCTAAGGGACCCGGGGCAAGTGCCCCTCCCGGGAAGACAGACTGAGTCACCGGGAGTCTGCAGAAGGTGGGTACAGGGGCCCATTTCCACCCACCGAGGGTCAGCAGAGCCCCGCCCACTGCGTGGGTGGTCCCTGAGGGCAAGAGAGGCAGGAGCCAGGTGAGAGTGGGGGGCTGGGGTGCAGGCCCTCCCCCAGTGCCCAGCTGCCCTCAGCTCTGCCCCACTCCTGGAGGCACAGCGGCCCGAATGTGGGTGCCCCTGGACTGGGGCTGAACGGCCTGTCCCACAGCCCCTGTGTGCTGTGGGGAGCAGAAGCCTGGAGCCGGCCCCCACCCAGGGGCAGCGCCAAGGGGGGCCGGCTTGCGGGCCAGCACCAGCCCTGTCGCACCCCAGGGAAGTGGAGCAGCCACCGGCGGCCAGGGCCGGTGAGCCGAGCCCATCGGGCAGTGCCTCTGGGCAGCACCCTGTCCCCTCAAAGGGGCGTGGCCTGCGGAGCTGCCCTGTCCTGGCAGCCACCACCGGCGAGCGGCCCTGCGCCACCCCATGGCCTCCCTCCCACTTCCCTGCCCACCTCCCGAATTTGGAGACCCCCTTCCCAAGCCCCAGGCGTGAGGAGCTGGTGGGAGCAGAGGAGCCTGGGGTCAGCGCTGGCCGCCGGCCGCCCAGTGCCCACCACACCAGGCTCCAGGGCCCCCCGGTCAGGCTCTGTGGGCGCAGCCGCCCTGGGCCCCGCCACCAGGCCTCTGTGAGGGGCCAGTGAGTCTCCTTCGAGGGGAGTCTCCGCCCAGCTGGGGCTAGGGGGGATTGGCAGCCCCAGAACCCACTTAAAGACGGTTCCCCTGACTGACGCCCAGCTGGGGCTAGGGGGGATTGGCA
>NW_004567134.1:18400552-18401396 GCF_000260355.1 Condylura cristata | reverse complement strand
ACGCTGGGTGAGTGTGGGGCCCGCTGCCCGGTGGGTGCCTCTGGCAGTGCCCTCCGGCCCTCCCTCCAGGTGCCCGCGCCCTAGCGCTTTCCTGGGCGCAGTGGGCGGCCCCAGGCAGATGCGGCCGCAGACGTGGACTGCTGCCCTGTGTTCCCGCTCGACGGGAAAGTGCCGGGGGCTCGCCCGAGCCCACCTCCGGGGCCGGAGCCGTCTGGACAGGCTGATGGCGAGTTCTGGAATTTATTTTCATAAAGTTCAAGGCGCCACTTCATTTACGTCTGGAGTGTTTACACGCCCCAGTGAGACCCAGCTCCAAGTGCTCCCCGCGCTGAGCTCGGCCAGCGGGGTCCAGGCCCCAGGAGGGACTGCCCGCGCCTCCTGAGTAGCCAGCACCCCTTCTCGCCCCAGACACAGCCTGAAGGCAGGGCCTCGCCTTTGCCGCCGCTGCCAGCCCCGCCCCGCCCTGGCCGCCCCCCAGCCGAGGCCGCCAAGGCCCGCTCTAGCCCTGTCCCTGGGCGCAGGAGGCGGGTCCTGGCGGGTCCTCGGGGCAGCCCCCTCGCTGGGCGCCCACCACAGCCAGGGTGGTGGTAGATCTCCCCTCCCGGCACCCCACCACCCAGAGCTGCTGGCTCCTGGCCAGGCCAGAGGGGGTGGGGAGCCCTGCACCCCAGGTATGCGGCCCAGCTGGGCAGCACAGGCCCAGCCGCGAAGCCCGGCAGGGAGGACGGCCCGAGACCCCATAGGCTCTGGCCCGCGATCAGCCTGCCACCCCGCCCCCACCCCTGCCCCCCAGAGGCCCAGAGGGCTGGACAGCGTCCCCTGGCCAGCGCAGACGCCCTCCCCG
>NW_004567134.1:18395294-18400452 GCF_000260355.1 Condylura cristata | reverse complement strand
CTGGGATGGCCAGGCCCCCCACCCCCAGCTCTCTGGGATGGCCAGGCCCCCCACCCCCAGCTCTCTGGGATGGCCAGGCCCCCCACCCCCAGCTCCCGGGGCCCGGAGCAGGCAGGGCTGCGTGAGCTGGAAGAGTCAGCGCCTGTCAGCTGCTGTGACAAGCAGCCCCTGGCGGGAACTGTCTTAGCACAATAAGCGTTCTTTCTCACAACAATCTGGTATCTTGTGCGGTGAATGGATCTTCTCCTTGGAGAGCTCAGGACGGCGCCCTCTCAGAGGGCTCGGCGCCATCGTCACCCAGCCGGGAAGACGGCTCAGGAGCCACGTGGGGAGGAGAGAAGCAGCAGATCCCTGTGGGCACAGTGAAGCCCACCGCAGTGCTTAAACCCAGCCGGTGCCCACCGTCTACTCCAAACACACTGTCCATTCCCCTGCCTGTCCTCCATGTCCACTCATCCTCTGACGCGTCCCGAGGCTCTCGCTTTGTGACTCCCTGGAATTGCTCTCTCCTTTCTCTCCTGTGTGCCGATATTTAGCTGTGGCTCGTGACAACAAAGCAGCTCACAGCTACGTGACTTGGGGAGGGCTGGGGGGCAGCCCCGGTCTGCGCCTGTGGCTCCAGTTGTGGGTCAGCGGCGGCTGAGGCTTCAGACCTGATGCCCGGGGCTGGCAATCGGCACGGCTTCTGCTCGGCGTCTTGGGCTTCCTCCCGGCACGGTGGCCATTCTCAGAGGGCGCATCCACCTGCTCCAAGAGAATCCACTGGCAGTTAGCTTCTAAAAGTGACCTGCGCCCCGAGACACAGGCAGCGTTAGAAGTCGATGTCATTTCAATCAACATAGCCAAAAATATCTATCCTCGAAAGTGCTGTGGTGTCACATAAGCTACAGTGACGAGCTTGCCTTCATGCAAAGCAATGCTAAAGTCACACTGTAAGAAGAGCAGGGGTGGGCGGTTCTCTGTAGAAATTTCTAGAACATGAAATGTGACGGCTCATTGCATCTCAAACCCACTGAAGCATTACGTGGGGCCGTCAATGATAAGATTGCTGGGTGAGTCTCCTCCCTCCGTGGCTTCCCTGAGACTAGGGGCTGGAGTCTGGCCTCTGTGTCCATCTTCCTGCGTCCAGAGTGCAGCACAGAGGCAGATGCCAGGGGACAGACGAGAGGCAGGCCGGTCAGTGCCACCGTGGCTGGCCCTGCTCGTCCTTCCTCTCCCACATGTCCCCGCCCTGCGGGGCCGCGAGGCCTCCTGGGCCCGGCCTTGGAGGGGCGCAAGGCGGGTGCATGGCTGCGCCTTCCCCGTCCTCTGCGCTGTCCCGCTCCGAAATCCCTCGCCGGACACGAAGAGGATGTCGGAGACGGCCCCTCTGAAGAGGAGGCGCAGCTCTGCAGGCACCCCTCCCGCCGCCCCGCTGGGGGGCCGGGGCCGCCATCTTGAAGTCAGGGCGCCATTTCCAGGAGCCACGACCGCCGGCCGCTATTTCTGGCCCAACGGCTGGTGACCCATGGAGCGGTCCGCTTCTCTCCAGCTTCTTGTTATGTGAGGTAATTGGTTCCTATTATTTAAAGCCAATTTTAATGGGCTCTTTCAGCTGTTATTTGCAGCTGAAAGCCCCCTCCCTCCATCAGCGCTCAATTAATGCTCGCAGAATTGAACCGAATTCTCAGTGATGCGGCCAGCTTGCTCTGTAGTCTGTGCCACACGCGGAAGAAGTACAAAGGGCCAAAAATGTCCGTTTCTGGGTGGGCCGCACTCTCCTTTGAGTTCCTCCCGCGAACACCTCGGATTTCAAAGCTGGGTGGCTTGGAAATGCTTCCAAAGCAGGGCCCTTCGGCCACGTAAACCGAAGCGGTGCCTTGCCTGGGGGATCTTCTTTTTTGGTTCAAACATTTAAAACACAAAAGGCCTGTGGGTGAGCTGGCTTCTTGGCATCCCCAAGTCTTGCAGCTGAGACATAATGACTAACTCTACACAATTAGAGCAAGGCGCCACCAGGGTTTGGAATAAACCAGGAGCACAGCTGGGCGGAGGCAGGTCTTTCTGGCAGGAGCCAGGGAACGTTTGGCCAAAACACCTATAAGCGTCCCTGGGTTGCTCCAACAGAAACTCCCACTTTTAGGGAAAATGATCCCACGTTTGGGGCATGATGGGTAGCTGACTGTGTCTAGTGAAATTTTTAAATTCCTCACATTTAACCCCTTCCCCGCAGGAATTCTAAGTAAGACACCAGAGTAGTTTGTGATGGCTTAAGGCTGGCAGTGGGCAAAACCCCGTTAGTAGGCGACGGCTGGGACCAGAGCGGGTGTTTTTACAGCTCCACAGCTGACCTGTCTCTTCTCCCTTCTCTCTTCTCCCCTTCATCAGCCGTGGGAGGCAGTGGCAGGACCAGGGGGCCCCGCTGTCTGCAGACAGGACGGGTTTCGGGACCAGCATGTGCCCCAGAGGGGCCTGGGTGCCGTGAGACACTTGGTGGGGGGCTCTGAGCGGGGTGTCTGTCCCCTGGGGTGTGGGGAGCCTCACTCTGCTGAGAGGTGGCTTCTCATCCGTGAGGAGTGTCTGGAAGAGGAGAGCAGGTCGGGGGCCCGCACCAGCCCTGCCTCTGGGCCCTGGGACCCCCACGGCCTGGTCAGGTGCGCTCGTCTGCTCCCCGAGCCGGCGTGGGTGATGCTGATACTCTACACTTGGCGAGGGCCCCTCCAGTGGCGCAGACTTGGGGGCTAAGAGGGGCAGGTGGAGTTGTCCCATCGCTGACATCTCCTTTCTAAGCAGGCTAACACGCTGTCATGCTGAGGGCTAGTATGCGATCTGGCTGGGGGCAGATGGATTTCGTATAGACGATGGAGAAGAAAAATCTCTGTAGCTTCGGTCAAGTCAGCCTTTTTCAGGCTTGAAGCAGAATTTTGGGGGGCACCGAAGGTGTGCCCAAGGGCACTGGCTACCCTGGGGGTGTGAAGAGAGGGGAAGGGGAGACTCCAAGTGCTATTTCCTCTGAGTGTTTGGGGCTGGCTGCAGTGGCCTTTCCACTGGAGACGAGAAACGCGAACACGCTGCTTGTGGCACAGGCGTGATAGCGCACGGCCCTGAGCAGCAGTTCGTACGGACCGACGGCTGGTGGAGCAGTTGTTCCGGCTTGCTTGGCCTGCAGGACTCAGTGTTAACGCTGGACAGCTCTGGACGGACTGACTGGGTGCTTGCTCGAGGGCTCCTGAGCCCCTCTGCGGGCCTCCTGGGGTGTACGCTTTGTGCCGTTGCCCTGACTGAAATCTCCCTCTCCTGCATGTGTCCTGTGGCTGTGGGAGAGCTCGGGCCTCAGCCAGCCCGAGGCTGTTCCTCACTTGTTTAATCCACATTTGCTGAGCTCCTGCTCTGTGTTGTGGTGGGCGCGTCCAGCCAGGGAAGGACGGGCATTGTATTCTCATGGACATCACACCTCAGAGGGAGAAAAAAGAACAAGTGAAAGTAGAAAGAAAACCATCAGGTCTCAGTGGTTGTCCCATCGGGGCTCAGGGGTGACAGTTTTGTAGCAAAGTTGTTTAGGAGACTCAGACATTTCCTTAATGCGATTTTCCCTGGTAAATGAAAAGACACTTCTCCAAAGGGGAAATACAGATGGACCACAGGCGTGGACGTGGCGTTCTTACCACGAGGTGTATGCAAATCCAAACCACCATTGTTATCACCTCACACCCGTGAAAATATTTTCCAGAAGACAAGAAACAAGTGTCGGCCCAGACAAGGGGCAAAGCCTTACACGCTGTCGGTGGAGCGGACGTCGGTGCGGCCGGCGCGCAAAGCGGGGTTATTGGCGGCTCCTTGAAAAATTAGCAATAGAAATTCCATCGATCGCTCCAGCTATCCCGTCTCTGAGTACCTGCGGAGGAATACAGGAACGCTCACCTGAGGACCTGTTTGCACTGTCATGTTCACTGCAGCCTCATTGCTAACAGTCAAGACTGGAAACAACCCAAGTGTCCATCAACAGGTGGACGGAGGAAGGAGTGGGGGAGAGGACACACTAGATACTAAGCTGCTGTAACAAAGGGTGACGCCCGGCGCTGCTCTGAGAAAAGATGGCGCTGGCGCTGGCGAGAGGGTGGCTGGGTCGCCAGGGAGTCTGTGCAGGGAAACAGACAGAGGGCAACGGCAAACGCCACAGGAGTTCAGTCGTGGCACAGAAGCAAAACAAATGAACGGAATAAACAAAAACAGACCAAGTCAGGACCGTGGAGGAGGGCTGCGGGCCGAGGGGAAGGGGCCGGTGCTCTCTGGGCACGAATTCTACTTTCAGTGGTGAGCGCGATGCTGCATGTCACGCACCTGGGCCGAGCATGCTGGCATAAGCCAACGTTACTGTGGGCCAACGTTTATTTTAAATTTGATGCTGCCAGGGAGAGAAAGGAGTGGGGCGTGGCTTAGTAGGCTCGGCTTTGGGGTGTGGGATGTTCCAAAAACTGAGGGCGCGCCCGTGCGGCTGAGCATGACGGACAAGGTGGGGTGATGGAGGCCCAGGAGCATGAATGTGCTTCGTGCTGCTGAGTGTGAACCCCAACACCAGCGAGATTAAAAGCTGGCTGGTTTGTGCTCAGGACAGAAAGTAGCGGTAATCCTGTGTGCGTGCTTCTGGGAGCAGACCCACGGTGGTCTCGGGGGGAGCCACGACCCTGAGGCTTAAGTTGGGGTCCTCACCCGGTGGCGGCTATGAACCCCTCTCCTGGTGGCTGAGGGGCCGCCAGGTCACGCTGGTCTGGCTGCAGACCCACCTGCGGACGGGAGCAACAGGTGAAGATGCACTCGGGCCAGGGGAAGCACGTGCGGAACGTTCCAGAACTGGGCGCGGGCCGCTGTGGCAGGACTGAGCGGCCCCAGATTGGTTACCACACGGTGCTCCAGGGAGCGGGTCCGCGGCCGCTGCCCCGGGGAACTGAGGGCCGGGGGCTAAGGCCGAAAGCTGGGTGGCCTCCGTGGGGCAAGGGCAGCCGAGGCCCTCGCCGCCCTGAGCGGCCCAGCCTTCGGCCAGACCGGGTCGGGACCGGCTCCTCGTGTGCAGGGCTGGGAGGGGCGCTGAGGGCAACGGAGCCAGGGCACGCGCCTGACGGTGAGGCAAGCGGTGGAGCCACGCTGGGAACCCTCTTCCGCGTCGCCCCGCCCCCTCTCA
>NW_004567134.1:18381992-18393888 GCF_000260355.1 Condylura cristata | reverse complement strand
GCGTCGCGAGCGTCCCCACACGCCCGCGGGTGACCCGTGGTTTCTGCCTCGCAGGAGGAGCCGCTAGGGAGCGGGCGGCGCCCAGCCCAGGCGGCGCCGAGGCTGGGTGTCACCGCCACTGTTGGGGTTCCGGAGAAACAGCCCCCAGAGTGTGCACCTCTGGATTTATTTAGGGAACTGGCTCTGGTCGCTGTGTAGGGCACCAGTGTGGCGGCTGCCGGAGAGATAATCCTGCGCGGCGCAGAGGGCGGAGGTGTCTGAGCGCAGACGCGCCTCTTCTCGGGGGTCCTCAGGAGGTGGCCTGCGGCCTTCAGCTGGCCGGAGGAGCCCACACCATTACGAGGCCGACTGTTGTTGGTTTAAAGGTTGATTTACTTACGCACACAGAGCTGGGTCCAGGCCAGAGGTGCAGGGGCGGCGAGAGGGTTCACCAGGGACAGTGGGGAGTGGAACAGGCGAAGGCCACTGCTGAGGGGAGCAGCGGGCGGGTCAGGAGGGGTCTGCCGCGCCCTGGGGTCACCCCGGGCGGGGATCGAGCTGGTGCTGAGCAGCTTTAGCTTCTCGGTGCCGCGCTCCGACCCGCTGCGCCGCCGGGGGCCCGACCTGGTTTTCACAGTGGACGTCAGGGGCCCACGCTTGCAGCAGTCCAGGGTCGCCTCGTGCGTCCTTTCCATCAGGTGACTCCCCGAGCCCCTCAGAAGGGGCCATGGCAGATCGCGAAGAGCGTTTGACTCTCGCTGGTCCAGTGTCATCTCTGTTCCGGAAGGAACTAGATTGTTGGGTTGCTGAAGAGCAAGCTGTCCCGGCCGACGTATTACCTGATGCTTAATTTCCGCTCAGTGGCTTGGCTTCAGACCACAGTGATGACTCTGGTGTCCGTGGGTACCAGCTCTAGATGGAACGTTCTAGACAAGAGCGCAGTTGATGTCCTGAGCCTTTTGGTGTCTCATGATGTAGAACATGACGCCTTAGAAATAATTTAGCAAAAGATCCCTTCTCAAAAAACTGATTTTTAAGGAACCGAGATTAAAGGATTTGTCCAGTCCTCTCCCGCCTTCGAAACTAAAAAGCAAAAACGCTCCGGAGTTTTGTCCCCGATCCGGCTTACATACTCCACTCTGACGCATAAAAGAGGTGGCGTTTTAATACAAATACCCACTTGTCGGTGCTGAAAGGCAGATCATCTCGTGATTAAAGACCTGTCGCTGAAGTTTTCGGAATATAAGAGGAGGCGTCACTTCAGCGCAGCCAGAAGCAGCTTGCCCCTCTGACTCACCGGAAAGGGCGCGAGGCTTCCGCCTGAGCGGGGCTGCCTGACGCGGGACATGGCCTGGCCGGCTGGAACCGAGCAGACACAGCCTTTTCCGCCGTTGTCCTTTGGTGTCATTGTTTGTCCAGGGGCAAAGGCGAGGGCCAGCACCGAGCCGTGTCCCACGGAGAGCTGATCCCGGCCCCTGACGGAGGGCACTGCCCGCTGGCCTGCTGGCCTCACGGTCCCCGCCCCAGGGTGCCCCGGCCCCGCAGGGAGTGAGCTCTTTTCTCAAGAAGCCTTTGGAATAGATCCTGGCTTTCAGCTCTCAGTGTTATTCCCCCCTGGAATAGATGGGCACTTAATGGAGACTAGCCGGAGGACCCAGGGTGGCCCAAAGAGCGACAGGGAAGCGACGGACTCTTGGGCGGTAGCTCGGGGCGTCTTGGTCTTCGTGTGTTGGGGCCTCTCGACTCATGCCAGTATGGTGAGCTGCGAGATGAAAGATGAGAAGGGAGTCTGAGGGGACCCCGACTTGTTCATGCAAAGCGAGAAGCTCCGCGTGGCCGGGAGTGGGGTGAGGAACTGGGCCTCAGGTTTCCTGCGAACGGCTGTCCCGTGCCGCCCCCAGGAGCGAGGCGCGGGGAGGGCGGCTGGGCGGGTTTCTTCGGGCAGAGGGCCCGCTTTCAAAGGTCAGCAGGCGCCGCGCACACGCGCATTCGCCCACAGCCAGCGAGCGTGGACAGGGCTGTCCGCTGCCGACGGGGACGCTCCTGCCCCCCAGGGCTCGTGAAGTCCAGCTTCCTTTATCTGGTGCAGCTTTTCTCCGGTGACATTCTCCTCGTGTTACTTGGTGATCTGCACCAGGTTTAATTTATCCTTTTGGAGCTCACCACAACTGAATTATTTATGTGGAATAATTTTTAAAGCTGCGTTTTGCACCTTCCAGATAAAATTAGAGTAGCAGTCTGGGAGCCGCGCGGGGAGGGCTCTTCCACACGGGGTCTCCGGGCGTCGCAGTGCGGAGAGGGAGTCGCTGTGTTTCTGTCCTCTTAGTTTGTAAAAATCAGCTTCACTGGGACGCAGCTTGAGATTCACAGAAGGGCCCTCGGGGCGCCCCGGAGCGGCCACACGAGCCCCCGTGTCACGCCCACCCGACTGTCACCTTGTTACGGCCCGTTTGTCATCGTGGCTCTTCGCAGTGAACAGACGTTGACGGGGGTCATGGGCAGGAGTCCGGGCTCCAGGCCAGGCCCTTCCTTCTCCCGGCCGCTTTCCCGTCACAGACCACGCCACGCTGAGTCCTCGTGACCCCCGGGCAGAATCCTCTGAGCCGTGACCGTTTGCTTTAAATGACTTGGGGGGGCAGGCCACGTGTGTGTGCCCCTCTGCTGGGGTTTATCGCGCTTTTCTCAGGGCTAGAGGGTGGTTGCGGGTTTGGGGGAGGCAGGTCGGAGAGGTCAGGGGCCTTTCTCGGCCCGTCCCGGGAGGGCCAGGCCCAGCCAGGAGACCGCGTGGGGTGCCAGCTGCGTGGCCTGGAGGGGGGCAGGTGGTCCCGGGAAGGGGTCTCGTGCCAGCCCTTTCTGGGGACCCAGGAGGGGGCGCCGTGCGTGGGCCCGGCCCCGGGAGTAACAGCGTGCCGGGACAGTGGGCAGGAATGGCCGTCGGGGGCGCCCCGCCGGCCACTCTGCTGTCGCGATGGCTTCGTGCTCTGCCTGCCCCGCTCCGGTTCCTGCCACGCTCTGCCCACCTGCTTCCCGCCCACCTGCCGGCGCAGGAAGTGGCCCCTGGTGCGTCCTCCTCTTTCTCCGGCCTCGGGAGTGGCGTGGCCAGGTGAGCGTGGACCTCAGTCCGTCCGACTCGGCTTCCGCCCTCAGTGACGCCGGCTGGTGGGCGGCACTTGGGGGACGGCCGCACGGGGGTTTCCCAGCTGCAGTCCCCTTTGGTCTCTCCTGCTCGTCGTCCGTTTCCAGCACCTTCTGTCCCCCACCTCAGGAGTCTCGGAACTCTCTGCCCCTCGCCAGCCGGCGTTCGCGACGGGCACTCTGCTCTCCGGGGCCGCGCTCACTCGGGCCCTGCGCGCCTCTCTCCGCCTGCCGAGAGCCGGGCTCACCCCTCGGTTGGCCTCCGGGCGGCCGCTGGAGTAGTCTGAACCCTTCCACGCGCCCCCGACCTGGGAGCGGCGCTGCGGCCTCCAGCTCACGCTGAGGCGAGCCCGGCGCAGCACGGGCGGGGACGGCCACTTCCCGCTCCGTTCAGGGGCCGCAGCGGGGTTTCGCCAGCTGGCCGCTGTGCAGAGTCTGCGGCGGCCGCGGGCCGTGGCTGGGCTGACGGGCCCGAGGCCGGGGCTCTCGACATGGGGTCGAGGTGTCCGCGGTCCTGTATGCGCAAAACCTGAAGCCCTGCGGGGGCTCCGTGGACCTGACCGCACCAGCTGGGCGTGCTCTGGGCAGCTGGTGGCTCGAGGGGGCGGCTGTGCCCGGGCCGGGGCTCGACTGCTGCCCGGAGAGCTCTGGGGGCGCCCTCCTGGCCCGGCAGAGCCCCGCCGTCACCACTCTAGGCGCTTCACCGAGCCGGCACGGCCACCCTGAGACGAACAACAGGCCTGACTGCGGCTGGGGTTTGGGGAGGGAGAGGAAGTCGGGCGCCGAGAGCCGCTCTGTGTGGCCCAGAGAAGTCCTTTGTTCGCGTATGCGGGCACTTCCTCGCCGAGGCGGCCCAGCGCGGCCCGACATGCTGACGTCTGTGGACGGACGTCTCTGCGTCCCCTCCGGCACCGCGGTAGCCAGTGGCCCGGCGCCGGCACCGTCTCTCCCGGGCGCTTTAGCTCAGCCAGGACTGGAGGGTCCGGGCCGAGTGTGCGTCTTCTCCAGAGGCGGCCTCAGCCGACGCCAGCAGGTGGCCCGGATGACGCCGCTCCGGCCCTGGCCCCGGGCGCGGCGCTGTCCGGGGCCGCCCCCGCCCTCTCCCTGCGGCCTCGCTGCCCTGGCACCGGCGTCTCCTCCGGCGGGGGCACCGTCCTGCTGCGCGAACCCACCGCCCGCCTGCTGTGGCCTCGTTACCCCGCAGGCGCCTCGGCGGCGGCCCCACCGGCAGCCAGAGCGTCAGCGTGGGAGCCTTGGAGGCCCGCGGCTGAGCCCTCCGGGGCACGTTGAGGATTAAGGGTTGCGCCGGTCCCGAGTGCCTGCTGCCTGCTGGGCCCTGTTGCAGGTGCGACGTCGCCTCGGCGGTTCACCCGCGGATCTGTGCTCCCAGGGGCCGGCGTCCTGCCGCGCCCTCTTCCTGGCCCCGTGCCTGGAGCCCTGGGGGCGCTGCCGCGGTGCGGCCAGGACGCCCTCCTGGGAGGGGCGGCGGGACCAAGGAGCAGGCTTGGGCCTCGGCGGCTCTCTTCGCCGGGCTGCTTTCTCTGGGCGCGGGCACAGCCGCCCAGCCGGGGCCGTCCTTACTCTGGACACGGGGGCCTCGGCCGTGGCCCCCGTCGGAGGTTTCCCGTTCATACACGTCGTCAGCAGGACGGCCGGGGGCCTGTGGCGTCTCCTGGAGCAGCATGGCGCCCGTGGCTTTGATTTTCAAGTCCAGACTCGGATGGGGAACAGCAATGTCGTCCGAAAGGTGGGTGCTCGGGATGAGGCTGTGGGAGCAGGTTGAGGCTTTGAATAGCCGAACGCATGAACCGTGTTTTAAAATTCAGCGCTGTGTGGCTGAATTGATTGTATGTCATGACTCTACTGAGCAGAAACGAACTTCGTAAAGAGAGATTTTATGGAAACTCAAAATCAAAACTGATGAGACGGATATTTATAGGGTGTCCACATTTTCATAACTGGCAGATGGGGAGGCTTCCTAGGTTAGGAACGATTTCCTGTAAACAAATCTTCACTTAAAGCTCCTGTTCCATTTGGTTATTCCCAGCCATCTGCATGGTCTTTTAGAAATGGCATACATCATTTTTACATCATTTTTATAAGAGTCTTTTGTATATTCTAAGTTTTGAAAGTAAATGATGACGCCAAACACCTCTGAGGATTTATGACTTTCTACTTAGAAGCAGCAGGTTCATGGGCTAATTTGGCAATTTCTGAGCTGGACCATAGATTTTCCGCAGATATAAATCTCCGGGTGTCTATAAATAACTGTCGTCACTCGCGGCTTCTGTCATAATTCTTCGCGTCACGAGAATTAGGCTGTGTGACCAGCACAAGAATTACCAGCCTGTGTCCTTTTCCAGCTTGGCTTCCCGTGTCCCCGGATTTCTTCCACCGCGTCCCCGCGGCTCAGTTGTGCCACGTGGTGGAACCTCGCGCCTTCCAGGAGCAAACCTCCCCCCAAGACGCTTCCCTCTCCTGGTGTTGATGTATAAATCACAGGCACCTCGGTCCGTTCTTACGCATCCCACATACACGTGTGTTGGGGCCTCCTGCGGGCCAGATTCGAGGTTCACTCAGGAGGAGTCAGGGACGTGGCTGGTCCTTGCCCTGAAAGGCGCCCGCGCGGAGGCGCCTAGACGCCCTGCCCGCCTCGCAGGGCGGCGGGCTGTCCGGGGAGGGCTCCTGGGCGCTGGGGGAAGGCCCGTCCCGCTGCCGGCTGAGGGGGGCGGCCGCGGCACCCGCTCGGGGCGGGCCCGGGGCCGTCCCCGTGGACTGGCCTGGTCGCGCCTCCCTTCCCACGCCCCCCGCCCCGGCAGGCAGGAGGGCGCCCTCCAGGAGGCGGCGCGTCGAGGCTCAGGCGCGGGCGAGAGCGTCCTCCTCTGCCCACGGTATCGGTGCCTTCCCTCGCCGAGCTCTCGGCTCTGGGGTCTCTGGGGTCTCTGTGGAGCTCGGGGGCGGAACCGGGCGCTTGTCCCTGCAGTGGGCGCGGCCGCGAGCTCCGGCTGCCCCCCACCCCCGCACCCTCAACGGAGGCCGGTGAGAGGCTCAGGGGCCGGTGTCCTCCCCAGCGCCCCCGTCCTTGGCCATGAGCTGGCAGGTAGCTGGAAACATGCTGGCTTTTCTTATTTCACAATCTTGAGAAACGGCCCAGCATCGCTCAGCTTAGGGGGTCCTGAGCTGTGCAGCCTCCCCCGCCCCGTGCCCCCAGTTGATGAGCAGGGAGCAGAGACAGGCGCCTGGAGAGAAGCACACGGGGCTCTGTCCCGCCGCCTTTTCCCGGGGCCCACAGCCAGCCCCGATGCACGTCACGCCTGCTGGCCGGAGGCAGGGCTGGCCGTTAGCGAAACTCAGCCACGCCAGGTAGCTCACGTCGGGACACACTCTGTGTCCTTGCTCTAGGGCAAAAACATCCGTCGAAAGGCCCCGTGTGCAGTTCTCAGGTGTGTTTCTTCCCTCGACCCCACACCGCTCTACAGCCCCACCCCCAGCTCAGGACTCTCGCCCCGCCCGGCGCAGCTCCCCTCACTGCGCGAGGTGGCCATCACGCCCGTCCTGTTCCCTTGCGCCTGTCCCCTGTCCCTCGCACCGTCCTGGGTCCCTGGGAATCTTCCCGTCCCAGGAGGGGGCCCCCTCTCCCGAGGCAATGCAGCAGTTCCTCTCTGGACACGTCTCCTTGCTGGCTTAGACTCAGGAGGGCAAGAGCTCACCAAGAAGGGACAGCGAGAGGGGACCCACCGGCTCAGTCACCCAGACGGGCGTTTGCATCGTGTGTGGGCGGAGCGCGGCTCTTCTGCAGCGGGACGAGGGGCCGGTGGCCAGCAGGCCCGGGCAGTCTGGGAAGGCTGGCCCACGTCGGCAGAATTAGTTGAAGCGAGCCTGCCCGTGCCAGGCCTCTGCCCGTGCGGGTGTGCACCCTGGATTCTGCCACAGGGCTTTGAGGGAGGAATTCCTCCATTTCCACTCAGCGAGGAGGCGCGTGGGCTCGCGAGGTTAAGTAGCTGTCTGAGATTCACAGCTGAGACTCAGCGAGCTGAGAAACCTCAGTCTGAGCGGAGCCCCCAGCTCGAATTATAGTTTTTTTTTTTTAACTTCAGAACATCCCAGAGCTTTTAATACTTTTATATGCATTTGGACTTTCCAAGAGAAAAGTGGAGGTGGCAGCATTTTCCAAGCCTATTTTAGAAACCATTTCCCCCTCAAATAATCTTGTAAGACTGCTGTTCAGGGGAATAGGTCTCAGGATAAGTAGAACTCAGGTTTTATTATACATGCAGTTTTATCTTTATTAACAAGCTTGTACAGCCACTGTGTCATTTAATTCTCATAACTTTGGCACAAGGTACATTAGGTATTATTATAGCTATTACACTGGGGGAAATTTAGATATATCAAATTTAAGTAACTTTCTCAAGTTTCCTGTTAAATTATGGAGGAATAGAGCTTGGAATACAGTCAATTAGGAAGATTTAAGAGAATATGAAGTAAGTTCTTACCATTTTTGCTGCTGGTAAGGAGAACACAGTAAAGATTAATTATATTTGGATAATAATAACCAACCTTCATAAACTTAAAAATGAATGTGCAAATATGTTAAATATTTCCTCTTCCAGAGTTTTGCCATCCCTTGGACACATTTATTATGTTAAGAAGGGGAGGGAACCAGTGGAAACAGGCACTAGGCTAGAGTTCGTCAATAGTAAGAGATAAAAGAATGAGAGGAGGAGGCCGGGACGAACGTGAACTGTATTTTCAAGGAACATTTTCAGCGAAACTTCAAGCCAAGTCACACATCTGTGACTTTTCACTGGGTGAATGCTGCCTCTTTTTTTGAATGTCAACTAAATTCACTGTGATAGCCTCTCTACAATGTAGGCAGACATCAAAGTATGTGGTATCCTTTAATTAATAGAATGCTGTATCTCAGTTTTATCTCAGTCAGATGGAGAAAAGCTTAGTATTTTCGACTCTGTCATATGCCTGGTTAATAAAAATATCCTGCCCTTCACACCATTTTTCCTCCTGCAACCCCCAAAGATGCCAGCATTTTCAGGAACCACTGTTACATTTATTATACACGTAGGTATCAAAGGCCAACTCAAGTCAGCTAATGAATAAAGGGGAACTTATTCGTGGATATTGGGGTTGGCTCCTGGAATACTAAAGCAGACATACAAGCAGGTCCGCCTAAGAAATGTTCACAATCCGAAAGTTAGTCACCATTAGAAGACGAGTCCGCCTCGCCCCCGACAGGAACAGTCAGGACCACGGACAGCTCAGGCCCGAGGGAGGACTCTCAACGGATGTTTTCTTTTTTCTTTTTTTTAAACCGACCCGTTCTCCTGGTTGCTGCACCGCCCGCCTGGTTCTTGGCATCGAGCTCACCACTGGGTGTCTGCTTCTTAAGTCCCACGAAGGAAGACGTTTCGGTCTTGCTTTTGTCGGACACTTGCCGCAGTCACCAGCAGGATCCTCTGGCGTCAGCCTCCCAGCCGAAAACCTTAGCGCAGGCTTCTCGGCGGCTCCGGCGTCCGCCTCTGTCCCTCAGCTACTCAGAGCGAGCCGCTTCCGTCTGCGGCCCCGGGCTCCTGCCGGCTGCTCCGTGGTCCGCGCCCTGCGTTCAGCCTCGCGACTCGGTTTGTGCGCGTGGTTGCGGGCATCGGAGGCCTTCACGCCGGTTCACTGCCCGCGGCCCCCCACCGCCCAGCAAGCGGGTCCGGACGCCACAGGGCAGCTCTGCTCTGACCTCAGGGTCACGCACGCTGGCTTTTCTGTGGCCCCGCGGCTCACAGGGCCCCGGCTGCGCCCTCTGGCCGGCCTGCGAGCGCCATGGCCCCGAGAGCCGCCGGTCTCCCAGGTGTGATTTCCACGGCGCCTCTGACTTGGACTGCGCGATGCTGCGGGGTGTGGAGCATCTCATGTACCTGTCGGCCAGCGGTGTGTTTCCTGTAGAAAGATATCTATTCGGGTTTTGGCCCACGAAAAAAATGGCGCGTGCATTTTTCGCCCCTCACCGTCGGGCTGCGTCTTCCACACGGGGACAGCCGCAGTCCGCTGCCGCCCGCGTGTTGACGGCTGCCGCGCTCTGCACACCCCCGTTCAGTTCTGGGCTTTTCTCCACGCCAGTCGCTATGTCTCGGTTTCTTCCTGTCTCTGACGGTGTCTCTGCCTCTGTCTCTCCGTCCCTCTGCCCGCCTGTGAACTCCGCCCGGAGGACATGGAGGACACACCCGCGCCCAGACGGGAAGCAGCGCTCTCCAGCTGAAGGGGCGTCGGGGCCCAGAGGGCTCTGCTGGCCTGGTGGGCAGGGCGCCCCGCCTGTCAGAGCAGCATGTCTGGGCTCATCTGAAGGACCTCGGCAACCGCTGAGGATTCCTGATAGGGTGAGGGGGAGTCTGCGGCCGGAGGTGAGCGGCGTCCTGGGATGAAGCAGGAAGTGGTGGTGCTTTAGACGCTGGCCAGTGGCATCACGTGGACAGGTGGACAGGCAGGATGCTGGCACTGTTGCCGGCGCCTGCAGAGGAGAGGGCGGACTGGGTCCGTGACGGACCATGCAAATCTGAGCTGTGCATTTGCAGGGGGGCACGTCTGTCCTCGGCATGAGAGGCGACGCTCGGCTCCAGAGCGCGAAGCCTTTTCGTCAGCCTGAAGGTCTGGAGGGAGAATTGGGCAGGGTTTCTCCGTGGTCACCACTAGGGGGCCCCAGGGTCAACCCCGGACCTGGAAGAAGCTTGTGACACCCCTCTCCACCTCTTTTGAAAAGTCCAAATAATCCGATTCATGGATTTCATAAACTCAGTTGCAGGTGTACGAAATGGCGCAACATGTGGATTGACCCTCGTGCAGATAAATACCAGTGGCTGCTACTGCTTTGCTGTGTGCTCACTTCATTAAAGCACCAAGCACTTAGATTTAATAACCTAAATTTATTTAGGTTTACTTTATTAAAGCACTTAGATTTAATAACCCAGAAGGAGACTCACTTAACCTTTTTCATTTTGTAATTGATTGAGACTTAATGGTCTTGCTGAGTTGGTTCTCAAATTCCCTCTCTAATTTAGGTATGTTTTATTGTATCACCTGATGAGACTCATTTATGTTTTTCACTGAAATTTTGGATGGGCAAGTTTAGGGAACGGGACACTTGAAAATAACCTTTATTTGCCAGACAGTTTTGCCCAAATGCAAGGACGGCCCCCCAGACACAGGCCCAAGCTCAAGCTGCTGTTTCCTGTGGGTCCTTCCCTCCCTCGCCTCTTGTTATTCATCAGGGCTCTTTCTTCTCAG
This sequence comes from Condylura cristata, assembly GCF_000260355.1. Lineage (NCBI taxonomy): Eukaryota > Metazoa > Chordata > Mammalia > Eulipotyphla > Talpidae > Condylura > Condylura cristata. Next base: position 18,383,487 of record NW_004567134.1, on the reverse strand, counting down.
AACACACACACCGGGTCGTGTGTGAGCTTGCCACCCTCATCCAGACTCAGGCGGTCGCACCTCTAGGAGCTTTCTCACCGTGGCGTAAAAACCGTCTGTCTGCGAACTGATAACTCTTCTCTGAGAAGCGATCTCGCCGCAGCAGAAGCTTCCAGGAAGCTCGGGTAAGGGCGTCGTTTCACGAGGCCTGTTGTTCGAGGAGGCGCAGGAGACATCTGTCTTTGCCTCAAACGCCTGTTCGGAAAACACCTGCCTTCCCAGGGCTCCTCCTGTGTCCGGAGACTCTGACCTCGAACGTGAGCCTCAGGCAGGTGCCCCGACCTGGGGCCTGGCCCTGCCCGGGTGCACACGCCGGGGCTGCAGAGGAGGGCTTTGTCTGCTGTCTCTGGGAAATGCCGCCCCGTCCAAAGTTAGTTTCCATTCCAGAAAATGATACTCAGTCAAATACCCAGGAATTAGAAAAGCGCGTAACGTCACCATCTCGGCAGCTCGAGGCTACGGAGACTCCGGTGCCCGCAGTCTGGGTAGTTGGGAAGGGCCTTTCTCCCGGCCAGCCACGCCCTGCCGGCCGGCCGGCCTGGTGGGGGCGGCTGGGACAGGCTCCTGGTAGGCTCACAGGATGAGACCGGGGGCTGGAGAGTGTTCTAGCTTTCTCCAGTGGGGTGTGGCGGTCTGCGCTAGACACAGTGTGCTAGAGAAATCGGAGGACGGCACCTGCTTTGTCCAGCCTTCTGGAGACACAGTGGACAGAGGGCGTGGCTGAGTTCCGGTGCAGTGCCAGGCAGATGCGCCCGGTCGTCGGCGAGCGGTTACCCCGGGAGGAGGCGTCTGCGGCGAATGGTACCCCGCAAGGTCACCCCCAGCTCACGGGCGAGCTCAGTTCCCACCGCGCTGCAGCAACGCCCACCGTAACCTGCACCGCTGCCCTGAAGCGGAGGGGCTAGCGGGTGACCCCGCTCCCAGCCGACACCGTCCACGGGCGCCTCTCCGGTCCGCGGGAGGGGCAGCGCCTGCCAGTCTGCCTGTGGCTTCGTCCTTCTGCACAGTGTCCTCCAGGCTGGTCGCCGGGGAGCTGACTCCTGCCCACCGCCGCTGCAGGGGAGGCCCGAGGGGGGGGTCCCCGCCCACCCCCAGGCGTCCCTGCGGGCGCCTCTGAGGCCGTCACTGTTGCTGCCACCTTTGATCCTTGTTACAAGTCAGGTTCTGTGTGAAAAGCCAGGCGGGACAGTGGGGCTGCTCGCCCTGAAACAGGGGTGCGGGAGAGCACAGCCCGGGACAGGCAGCGGCTCCCAGGCTCGGGTCTGGGGGTGCGACGTGGCCTCACAACCGTTGCTTAAACCAGACTTGGTTTCAACGAAAATGGATGAATTTATGGCAGGAGACAGCAGCTGCCCTGGGACGCAGCTCCGGGCTGCAGCCGGCACCCGGTCTGTGCTGACCAAGCGGCGCCCTGGGCCGCGGACAGCGGCTTTCCTGGCCGCGAGACTTGGCGCCC
>NW_004567134.1:18377433-18381192 GCF_000260355.1 Condylura cristata | reverse complement strand
GACCGCGGGGGGCGCCGACCCCGGCCCCGTGGGGCGCCTCGGGCCTCCGCTCCAGCGCTGCATCTTCTGCAAAACGCTTTCCGAATTTCTCCCCTGGCTCAGGCTGGGCGCTCTCGCGGCTCGAGGGCGACTTTCCTAGCACGTCGCGCTGTGCGGTAATTTCTTTGCGTCTTTATTATGGCCCGAGCGCTGCTTGTGGGCAGCGCGTATATGTTATCCATGCGTCCCCAGACCTTACCGCTGGCCTGGCACCGGCGCCGGGTGCAGGCGGCCGCCATGTCTTGCACGTGCCTGACGTTAACTGCGAAGACATTTTGCGAGGAGGTGGTTAGATACAGCTATTGCTAGAAATTAAATTCCACGAAACGCTAGTGAAAGGTAAAGATACTGGCAGATCACCACGCCTAATTGTTTTGTCACCTCTTGCTGTTTTCTCTGTGCTTGAAATTACTTTCACCTATGTGATGGCCACGGGCATGGCTCCCCTCTGTGGCAGAAGCAGGCAGGTGCCAGAGCCCCCGTTGTGGACCACGAGGAAGCATGTCGCAGTTGGCACGGAGACGGTGCGGGCACGGAGATGGTGCTGGCACGGAGACGGTGCGGGCACGGAGATGGTGCGGGCACGGAGACGGTGCAGGCATGGAGGTGGTGCAGGCACGGAGATGGTGCGGGCACAGAGATGGTGTGGGCACGGAGGTGGTGCTGGCAAGGAGACAGTGCGGGCACGGAGATGGTGTGGGCACAGAGACGGTGCTGGCACGGAGATGGTGCGGGCATGGAGGTGGTGCAGGCACGGAGGTGGTGTAGGCACAGAGATGGTGCGGGCACGGAGACAGTGCGGGCACAGAGATGGTGCGGGCACGGAGATGGTGCGGGCACAGAGACGGTGCAGGCACGGAGACGGTGCAGGCACGGAGGTGGTGCAGGCACGGAGATGGTGCGGGCACGGAGACGGTGCGGGCACGGAGATGGTGCGGGCATGGAGACGGTGTGGGCACAGAGACGGTGCGGGCACAGAGATGGTGCGGGCACGGAGATGGTGCGGGCATGGAGACGGTGCGGGCACAGAGATGGTGCGGGCACGGAGGTGGTGCAGGCACGCAGCCAGTGCCCCAGTGGTATCAGCTGAACTCAGGGAGGAGATTTGGGTAAACTTCATGGAAGCGGGCGTGAGGTGGGCAGCTCTGGAGCCCCAGGTGGAGAGTGGGGAGCTTGTGAGGGCGGAGCCGCCTGACGCCTGGGCGAGGGGTGGGGCCGCTGGCGTCCTTCTCTGGCCCCTGCAGTCTTCTCTTGCACCGAGCAGTGGTGGGATCTGGAGAGTGCCGAACCTCCCGCCAGGGTCCCTGCTTTCTACTCTGTTCCTGAGCTACCTCAGGAAGCTGGGGCGACCTGCCGGGGTGCAGCGAGGGGAGAGGGCTGGGCTTTTTGTATGTGTTTTTAGCTGAACCTTGAGAGGCAGACCCTGAGCTACTGCATGGAATTGTAATTGCAAACAGGGTTCCTTTGGCGGCATATGGCCGGGTCACGGTGCGTTGATTTTTTCTAACCCGCTGAACGTGATTATTCTAGACAACAGAGGTGGGAACAGACCGCTGCCCTGGCCACGGAAGGGGCGCGTGGAGGCCACGGCCGCGGGCGGGAGCAGGCATCTGTGACTCGGCCTGTGGGTCAGTGTGTGAGGAGGGGGCGTGCAGAGGGCGCTGGGGGCTTCCGACCCGCCGCCTCCTTCACCCTCCCTACCGCAGGGGGCCGGGTAAGGACCTTGCCTCTCATGTTTTGAGCGAAAAGAATTTTTAATTGTCTGCTAAATTCACACTCTTTGAAATGAGAATGCAGCAAGGAGTAGAGGAGAAAGTCATCCACCGTCAGCCCCTCCCCGATCCCTCTGAGATTCTCCTTCCAACACGTGGGCACTTATCTTCCCAGATTTTAAATATAGCTCGGGCCGACCTGCCGAGAAGATGGCTGGGGTTTCCTTCCCCACCAGGTCTATTTCAAGCACTCGCTTTCTTCAGCTCCCCCATGTGGAGTGGCGTCTGGAAGCCGCGTCTCCACACGCGCTGTGGCGGTGCTGGGGTGCGGCCCCACTGCGTGGAGCTGGAGTCGGGGTGTGGGAGACCCCCCAGCTGGCCTGGCGGCCCCAGGACCCGGTCGCCTTGGAAATGTGGCCGCTCGCCGAGGCCTTGGAAGTTGAAAGCTCTTCCCAGGGGTGGAGTTGGAGGCGGACGGGAGTCCACGCTGGCCCCCGTAGGGCCTGGGCAGGGCCCGGTGACCCGGAGGTGGTGCCACCGTGGCCGGGCTACCGTGGACACAGCGGGGCACACGATGGGCCAGGACGGGACGTGGCGCTGTCCCCTGCAGAGACCGCGGCCCTCCTCGGCGCCCCCGTGAGGCTGCGCTTCAGCGAGCTCTCCCCAGGACGACAGAGTTCTCAGGGGTTCTCTGCCTCTCTCCTGGAGAGTTGGGGGCCTGGAGAGAAGGTGCTCTGTGTCACGTCTGCATCTTTGCAGCGGCCAGGGCGGCGCCATGCTCGTTGGCCAGACGCGGTCAGGTGCCGTGCGGCGGCTCCCGGACCCCGGGGTGAGTGTGGGGATCACTGATGCTGGCCAGCGGCCCCCCCCGACCGTGGCCTTGGCGACTTACCTCTCGCACTGGACTGCCGTGTGCAGTCTCCTGCCCTCCTGGATGACGACCTGATTCTGGAGACGGCGCCAGGGTTTCGGTCCCCTGAGCAGCAGGAGTCAGCAAATGCTGGCTGTGTTGACTGGCACGCCGGTGGCACAGGCAGGAGCAGAGCCTACAGCCCGGTGGACAGGGCGTGAACGTGGGGATGCGCCAGGGAGGCGGCGCCTGGGCCCGCGGTGTTCCCGCAGAGTCCATCTTCCTTGCAGCGTATTTTCACGTTTTGCAAATCGACTTCTGATCTTCTGAAGTGGAAGAACAGACCAGGGTGTGCCACTCACTTCTGGAAACTTCCTTCTCTTCCCGGGTGCCCAGAATGCGGGCTGTCTGCTCTTCCTGGCAGCCACCCACCGGTCAGAGACTTTTATTTCTGACGCTCTGTGTGCAGCCTCCGCGGCTGCCTTCTGCTCGCTCTTCCTGGCATGTTTTATTCATTAGACTGTTGCCAAATGGGAATTATCTTTTTGCTGTTGACACAGTGCTACCACGAGCCTTCCTATAACAAGTCAGAGCACAAACCAAGGTGCAGGGGGAGCACCGTGAATTTGTCCATTCCTGACTTCAAGAAAGGTCTGGACAAAACTCTAGCTGGGAGATAGGGTCAGCTACACCGAGGAATACTATTAAGCTCTGAAAAAGAACGAGCTTGCCATAGGTGGCAACCTGCAGGGATGAGAAGGACTTTTGCTTGGTGAAACAGCAGGAAGGCGCATAAGCGTGTCTGAGGGGCAGAGAGAAAACAGCCGATGAGTTAAACAAAACTGTAAAATCTAGGAGCGATTTTGCCCGCAGGAAGGGGCAGGAGACGAGCCAGTGGGGACCCGAGGGGCCAGTGCGGCTGTGGCGGGGCCTCAGTGTCCTCTGCCCGTGCTGATGCGGGTGGCACGCGCGGGAGGCCAGTGGGACACCATGACGGGGTCACCGCAGTAAAAAGCAGGACGAGAGGAGTCCCGGGGGGCTCCCGGGCGGAGCCGGCTCCCCACGTTGCCCCGTCGCGGACACCCCGCCCCACTGTGTTGGTCTTTTGCGGGACTACGGGCCTGGCCGGCCGGCGCGGGGCCTGGACTCCCGGCTCCC
>NW_004567134.1:18375697-18377257 GCF_000260355.1 Condylura cristata | reverse complement strand
CTGGGGTCGGCTGCCCTCTGCCAGCCGGGCTGCTCCGCCGTCGGAGGCAGGCGAGCCAGCGTCCTCTGCGGCTGGACGCCATCTCACTGAGCTGCTGCCTGTTAAAAACAACTTTTCTGAGGACCAGGCTGCAGCCGGGGCCGGGCCTTCCCCAAGAACCGTCCAGCTTGGCCTCCCGGGGGCCTCGGTACCGAGGCCATTCTGACTGAAAACCAAGGAGCCCACGGAATGTCATGTGCAAGCAACCTAGTTTTTGCCGTTCGATCCGTCTCCCGCTTCCCCGCAACCTCCTCAGGGAGGGGCCCAGGCCCCGAGGGCTGATACCTGAGCCGGGCTTCTGCCTTGCGAGCGCCTCCCTGCCCCCATGGCGCTGCTGTCTCATTTTAGTAGCAAGGGGGTGTCTCGTCAGCACCCCGTGCGGCAGAGCTTCCTGGGGGCAGCCTGGAAGGTTCGAGGAGCGGCAGGTCCGTCAGGTCCGTACCGGGAGTCGCCCCTGGCCCGACACCCGCACAGCTGGTGGCCCCCAGCTGCAGAGTGGACGGCAGCGGCGCGGCTCCTGGGGTCAGTGGCAGGGCTTCTGGCTCACCGGCCACCCGCAGCCTGCCGCCTCCCGGGGCCCTGGCAGCTTCGTGCACACGCCCGGGGGGCTGCCTGTGCCAGCCCAGCGTGAGCACCGGCGCTCTGTGAGGGCGGGCTGTGCCAGCCGGCCGCGCACTTCAGGGGCGGCCCAGCCCCGGCGCACAGGGTGGGGAGCGTGGGGCTGGGGCCTGTATCCGAGGCCGGGCTGTGCAGGGCCGAGGCACTTGCTGGGAAGGGAAGACGTGGGTGACCCCGCTGGGGCCTGCTGAGGGCCGCGGGCTGATGCCCGAGCAGCCCACCGCCTACCCGCTGTCCACTTCCAGCCCGGCCAGTGCAGCAGGCCCTCTGCGTGGCGTGATTTTCGTGTCTGTATATACGGCCGTACACAGCTGCTGGGCGCTCGGCTCGTGGCTGCGGGCGCTCGGCTCCCGGCTTCTGGAATGGCCTGTGCACCTCTCTCACGTCTCACGACGCCCTGGTGGTGTGCTGCTGCTGACTCTCCACGTGGGGATTGTCATCACCCCCACTTTGTGCGTTTCAAGCGGCGGCCTTGCCCAGGGTAAGGAGCCAGTGGCCCTGCAGTGGACAAGGCCAGCTGTGACCAGACCCTGAGTGACTGAGAGGGGAACGCAGCCGTGAGGGGACGAAGGGCAGGTGGACTCCGAAGGGCCCTCCCCGTCTGAGCCAGTGGACGGAGGTGGTGGGAGCCGCGTCTCCGCGGGGCTGACACGGGGGCTGGTTGGGCAGCCCGGGGCGGGAGGCGGCCGGGCAGAGCGCCTGGCCACCGCTGGCTGTCGCCGAAGACGGCCTTTGCCACCCGCTGCCCTGGCCCTTTCCCTGAGCTCTGGCCAGATTTCTTTTCCCTCCAGCAAAGGTGACTTCCCTTCAGGCTCTGTGGAAATGCAGCCAGAGGAGGCGCCCCCAGGGCTGCACTGGCTGAGGCGCTGGCTGAGGCGCTGGCTGAGGCGCTGGCTGAGGCGC
>NW_004567134.1:18365856-18375502 GCF_000260355.1 Condylura cristata | reverse complement strand
TGAGGCGCTGGCTGAGGCGCTGGCTGAGGCGCCCCCAGGGCTGCACTGGCTGAGGCGCTGGCTGAGGCGCTGGCTGAGGCGCTGGCTGAGGCGCCACTCGGCATCGGCATACTCTGAGCAGGACCAGTGGTTTGACCCGCAATAGTGGGACCCTCCTGGCTGGGCTGCTGGTCCTCAGCTGCTTCACCTGAAGCTGCGCTGACGCTCTCGGGGCAGCGGCAGGCCCATGTGGACGTGTGTGTGCGTCACAGCACTGCTGTTGTTCTACGATCGTTTCCATCCCGGGGGGGCAGAAGTGCTGACATTTCAGAACTGGGAGGAGCCCTCAGGGGCTGTCCAGTGTGCGCTTCCTCCCGCCTGAGAATGTCGGTACCAGTAGCTTTGAGAGAAGCTCCCGTTCAGGTGACTTCACAGCAGCTTGGCCTGGGACGAGTCTCTGTTCTGAAAGTGAGCTGACACGGGACAGATTTGTTGGGGTCCCTACTCCCTCCCCACCCCACCCCCGCCCCCCATTCCTTGAATTCCAGCTGTTTCAGTCGCTACCACGGACAGGTGGGGTTTCAGTGCGGTCTTCTGCAAGGTCTCTGCGCTCAGTATTCTGGGCCACCTCGGGGGCTAAATACAAGGCTTGAATGTAGGGAATTTTAGGGGAGCAAATTCCTACAGCGCTAGCCACGGTGCTGAGGCAGATCATGCGAACAGATTTTTTTTTTAAAGATTTATTTATTTGCGCACACAGAACTGGGGTACAGGCCAGAGGCTCAGAGGCGGCGAGAGGCTTCACCAGAGACAGAGCCGGGAGCAGAACAGGCCGACTGACGAAGCCCACTGCTGAGGGGAGCAGCGGGCGGTCAGGAGGGGTCTGCCGCGCCCTGGGGTCACCTCCGGGGTCAGGACCCAACTCGTGCTGCGGTGGCTTCAGCTTCTCAGTGCTGCGCTCAGCCCCTGCGCCCCCGGGAGGGCCCGCGAACAGATTCTTACCTCTAGCACAGAATTGAAACCGAATCATCTTTGAATAAATAGTCAAGTAAATCGAAGATTAAGGCAGTGGGACAATTCTTGGAAATTCTTCAGTCAACTTTTCAAGGAAAACATTTCCGGTGAGTTGGGGATCGACGCAGACACGCGAACTGTCACGTTCAGCCCCGTGTCCTGTTCCGCTCCCGGGGCGAGTCCGAGGCGGGCGTGTCGTCGCGCAGCGCCCATCGTTTGCTGAGTGGAAGGAAGAGCCAGTGTGCGCAAGCAGCCCTTAGGTCCGCCCCATGCGGCGGGGACGGGGGACGGACGTGGCCTTCCCCTTCTGGGCTCGGCGGAGGAGCTCGTGGGGAGCGGGCGGAGGGGTGAAGGCAGCGCTGTGGTGCCTGAGGCGCTGTGGGTGGTCAGAGTACATGGCCTGTGGGCGCTTGGATTCCTCCCCCGATGCTCAGGGCAGAGTCTGCTCTGGTGACGCTCGTGGGGGGACATCACCAGGTGGTAACAGGCGAGCCTGTGAGGAAGGGCACCACGAAGCAGCCCTGTCCGCCGCGGCGGGGGGCAGAGCCAGGAGACGAGGGAGCTGGCTGAGAGGCAGCGGCCGGAGAGGCGCACGGGGAGGGCGCGGCCCTGCACCCTGCTCTGTGGGCTCCAGCTCCGCCGGGGTTAGCAGCCACCAGGGAAAAAGGGGCTTGTGACCTGGCCGGAGGCTGCAGCTCCTCCTCCTCCTTCCTTTCTTTTTTTTACTTAACATTTCCAACATGGACGTTTCCCGGTGCGCACAGAAGATGACTGGCTCTGGCTCCTCAGTCTTCGGACGGCACAGCAGGTCGCACGGCACACGCACCTCTCTTAGAGAAAAGGAGATGGAATCTAGAGCTTGGCAGTCATTTGTCCGAGCCCAAGCAGCAACTCAAGAGCCCGAGTAGGATTCGGGTGAGATTCCGCCAGGCTCTGGGATCCAGGCTCAGTCTGTTATACTGGCTTTAAGATCGTCGTAAGTGCTTTGCCTCAGATGAGCTAAACGACCTTTCTGTTAAAAGAAATCTATATACTCCCGTGATTATGGTGGGATGAGGCGCCCTTTCTTGTGTCTTAAGTATCTTTTCAACCGCTACAATTACCGACTTTCCTTTGTCCGTGAAGGCTTGGCTAAACGAGACGCTGGTTACTGCAGAAGCTGACAGGAACCGGTGTTAAAATAATGTCCGCGCACCCCGCCCCGAGGTGGGGATGAGGCGTCTGATGCCGCTTCATGGGTTTCCGCTTGAACTTCACAGAGGGCCTGGAGCAAAGGGCTCACGGTGTCTCAGCTCAGAGCAGGCCACGGAGACCGCTCCTGGGGGTGCTTGCAGTTTGTGTTTCTTGGGGGACTTTGAGCAGTTTCAGGGCAGGACAAGGGGCAGTTCTGCCTGTCTGTGTTCGTGTCATGTCTGGGTTGTGGCCCTAGGGAATAGTTTCTGAGCTAGCTTCCCGGAAGTGTAATGACGGGTTAAAATCTCTGGAGTTTGAAAAGACAAATTTCAGGCCTTTGGCAGCAGCATGGACGGAGCTGAAGGGGTCGTGCTGAGTGAGACCGGCCAGAGAGAAAAGGGAAAACACCGGTGGTCACTCATAGGAGGGCAAAGGGCCGGGGGAGAAAATAATAATGATGATGATGAACTGTGTACCTCTCCGGGGTGCAGCGGGGCCTGGGATCAAACACGGGGCGGGGCGGAGGGAAGTGCACTGGACTGTGGTGATGGCACAGGGGCGATTCGGTGATTTGGTGACGGGGCGCCCATGGGGATGACCACTGAGATGGAAAAAGCCGCAAATGATGCAAAAAGAAACGATTCTCTTATTGCAAACACTGAAGCTCCTAGTGAAAACAAGCCCGCGGGCGTCCAAGCGCCTGCACGCCCAGGCACAGCCCCAGCGGCCGGCCCCCGCCCGCACAGGCCGCAGCGCCTCCTCCACACGGCGCTCTGGGCGCTGTGCATCCTGGGCTCGGGGTGCCCCGAGCCGGCGCCCACCCCGGAGCGGCGCCGCGCAGGGCGTCTCCTCTCCGAGGCTCCGCGGCACCTGTCAGACGTGGCTGCACCCCGGGGGCGTGCACAGCCCCCGCCCTAGGGCCGCGCCGCGGCCAGAACAGCCCAGTGTCAGGGCGACACTGCTCACGTTTGCCCGTCCTCAGGGCAAGGGAGGGCGGCCCCAGCTCGCGGAGTTGGGGGCCTCGCGCTCCTGTACCTGGGCGCTCTCCAGCCCTGTGCCGCTGGGATTTTTCTGGAGGTTTCTCCTGGAAGTATCACCCACGAGTGATGCCACTCCAGCCCTCTCTCTGGGGGCTGAGAAGTGGGGCTGAAGGGTCCGAGTTGCCCTCGCCGCTCCGTCTCTCTGGGCTCCAGCGCCACTCAGCAGCCCCCGCCCACAGTCGCCCCACTGGACCGAGAGGGGAGCCCGCTGCGTTGGCCTTGAGGGCGCTCAGCCGGGCCGGGGCCTGGGGGCGGGGGCTCAGGCTGAAGATGCTGCGGCCTGGACAGCCCCCCGCTTGCGGGGCCTGCGTGGGTGTGGGGAGCAGCGGCGGCTACTCTCTCCTCCCCCAGCCAGTCACCGCAACAAGCAGGAAACGTCAGAGAGATTCTAACGCAGCTAGTGGGGGACAAATAGAGAAAACAGGGCCCTGCTGGTGGCGCAGCGGGTCAGCGCAGCACTGAGAGCTGCCGCAGCGCTTCACAGGTTCGATCCCCGCCAGGGAGGGGCCCCAGGGCGCGGCAGCCCCCTCCCGTCTCCCCGCGGTCCCCTCAGCCGTGGACTTCGTCCGTCGGCCTGTCCTGCTCCCCGCTCTGGCTCTGGGGAGTCCTCTCACCCCCTGCGCCTCTGGCCTGTGCCCAGTTCTGTGTGCGAAGATAAACAAATCTTAAAGTAGGAAACCCAAGCATTTGCCAGCACGGGCTACCGCGACGCTCCCCCGGGAGAGGGCCACGTCTGGCCTTCGCTTTGTAAACGGAAGGTGCTAAGGCTTCCCTGTCTCGGGGTCACCCCTCTCCTGCCCGATATGCCAGAGTGACCCATGTTGGCCGCTGTGTTCTGAGGCCTCTGTGAGCTAACCTCGGCAGCACCCCCAGCTGAAGCTTGTGTCACCCCTTTGTGGCGGCCGACAGAACTGTGCGCTGTGGACACGGTTACCGGTGCGAGGAGCTGAGACTCTTCCGCTCCGTCCGTGGGTGAGAGCACGGAAGCGACTATCAGGAGTGCGTGACCTTGGAAACGCACAAGGACAGACGCGCACGGAAAACACTGTAGCCAGAAAACCTTGGTTCAGAATAGAGTCTCTGAAACTTGTCTTGCAAAGTGCTTCCCGGGAGCCGTGGGGCACGTGCCTTTCTCATCTCTGTGGATGAAAGGCTTTCGGATGCTGTGCGCCCGCGACGGCCTGTTTTTACTCTTGCTGAGATTTGTGCCATTTGAGTGTTTATTTCCATCATCACAGTCGCGTTTCGACACATTAATGCCAATGGTATGTTAATTTTGATCTTCTTTCCCTTTTTGTCATCTAACTAGTTGTTCCTCCCTAATTTAATTAAATTCTTACTGTCATCGGGCTAATTATATCATATCTCCGAGTGTCAGATCTGTGGAATGACTTCAAAATGAGTTGTTCTGTTTCGTTTTGCCGCGGGGTACAGCATGGTGGCGAGGCTGTGTCCCCGGCAGCCGGTAGAAATCAGGCCGAGGGTCCTCCTGATGCCAGCTTCATAGTTTGGCCGTGACTTCGCGAAAGATCTCTTTTTTAGAGAATGGCTGGGGGAGAGGAAATTGAAGAGTAGAAGCGCAGCGTGTCGGGAGTTGATGAACATTGTCAGGAAACTGCTCTCTGCTCCGCCTGACCCGTCGGCCGCCTTCTGAGCTGGCTCCGTTCTGCGCAGCTCACAGCCAACTGTCTGTGGAGAAGGAGCTACTATTTTGTTTTCTTGAGCTCTGCGGTTTTGCTTTGTCGTTTTGAGCTCTTGCACGCACACAAGCACATTCATATGCACACATGTGGCCTTTTTAAAACGTAGTTTAAGAAGCAGTGACAGTTACGAAATTCCAGACACAGAGGATCGTTGTATGACTTTGACCTTGAACCGTTCTGGGCAGTTTGCTGCCTTGTCAAAACTCTCAGTTATGAGTGACGCTTACGGTGCCGTCTTAGAGGATTGCCCTGAGAATTCAGTAATTTATGTAAAACACACAGTCCAGTGTCTGGTACAGAGGCCAAACTATGGATCGTGACAGTGTTATTGTTATGTTCATGTTTACTGTTATTGCTAAATCAAATTTTGAAACCAAATAGGAAAATGACTCAATGCAATTGTTCTAAAAAATTGTCTATTTTTTCATATGGTTTAGTGGTGTGTTTTTATGAGTTCATATATATTTTTAAATTTATAAAACATTTGCTTTCAAAAGTACTTGAGGCGGTGTAGAGAGTCAGTCATTGTTCATTCAAAACAAAAGCAAAGCACAAAATGATGCTTTTTCTCCAAAGTATTGTCCTTAACTTGGGCTTGGTCCTTTTTAATGATTGTATAATATTCCACGGGAAATCGACACCCTCATGCATGATGCACTGTGGTTGGATACTCGTCAGACTTTGTCTTTCTCAACAAGAAAATATTAGCGAAGCATATGGCTATTTTGTTTTTCTTCCAGTGAATTATTTCCTTAGGGTAAATTTTCTTGAAATTACCAACTTAACTCTTCCATGCCTTGATATTACGCTGCTGTGCACGAGTTCTGCTTAGAATGAGTATGTGCAGGAGCCCGGCTGTGGCCCAGGCAGGCTGTGCCTGAGAGCTAGGGCTCCGGCCTGGGTGGCTGTGTGCGAATCTGCCGACTCTTAGCAGACGCCTCCGTCTCAAGGCCCTGTACTGCACCGTGGGGATTGCGCTGGACACGTGACCCCACCCTCCTGGATGTCATTAACACAACCCGTGGGCTCCCGGCCCCAGCTGAACCCATCTGAATCCTCCTCTGGGAACTTGTTTGAAACATGGGGAGTCAATCAAGTTCGCTGAGTTCTGGGCCCAGAGAGTGCACACCAGGGCCTGGAGAAGCAGAGCTGGTCTTCAGGAAAGGAGAGGGGAGGACAGGACCCGGGCGTGCGGGAGGGGCGAAGTCAGGTACTGACGGAGTTTGACGACTCTGGGGTCTTGGTGCAGAGCCGTCCTGCACCCTACCGTCCTGACAGTAAACCTGTCTGCTCGGGTCAAGTTGGCCCTCTCCTACCCCCTGCTACCGACAGCCCTAATTCACCCAGGGCAGCCTCTGGCACTCAGCATTTGCAGGTAGAGCGAGCAGCTTCCAGCCTCAATTTAATGTATTCTGCCCTGACTGGAATTCTACCATGAGGGAGCGGGAGACTAGAGAAGCGACACTTAGCGCCCACCTCTCAGGTACTGGTCATTTTCCAGAGTTCACGTCACCGCGGCCACCCGCAGCCCGCTGTCACTCGGGAGGGCTCGGCGGGTGGAGGGCAAGAGCTGTTCCGCCCTGCGCCCAGCCAAAAGGCTCCCAGGAGCTCTCAGGACACGGCTCCCTGGCAGTTTGCGCTCAGTCACGGGGCGCTTCGGGCCCGGCCACCCCCGGGCCCTGGTTACCGAGACTGCTACAGTGAGCACACGATGTCCCCGTTGCTGCTCCGAGTGGAGACCCTTTCGGGAGACAGTGGCTATGTCTTGACGTCTGACCCTCACCCGAGCTGGGCAGACGTGTTTTCCCACCGGCCTGCACAGGACTCTCAGGCGCTTAGTTCTTCAACAGACCCCGACTCCTCAGGAGCAGCACAGTGAGCATATTTTCACGGACACTGTGAGGGCGCGCCTGGCAGCTGCGTCTCCTGTGCAGACTCGGGGTGCTCACGGCCGGGGGCTCATGGTGGAATCCTGAGAAAACTGCGGGAGGCCTTGGCGACTCAACCACGCGCAAGTTTTCTTTTTATTCATCTCTTTATCCGACAGCGGAGGAGTCAAAGACTCAAGGGTCCGGCCCAGGACCCACCACCTGCCTCCCCCGACTCTGGCCTGTCTCTGTGCTGCGTGTCCGTGACCGAGCAGACGCCTCCCGGCCACGCCGGCCCAGCTGATGGTCCTCTGCAAGGCTTTCACACGCCTGCGGAAGCGCTTCCGACCACAGTGGCCAGGAGGGGCCAGGCTGCGGCGTCATCGGCGTCTCGTAAGAAGACTCTGCCCACGTCCGTGAGGTTGTTACCTCACATGTGCAAGCTGCGGCCCCAGCACGGGGCTGGCGACAGGCAATGCGCCGGGTCCTTGTGGACTCGGGACAAACTCAGACGTCCCTAGCAGGGACTGGATTTTGCAGGGCCCCGGCTGAGCCCCGTGTTCCGGGGACAGGGGGAAGTGGCTGTCCCGCCCCGCGGCCCCTGAGCCGAGACCCGAGTCCGCCCGCCCAGCAAGCTCCTGCGGCCCCAACCCCCAGCCCGAAGGGGCCCTGCTCCGGCTTTGGTGCCCAGGACGGGTCCGGGCACTTCTGCTTGTGAGCTGACGCTGGGCCTGCTTCACCGTGCGTCTTCCAAGCAGGTGAAGCGCGTGTTAAGTAAATTTTTCTTCTTTCCTGTTGCTGTTTCGACAACGCTTCGACGCGGCCTCTGTGGCTTCTGGGAAGAGGTCCAGTCTCTGACCCCCGTGGCCAGCGGTTGGCTTCCCGAGCCTCCCCGCTTTTCACTGATGAAAATTTAAGCAGCTTAAATCTTTCCTACAAATTATCAGGTCATTTAAAAATAAATTGGGCTCATTTTAATCTAATTCCTAATGCACAACTATCCGGGGAGTTATTTTCAGCTCCATTTGTTGCAGTTGGCAATTACCACGCGCCTCTGCGAGGGAAGGGAAGTAACAGGCCAGTTTCATGAGTCACCCACGACCCTTCAGGGCCGCTCCCGTGTCAGCCGGTGATGGCCGGCCGGCGGCGGGCGGGCCGTCTGCGGCCGGAGCCGGCCCGCAGGACAGAGATGGGCCGAGGCGGCGTCCGGTGCCAGCACTCGCCGGCCTGCGGCGGGGGCCCCGGCCTGCACGGCGGCCGCGGGAGTGAGCACGACGGAGTCGCCATGTCCTAAGCCTGGGAGTCCGAGCCCGGCCGGCGGGCGCTGGCCGGAGCTGACTCGGGCCGCGGTGCTGGCTCCCGGCCAACAGCGTCACTTTGCCCCACGAGCCCTAGGCTGCCGTCAGACTGAGTTCTCCCCCTTCCCGTTCTCCGGCGTGGCAGTGTGGTGTGGCCTCCCAGCGCGATGCGACGCCTGTCCCCGGCGCCCGGGGTCGGAGAGGCCCCGCACAGCTCCTGGGCTCCCGCTCCCTCGGTCCAGCGCCCAGAGGAGCTCAGTCGGAACGAGCACTGACCTGCCAGCCCCCCTCTCGGACGCATGCTGACTCCGCCAGGCAAGAGCCCCTCGGGCAGAGCGGCCACAGGACGCTCGATCGGGTCGGTGCGGGCGCCTGTGGCTCATGTGTCCACCCGAGATGGACACGACCTTCCTGATGAAGACAGGGAGCCTCGCAGCAAGGTCAAGCTGCTCCCGTTGGCAGGTGGAGGTCGCACGGCGAGCGCTCGGCGGGCGGGACTAGGCCGCTGCCCGGAGGGCCCGGGGGTGGCGGGGCGGGGAAGCACCCGCTGTCTCTAGACCGAACCCCAGATTTCCCGGAATAGAGAGGACTGTCCCGTGAGGGGAGGGGCGGAATGCAAAGCAAGGGGAAACTGGGGGCACGAGGCAGCTGGAGGCCGGGGGCGGCGGAGGCCCGGAGGGGAGGTCAGAAGTCCGGAGGGGAGGCCGGCGCTGGCCAGGCTGGGGCAGGGCCGCCTCGGGCCCCGGCTCCGCTGGGCTCTGCTCCCCCTGGGCCAGGGTGGGGGCTGCCTCTTCTCCCGCTGGGTTTAGAGGAGCCGTCCTGGAGAGAGGTGGGTGCGCGGCCCCGTCGAGGGCAGCGGCTCTGCCGGGGGAGCCGCGGGTCTTCCGGGCCTGGACAGGACATCCCAGCGCCCGGCCGCCCTCTGTGTCCTGTGTGTGGGCCGGGGCCGAGGCTCGGGGGGCCCAGAGAGGGGCGCGCTGGGACCCGCCGAGTGGCCTAAGCCGCTGACCGCCGGCGGGGTAAGACCTCCCGGGCGCCGTCTCCAGGCTCCAGCGACTGGGCAGTGGTGGGCATCCGACCCCAGCGCCGTGGGCCCCGGGAGCAGAGACGGGCTGACGTCAGGGCCGAGGCCCAGCAGGAGCGTGGCCACTTCTCTCATGTCCCCGGGACACTTCTGGGGCCCGCCGGCCGGAGGCCTTTTGCCTGCTAACTCCAGCTGGCCCCTCCTGCCGCTGGGGCGTAGGCGAGACGGACCTGGGACCCGCCCTGACTGCCCACTCGCGAGCCCCACTGGCTTGGGGAGACGCCGAGCCGCGGGGTTCCTGCCGCTATGAGGTGGGGCGACCGGCCCCCCACGGTCGTGAGAGCATCCGGCCGGCGAGCGGGAGTCACAGACACCTGTCCTCGTGCGTGTGGCGCGACTCCCCTTAGCCCCCGCCGCAGCTGCCTCCCTGCACACTTGAACGTGAGAGTGAGTGGACACACTGGGACGCTCGTCGGCCTCATGCGAGCCCCACCCACTGCGGCGGAGGGGCGGTGGCGGCTGCTGTCTGAGGCCCCAGCTCCGGGCA
>NW_004567134.1:18362467-18365164 GCF_000260355.1 Condylura cristata | reverse complement strand
CGCCCGCCCAGGCCTCCACCCGGCCGTCGGCTTCCTCTCTGTTCCGGAACCCGCGGCCCACACTGGCGCGGCTGTAAGTAGCAAAGATCTCCGAGGCAGACACATTTTCGATATCATTTGATCGCTGGGCTTTCTTCCCCGCCCGCCCGTGGACATTCTTACTTCCCCCTGCAAAATCTGGGCCCGGGAGGCGTCCGGGACATTGACGATCGCTGAGAGGAGTCGCCCGGACTTCGCGCAGGCGTGGACCCCAGCTCGGCCCATTCCCCGGACCAGTCCTGGCCCGGCTTCGAAAACCTGCAGGTACATGAGACCCCTAAGTCTTTCCTCCCTTCCAAGTCTGGTGAGTGCGAAGGAAATTTGGGGGCGCCGTTCGGTTCGCCTCCCCCTTTGCGGCGGGCAGCCCAAACTGGGGTGTTCACCTGGCGTGGACGGCCGTGAGCTTGCCGACCACACCTGTGCAGAGCCTGGCCGTACGGCAGCCGCGCTCCAGGCCTCTGCCTCAGTGAGGGTCACAGCCGCATCGGGACGCTGCCGGGGGAGGCGTGCTGACGTTCCGTTGGGGAGACCTTGGGCCACAGCCCAGCTCGACGGTGTATCGCCACTGCCCTGCTGCCCCTTGGTGACCGACATGCCCGGGGGCAGGCCAGTGACTCCTTGCGGATGGAGCCCCTCGTCCGCTGGTTTCACGACCCTGTCCACCGCCCCCCCAGAAGTCCCGCAAGCAGCGTCACTTGGTGGGGCAGGAAGCAGGGCTCCCGCTCTCGGCTGGTCGCCGGGGGTCTCAAGGCTGCAGCCTCCGGTTGTCCCCTCCCCTCCCTCCTCCCACTGGGCAGCGCCGGCCGCTCGGCAGGGCGACGGGGAGGGGCGTGGTGAGGCGGGCACAAGGTCTGGGCGGCCTGTAGGGACCCCGCCTTCTCCACTTGACTTTGCAAGTCTAAAAATTTGGGGGTGATGGTTGTCTGGATAGCGACAGAATCCTTGGATCTGACCCAGGCCTCCCAGGGAGGACACTGGCGGGTGCTGCTGCGTGGGACGTGGCTGTGGATTTTCCAACATAACAGAGGGCCGGACCCTGGCTCTGGGTGCTGGCAACTGGCGGTGGGTGCGGAAAGGACTAGGGCGTGCGGAGTGGGGACGGCGAGGTGTGGGGCCGAGGGGGCTGGCGGGAGCCAGGCCTGGCGGTGAGGTAGGGGCTGAGTGCTAGAGGGTGTCGCGGCCAGGATGCAGCCCGAGGATTCATCCGCCGGTCGTGGGAGCCTCGGCTGGGCCTGCTGTGAGGCTCTCGACACTTCCAGCTGGCCCAGAGGGGGCCACTTTTGGAGAGAGGACTGCAGGTGGGGCGAGGGATGGTTTGGGAGGCCTGGCTGGGTGGAGGCCGCTGGGCAGGGTGGCCTGGGTCGCATGCAAGGGACAGGCGTTGCTGATGGACACGGGAGAGGACGACCGCGAGGAGCCAGGGATACGGGGTGAAGCAAGGTGTGCAGGGTTGAGACCCAGCGCGGGAGGCCTCGCCGGCCTGGCAGCTGGATCCCTAGTCCCTCCCCTCCGGGCCACGTGCAAAGGCAGACCATCAACCTCCACCTCCCGGGCGCGAGGATCAGCCAGTCGGTGTCCCCGGCGGCTGGACCGTCCTCACGTCGAAGGCCCTGGCTGCTGCAGTCTGACCACCCCCTGGCAAAGCAGAGATAACGCCCGTCTCAGTTCCAAGAAATTAAAGATGTTCTCCCCCCCCCCCCCTGGGCCCTTTTAAAACACCAGGTGCCTGGGCCGTGAACCCTCGGCCGCTGCTCTGCGCCGTGTCCTGGCCAGGCCGCCTGGAATTCTCCCCGTCCCGTTCTTTGTTCTGGATTTCAGATCCTGGGTGTCTGATGTATTATTCACTGAGCCTCCCGGAACAAGATGCATTATTTACAAGGTTGCAGGATTTCTGAAATTCCACAGGCTTCCTTGTGTGTTTGTAAATAGCTTGCGGGGTCAGACACGGTGACGGATGGACTTGTGATGTCTCGGGAGGAGCGTCTGCTTTCCGTCCTTGCGTACACTGACAAAAGAAATCCCCATCTTTGTATATTAAGATGGCCTCTCAGCCCTGCCCCTCTGCGAGTCCAGAATTTATAGGCTCAGTGGCTTTGGGCTGTAGGCGTCATAAACAAAGCCAGGGCTCAGGCGTCCGGGCGGGCTGGGCCGGGCCGAGCGCGCAGGCGAGCACCGGCCACCAGAGGGCAGCAAGGCGCTGCCGGAGCGGGCGCGCCATATTGTTTTTCCCTTCTGGAAAGACGGGTTCTAGGACTTTCTGAAGAAGGCCCCACTCATTGTCGCTGGGCTGTGAGGGCGGAGGCGGCCCCACGCGTGTCGCTGGGCTGTGAGGGCCGAGGCGGCAGAGAAGTTGGTGCACATGCCCATGCCAGCGGGGCTTCAGATTTCGGTAGCTGGTGGGAGTCAACAACCAGATTTCGGGAGAAAAGCCCTGTGGCCTGCGCCCATTTCGGGGTGAGCACGTGCCCACGAGGCTGATTTGGAGACAGTTCACGGGGTCACGCGGAGGCCCCTGCCCGTGCCTGCAGGCCGCTTCGGGGTGGACAGGAGCTGTCAGGCCCCGCCCTGGGCCCCTGCCGATTCGCTCACCCTCGCAGCTGTTGCGAATTTCAGTCATCAGCGGCCGGGTGGGGCGAGGCCGGGTGGGGCGCGGCCGGG
>NW_004567134.1:18342316-18362367 GCF_000260355.1 Condylura cristata | reverse complement strand
CGCCACCAGGGGGCGCGCGTGCCGCGGGCAGCTCCCCAGGTCGCCACCAGGGGGCGCCCGGCGGGTGGAGCCCTGCCCTGGCATCCCGCGGGGCACCGCCCTCCCTGAGACTCGGAATTACCTGCTCCGCAGACTAATGCCCGCCAGCGACCTGCTGTGCCCAGGCCACGCTCCCCGCCCCGTGCGCTCACGGGCGCCCCCCGGCCGCCCCCTTCTGCCCGGGCTCTCCGGCGCCCGCGCATTTCTTCCTGCACTCGGTCCCGCGGTGTGAGCCCCGGTGGGCAGATTCCCGCGCTGGTGAGCGGCCGGTTCCTGCGCTGCGCCCGCCGGCCGGAGGCGGTGCGAGGGGCCCTTCCCGCCCACCGGCAGCCCTGCAGTCCCGGCCCCCTCAGCTTTCTCTCCAGCCGTGGCGCTGCTTTCCCGTGTCGTTCTGAGAGCCCGGACCGTGGTGCAGCCCTCCTCGCCCGCGGCCCTGGCCTGTGGGCGCCTTATCTCAGCGTCGCGTCCTGTGGCTGTCCAGAACTGTAAGTGTATCTGCTTTTTATTTGGGCTTTTTGTAAAGGCCTCTTCAGGGGACCCACTTTCCGCAAGGACAGTGCTTCGTGTCCCGTGCTGGGGTGAGTCCAGCCTCCGACTCCGCCCCGGGGCTGTTCTTTGAGCTTTCCCCCGAGCCTGGCGAGACTGGAAACCCCACGATCACGCTCAGCAGACTCCACCGGCCCCTAAACCGGTTCTGCGTGCTACCTGGGTATACCCAGGTTTGGTCTTGGGGTCCTTGCGTGCTTCGTAACCATCTTTGGTTGCAAAGATGTGGAGGTGTGACCGGGTGTTGGCTGATTGCAGCAGGAGACGCACTCACTTGCCCACCGTTCGTTCCTCGAGGCCACGAGCTGAGATGCAGTTGGAGCTCAAGGTGAGGCGGGAGACAGGGCGGGGCAGGGAGGCCAGGAGACGGCTGGCCTGTGCCCGTGGGGTACGGAGAGCCTCACCCTCTCTGAACCTCATTTCCCTCTTCGTTCTGCGACGGGCGGGCTGGGTTACGCCGAGACCTTGGAGCCCTCTGCTGAGTGCTCACGAAGCTGTGTTTCGCGATTACCAGAGGTTCTCCAGCCGGATCCCCGCGACCACCACCACCTTTCACACGGCCCTTAGCCCCTGCCCCAGAGGGATGCAGAATGCATCCTGTCCCGCCAAGCTTGTCCGGCGAGGGAGTGCTGACTCTTAGAAGGCAGCGATTCGGGCTGGCTTGGCAGCACGCTCGGGCGCGAGGGCGTGCAGCCCTCTCAGGGGTTGTTACTAGCGTGTCTCAGGGGAGTAGCCCCATCACTGCAAACGGGGTTCACTGCACCCTCCTACGAGTCAGCATAGCACGCGGCTCTCCAGCTCCTCACGAGTAGTGTGGCGTCTGCAGGCCGCAGGGCGGTGCCGTGGCCCAAGGGAACCATTTCCCCCGTGGCGGCAGACAACCCGCCTCTGAAGCAGCGATTGCTTAGAAACTGGAAACACGGGTCTGGCGGTGACCGGGGCCCTGTGTGGGATCCCGTGTATGGACAGCTCTGGCCCTTAGACAGACGATGCTTAGAGAGGCCCCAGTCTGGTTCAAGTCGAGCCTCCTTTTTGAAATTTATTTCAGAGATTAAAAAGAACACCAATGTAACTTTGATAGTTGCAGTAGCTTATTTTTCCAGAATAAAATGGATTTGGAATCTTAAGATATAAAAACCACATGAAAAGAGCATTTTAACAGCACACATTTTGAAATTCAAATTTTGTTTGCTTAGTATGATGTTAGTGCATGAGGCCACCGGGGGAATCGGTTTCAGACTCCCGCGTTTGAATTCGGGAGGCGAAGGGGTTTCTCGCCCTTGGCAGACCCCCGCGCGCCTCGCCCCAAGGCGGGAGAGCAAGACGGCCGGGCGCGGCAGGGTGCCGCCAGCGCCACCAGGGGGCGCGCGTGCCGCGGGCAGCTCCCCAGGTCGCCACCAGGGGGCGCGCGTGCCGCGGGCAGCTCCCCAGGTCGCCACCAGGGGGCGCCCGGCGGGTGGAGCCCTGCCCTGGCATCCCGCGGGGCACCGCCCTCCCTGAGACTCGGAATTACCTGCTCCGCAGACTAATGCCCGCCAGCGACCTGCTGTGCCCAGGCCACGCTCCCCGCCCCGTGCGCTCACGGGCGCCCCCCGGCCGCCCCCTTCTGCCCGGGCTCTCCGGCGCCCGCGCATTTCTTCCTGCACTCGGTCCCGCGGTGTGAGCCCCGGTGGGCAGATTCCCGCGGGCGGAGGCGCACGGCTGCCCTCGGCGGCACGGCCCTGACCAGCGGCGCGGCCCTGACCAGCGGCGCGGCCCTGACCAGCGGCGCGGCCCTGCGAGTCGGCGTGCCCGCAGCCCCTGTCCTCCTGTTGCCGGGGGTGAACGCGCCCCGCAGCAGTAATTAGTTGCTTTTTTTAAGTTTTATTTCTGCTTACAGCACGGGGGCACGGGCCGGAGGCTCAGGGCGGCGAGAGGCTTCACCAGAGACTGAGCGGGGAGCAGGACAGGCGGACGAGTGAGGGGCCAGCGGGGAGCCAGGAGGGGTCTGCGGCGCCCTGGGGTCACCTCCCGGCGGGGGCAGCCTGCGGCGCCCTAACCCCCTACACCCCCGGGGAGCCTGAAGATGAGCATTTCTATGGGCCACTGGCATCTGGGCGCCTTCTCTGGAGACGCGTCTGGGTAGCGCCGGTGCCCATTCTGCGATCAGGCTGTTTTCCAGGCCTGAGCTGTAGGAGTTGGGTCCGGACCCGGCTTCTCTGCACCCGGGAAGGGGACGGGCCAGCCCGGCCCCCCGCGGGGCTCGGTGGGGCTTGCACGGCGCTTCTCCAGGCCTCCCCGCATTCAAGGGCGCGGCCGCCACCTTCAAAGATGGGGGGCGCGGCCGCCACCTTCACAGGGCTTGTCGAGAGCTGGCGGCGCATTCTTACCTTTGCCTTCTCCCTGCCACCCCCCGGTGTGAGGGTCCGAAGTCACCCGGTCCCCCTGCGGCCCAGAGACGCACAGCAAGCGGAGCCTGTGAGCCAGCAGCTGGGTCCAGCCTCCCGCAGGCTCGCGGGCCGCGGGGAGAGCCAGGCCTACACCTAGGGGTGCCGGAGAATACACCGGCCCTTACCGGCGCTGCACGATCACAGCCGGCGCAAACTCAGAGTCACAAGCCTCACAGCCCTCAGGGACGGGTTCTGAGGACAGAGCCTCAGTCATGTCGGGGCTGAGAGCGGGTCTAGTCTCAGCTGGGCCCAGGCGCTGGCCTGGGACTGCCGTCTGCCCGCCCTCCTGTCCGGGCCAGGGTGAGGCAGAGACCCAGACGCAGGGGCCTGGGGGCCCAACACGGGGCAAAATGACGTCAAGCTGTACGTGGATTGTGGGCTCTAGAGGCCAGAAGGCCCCGCCCGGGCGTGGGCAGGGCCACGATGCGCCCGGGGCCAGGGGCGGCTCCTCCCCTCCGTCCCTGCGGGGCCTGGAGCGGTCCATGCGCAGGCCCGTCCTGAGTCGCCTGCAGGCCTGTACGGACGCCGGGCACTTTGGATGGGAGCGGCCCCCTCGAGCCCCCTCCAGACGAGGCCCCGGCCCGGGCCCGGGGGCCAGGACGCCGCCCCTGCTTTGGAGGACGCAGTTGAGGCCGCCCTGCCCCTGGGCCTGGCCGCCGGGGTGAACCCACCCCGACCCAGTGTCCCGCGGCACGTGCTCGGGACACTGGCCCGCGTGAGCCGGCGCCCCTTCCGGTCAGAGAGGGGGTTCCCCTTGGAGGCCACGCCCGGGTGGCGGCTGGCCTGGGGCGGCTCAGCCTCACCGGCGCCCGGCGCTAAGCGCCAGGCGGAGGCGGCACAGGCAGCTGCCAGTTCAGCCCTCTTCCATGGCAGAGAAAGTGGCCAGAACCCAGCTCGGAAAATGTCTGCAGACCCCCGGGGCGCGTCACACTGGAGGGCTGGTCACCCTCCGGGGGTCCCCTCCCGGCTGCGGCAGTCACTCCTTTGGGGGCGCAGGGCGGTGAGCGAGCGGACGGCCAAGCGGAGCCTGGAGCCCGGTGCCAAGGTGGAGGCCGTAAGCAGACCGCACCTCATGCCCTGCCGTGGTATTTTTGGCTGAGTATTTTGAAAGAAATACTCCTTTTGCGCTGCAGTTAATGGAGCCGAATCCTCAGGGTTGAGAATGGGAGGTGGTGAGAAGCTGGCGGGATTTGCGCCTGGCTCAGCGCGGGTGTCAGAGGCTTGGGGGGCGCAGACCCCGCCTGGGGTCCCCCTGCTGGCGCTTCCCCTGGCCTCTGACAGCCGCCGTCTCTCTTCCGGCCTCTGTCACCAGCTCGTCGACCGTGTTCATGACTGATGCTGGGCAGCTTCATCGTTGCACATCACAGTTACCCGTTTCTTAGTTCACCTGACATCGCAGACATCCGTCCCCAGCGTCATGCTTGATCTGGGGGTGGCAGAGACGGGGCCAGGCGGCCCGTGCGCAGAGGCCCCTCACACCCCTTTGCGCCTGGTACTTTCTGGGTCCATGTTTTCTCGCCGCTCGCCGGAGCAGACCCAGCCGTGTCCCGGCAGGGTCAGCCGGGGCTTCCCCTTCCCCTCCAAGCTCGCCTGTGGCCGGGAGGTCTCCTTCGGGCGCCCCTGCCCTGCGCCCAGCCCCCCACCTGGGGAGGAACCCCGCTGCCCAGATTCAGGGCTCGCTGTGCCCCACAGCTCTCCTGAACTTGAGAAAGAGCCTCCGCTCTTTATTTTTAAAACTCCTGGATAGGCAGGCGTGTGTGGTCTGCGCCCGAGACTGGGCTTCTCCGACCTCTCTGTCCTTCATCTCCTGGACGCCAGAGAGGGCTGGGCTAGGGCGCCGGGCCGAGTGTGGTCTCGGGAGTCTGTAGAAACGCCCAGTCTCCAGACGCAGCCGCCCCTGCTCCGTCAGAGAGCCGCGGCACCGAGGTCAGAAGCCTGGTCTGAGAGGCCTCCCGGGGGCCCTGACGCCCACCGTGTTTTACAGTCACTGGCCAAAGCGACCTTTGTATTCCGTCGGTTGCTAACATCCAAGGAGGCCTTCGCCGATTTTCAGATAGTTAGAAGCTGCCAGATATTTCAGCTCCAGAGAAAGCACTGTGTCTTGTTTTTATTTCGATGGCTGGATGCCATTTTAGACTGGGGCTGCTATGATGGCTGATGTTGCTATTTGATGTGCTGCCAGCTAACTCTCAAGAACAGGCTCTCAGCTGCCACTTGCTCAGTTGGGGAAACAGAGGCCCAGCAGCCCTGTGACCTCAACATCATCTTCAGAAGAGGCAGAGAGGCTTTGAAGAGCTTGAGCCGCAGGCGAGGGCAACGTGGCGTTTTGCAGCCATGTGGCATCTAGTGGGCGCAGGGACCACCCGCGCCTCTCGACTGACCTCACGCCTGTGTGCACACACGGAACAGCAAGTAGGAACCAGCGTGGGGCAGATTTTGACGTGTGTGAAATTACAGAACCGACTAGTTTTTACAAGTCAGCTCGTGACTGTCATGCGAAACAGCGCGGACCTCGTCATCGATCCTCCGGGCACAGTTGCAGGTGTCAGTGCGTTTCACTTCGTGCCCCCTTCCGAGCTCGGCTTGGGGAGGCGAGCGGGGAGCGCGCGTCGCGGATGGCCCACTGAGGTTTATGTTTGCTCCGTGTCTGACGAGCACGCTCCGGGGCCGGGCAGGGGAGGGAGACGGGCCGGAAGCCCAGACGTAGTCAGTCGTCTCTTCTCGGCTCCAGCTTCCCCTGCCGCTTAGTGCCGGCAGAGGCCAGAGAACCTTAGTGCCCCCGGCACGCGTGGGCCTGCGCAGGCAGAGGGCATGTTCACATGCAGAGTTTATCAAGGAGGGGGGAGGCAAATGATGCCTGAAAAACAATTCAAAGGCGGGAAATTGAACGGAAAAGTTGAGTTCCAGGGAACTCATCCAGTGTCACAAAGACACAGCTTCTGGATGTGAAAAGAAAGCTGAACTTAGAAAGAGGAAGACCTAGTCAAATCAGCCAGCTGCTACCCTTGAGGCCTTTGGCCCTTGAGGTTTGAGAAGACTGACAGCCTCCCACATCTTAGGCAAAGTTAGTAATTTAAGGGAAGATAGAAAACGAACCAAAGGGAACCTCAGACATTTTCACATGCCGCATCTCAGTAAAACTCCGCAGGCATGACAGATCAGGGTGGAAACAGGAGCAGGCCCTGGCAAAGTGACCCACCAGGAGGAAAGGGCCGCCGGGCCCAGTCCAGTGGCCGGCGGAGTCAGGCGCCTGCAGGCAGCGCGCACGGCCGGGCGGAAGCAGGAAGCAGCCCAGACGGAAGCAGTGACGGCAGAAGTTCTCACGTTCTCTGACAAAATATTTTCAGCTGCCTCAACAGTACAGTGCTGAACACTGAACCCAAGAAGTTCAGTAAGTCAGCAGCTAGACAAACCGCACAGCAAAATAGCCTCCCGGGTGGTCATCCTCAGCGGTCCTCCCACAGCCCAAGCGGGACACGGCCCGTGCAGTCAGGAGCGCCTGCGGGACTGTCGGCGGCGGCTGTGTAAGCCAGAAGACGGGGGCGGGGGGGGGGGGGGGGACGTGTTTTCAAGGTAGCGAAAGGGGAGAAAAAGCAAAAACTGTCAAGCTAGAATTCTACTTCCAGACAAAAGTATACTTAAACATGAAGCGTAACTAGGCACTGGTGACCTGGATAAAGGCCCAGAAACTGGCTGTGTCTGTACAGAGAAAACCGGCTTTGGGGCCCTCCCTAGAGGCTCAGCGGATTAAGGCGCAGCACTGTGAACGGAGCCAGCCACAGTCGCTTGAGCACGAGCTCCATCCCGGCCAGGGAGGTGACCCACAGGGCGCAGCAGGCCCCTCGGTCTCCCCTCTGCTCCCTCAGCAGTCTGCCTGTTCTGCTCCCCACTCTGTCTCTGGGGGTCCTCTCACCCCCTGCACCCCTGGCCTGTGCCCCAGTTCTGTATGCATAAATAAATAAATCTTTAAAAAAAGAACAAATGTAAGTACATAGATATAGAAGAAGTAAAAGAATAAAACTGATGTGTTATGGAAAAACTCGGCGTACGACGGTTAGAGTCATGATCTCAGCACAGTGTAAGTGGAGCTCAGATCCGGGAACATTCCTAGGAGCAGAGGGGACATTTTAACAACAGAGGGTCAAGTCAGAGACCCAGAATCTACAGGGCACGTGTACCAGTAACATTTTCGAAATACACGAAGCAAAACTGAAATGAAATGAGACGAGAAGTAGAGAAATGCACGGCGAGGGGCCGACTTCCAGCCTTCTTTTCTCTACCTTTAATAGAACACGTTGAGCAAAAATCAATGAGGATGTTGAAGATTTGATCAATATTATAAATCAGCTTGGCCAAATTGGGGTTTATGGAGAATCGACCCAACAACAGCAGAATACACATTATTTGAAAATGCACATAGAATCCCTTCTAAGTTAGTCATATTCTGGGCCATAGCACATTCAAGAGATGAACTTGTGCGAAGAGTTTTTTCTTATTACAAAAGAATTAAATCACAAATTACAGAAAGTAAACTATTTTGGCGATTAAACACTTCTATATACACTACAGGTCAAGACAGAATCATAAGAGAAAGTAAAAATTATGCTGAATTCAGTGGAAATGTAAGCAAAATACTCAATTTCTGAGATGCATTCAGATCGGGGCTTAGAAGCACGGTCACAGCTTTATCTAATTCAAGTTTCCACCTCCGGCTAGAAGAGGGCCGAGTTAAACTCGAAGCAGGAGGAAGAAGAGGGTCCTGATACGTGGGACACTCTCTACCGTGAGAACAGACCAGCACAGCTGCTCAGCAAACCTCAAGTCTTATCTTGAAAATATCGGTAAAATAGACAATTGCTAAACTTTCACCCTCTTGCAGAGGGAGAAGAAACAAAAAAGTATAAATTCCCACGTCAGGAATGGTCACAGGAGCCCGCCTACCCTACAGCGCAATAAGCAAAGATCATGATGCGCCAACCACGTTCATACACTGAACGTGAAAGGAACGAAGCGTTGAGAGACTTAGTTGTTCATGACACTGACCCCGGGCAGCTGGCGGCACTCACGCCGGCCGCACTGTGCTGTTCCAGCGGCTTCTGTCCTCCAGGGCCACGCGACTGCTGGGATTGCACCTTCAGGCGATGCAGGGTGCTGGTGGAAAAGTTGTTGAAATCTGAACTGCCCGTAGCTTAAGAAGACTGGACTGTGCCTTCGACCTCACAGGTAGAGCTGTGCGATGTTCACATCAGGGCAGTGATCCTCGTAGGGATGATGTGTCCCCGGAGCACCTCCTAGTGTCTGAAAGCATTTCGGGCCTCGGCGGGAGGCGGGGGTGTGGGGTGTGGCAGCCCGGGGCATGCAGACCTGCCCAGTGAGCAGCCCGGAAGCAGAGGCCGGCCCACGCCACAAGGGATGTTCTGGTGTGCGGTGCCCCTGTGCCATGGTAGGGAAAACTCGCAACAACTAATTGAATGGGGACTTGGTATTGTCTTGGCAATCTTTCTGTGAATCCAAGATTATTCGAAGATGAAGAATGGATTTATGACAGGCTTCTCATAAAGCACACTCCAGGGTCAACTTGTTTTACCAGCAGCCGTTCAAGAATAAACAACACCCCTCTGTACAAGCTTTCCAAAGTACAGGCAGCGAGAAACGTCCCTCTCTGTCCGTCCCTCCTGTCTTCCTCGAAAGGACGCGGCCATCTTGTTCCCAGGCCGGGGCGGCCCCCTCCAGGGGTGTGCGGCCAGCCCTGCGTGCCCTCCCCCCGCCCTCCCGCTCGCGTGTCCGACCGGAGCTGCCCACACGCTTCTGCTCTCCAGTGGCGCAGGGCGTGTGTGGGGCGAGGCCGGGGCCGGCGGCTCCGGGCGGGAGGGGAGCGCTAGCGCAAGCCCACGGGGAGGAGCCGTCACCTGCGGCCTCGCCTCCCACGGGGCGGCTCGTGCCCTGGGCCTCCAGCCGCCCCGCTCGCCCCTTGTGAGCGGACTGGCGCGGCCTCCGCGGCTGTGGGCGTCTCTGCTGCACCTGCAGACTCCCCGCCGGCCCTGGGGCCGCCCCTGGGCCCCGCCGGAGGGGCCTGGTGGGAAAGCAGGGCTGCACGGAAGCTGCCTTCTGCCGGCGTCAAGTCGGCGTCGGGCCCAGAGCAGCGGCAGCCGGGCGTCGTCGCAGCCGGGGCCGGCCGTGTGCTCTCGGGGCCGCGCAGGGAGGGCGGGTTCATGGGCGCCATTACGGCGACATCTCACCACCTCACACTAACTCAATTACGGAATTTAGGGAACTGGCGGACTCCAGGTGCAGCTCCTCGCTTTTTCCGAAATGTTGGTCCGGGTGGTGGGAGTCTGCGTGTCGGTGTCAGCCCGTGGCCGGCGTGTGGTGAACACGCGCCCACCCGGCCCGGCCCATCGTCTTCCCGCCGACCCCTGCGGCTCTCTGCTGTCTCAGACCCTCACCGCCGAGCTGTGGCAGCTGCGCAAGCAAGTGCGCTCTTTGCATATTCTTACAGGAATATGGACGCTTCTAGAGGCTGGAGTTGTGTTTTCAAGGAGTGTGGGCATTTTTCAGACCATCCAAACCTTAGGGAAAAGATAAAGTCGTCCTCATGGTAGGTAACAGTTCTGGCCTGGCTGAATCAGTAGACCGTGTGCAAGGAGATTAAAGGTCACCTAGTGGGCCCTCCCTGGCGGCCCAGGGATGGAGCCTCAGGTCATGGAGCCGGCCGCAGCCACGCAGCACGGGTCCATCCCGGCCAGGGGGTCACCCCAGGGTGCCGCAGACCCCTCCTGTCTCCCCGCTGCCCCCTCGGCAGTGGACTTCGTCCCGCTGAGTTCAGCGGGACCCCAGGGACTTCTCAAGACCCTTGGTGGTAAGAAAGGCGTGGGCTCATTTAAGCCAACGACGTATGAAGGTCAGGTTCACGGCGGAGCTGCGTTATTGAATGGCTCGAGGGTTTCTGGCGCTTGTTGTGACCTCAGGCTTCGCCTGCAGCAAACACCCACCCAGACTGACCCTACAGGCCCGGGTACCCGCCTCAGGGCCGCCGTCTCACTCACTCCAGGCTGGGGACAGGCGCGGCTTTCTCCGTGTTGAGCGGGGAAGCAGGATGCGCGGGTCAGCCGGTCCACACGCAAGCAGAGACCAGCGAGCGGGGCGCAGGCGCTCGGTGGCCGGTGCCCACCTGTGTTTCCAGGTCTCCCCACAGCTGGCGGAGACAGACGCAGGTGCCTAGTGGATGTCTCAGTCCCGATCATGTCGGGCTGGAGGACTCCTGGGCAGCATACACTGTACTGAGGTCTCGTTCTGTCTGGCACTTTGGCCCAGGTAAAAGTCACCTCTGCTGGGCGGAGGCTGCTGCGTCTGCTCCCTTCCTGGGAGCAGCGTGGCGGAGAAAATAAATCCCAGGCAGGTTCATGTCAACCTACTGTCTGTAGGGGGAGAGGGAGAACCCCGACCCACTGCTGACGAGCGTCGGGCTCCTCTCTCGAGCTGGTGTCACTGCGGGGGCCGGGGTGGGCGGGGAGGGGCTGGCCTTTTGGCTTAAACTCCACGGGACGAGGTGTCTGTGATGTGCACGGCGTTGCCCTGAGAACTCGCTGTGGCGTTACCTCTGCACCCCCAATCTGAAGCAAGTAACGTCCCCGGTCTTGCCTCAGTTACATTTACTTTGCTTCGGCAAGGGCTGCGTAGCCTGGCTGTGGGGACTGGGAGACGAGTCTGTAATCTAGATGGTTATTTTCTGTTTTAAAGATGTACTTATGTATGCACACAGAACTGGGGTGCAGCCAGAGGCGGTGAGAGGAGCCCCCGGAGACAGACTGGGGAGCGCACCGGGCAGATGGACGAAGCACGCTGCTGAGGGGAGCAGCGGGGAGACAGGCGGGTCAGCTGTCCCCGTGGCCACTCCCTGGCCGGGACTGAGCTCGGCTGCAGTGGCTGCCCGGCCTGCAGGGCCGCGGCGCCAGGGGACCCCGGGTGGCTATTTTTAAGGGGACAGTGGACCCGGCCATGGGAGATGAACCAACTTCAGCTTTTCTGTGTCTGTCCTCAGAGGTGGTACAGAAGGTAAAGGGATTTGGGAAAGAGTGTTGCCAACCTCTAAAATGTTCCCACTCTGTAATTCCACGTCTGCAGCTTCTTTCTAAAAAAAATAGAACGAGCGGACGTTGGTGCAAGTGGTAATTTAACGTAACTTGTAGGGGAGGTGGAGCAGCGGATAACCAAGGGGATGAATAAGCAAATCTCCATGTGACGAGACAATAAATGTCACACAGGCGTTAGGAGCGAGCCTACTTACAAAAGTTGCAGATGTTTGAGGATGTTTGCGGATGTGTAGGACATAAAAGCAGCCTGTGACGCCAGTTTGCGTCACCGTCCGGAAAATAACGCCCATAAAGAGGGCGCCATTTTGCTATCAAACATGCGCCGCTGCATGAATTCAGCGTCCTTTCGAAGTACTGTATTTTTTTAAGTTCCCAGCGCGTGTGCAAGTCTCACAAATCGTAGACCGCGGGTCAGAGTGTTTTCAGAAAAACGTGACGTTTTCAGCTACTGTCCCGTCACGGTTAGCAAAGCGCCGGGCTCTGGAGCAAGGCCCCCGCCGGCTTCGGTCGCAGTCGGAACCGGCGCTCCCCGCGCTCCCCGGCTCAGGGCGATGCGGCTCATCTGGGCGAGGCCCGGCGAGGCTCCCGGCTGACGTGGGGACGCGCTGCGTGCTGGGAGCGGCATCCACGCCCCCGGTTGCCGTGGGAATGTGCGGGGTCCGCGGGCTCCCACCCCGTGGTCCGCGTGGTCACCATTCTCTTAGGTTCGTGCGCTGTGGCCCCAGGGGCAGCTCGTGTTGTCCAAGAGGCCCGGGGACACACGGTGGGCGCCCCGCCTCGTGGTGGTCATTTTGGGGACTCAGTGGGGGTCTATCGTCGGGCCCCTGCCTGCCGTGGCCGGAGCGGTGGGGGCCGCGGCGTCTCCAGCCTCCCCTGCTCCGTGTGCTGCCGGCCGGAGCTCCCTGGGCCACGAAGCTGCTCACCCTGTTCCCCGACTTTTGCCCTCTTGGTTCTGGCGTCCTCAGGGGCGTGTCCAGGTGCCCTTAGCCCTGGACGTGCCTCTCCCAGGGCAGAGAAGAGCCACGGGCCGGCCACTGGCGCTTTGGTCACGGGGAGGTGTCCGGCCTGGCGCCCCTCCTCAGCCCGCCCGGGGCCCCAGCGGCCTGCTGGGTGGGTGGAGCCTCGGCCCTCCCGGGTTGGCCCACCCTGGCGTCCCCCGAGGGCCACGGAGGCCGCTTTCTCGGCGAGGTTCCGCCTGGGACGTTTCTGCACGATCTTCATCCGGACGAGGACAGCGGGGAGGGATGGGGGCAGGCGGGGCTCTCCCGCTCTCTGGTGACGCCAGAGCGTCCACTGTGGCCTGCCGCTCTCCCTGCCACTCCGTGCCCATCGCCTTGGCCACAGCAGAGTGACGGAAGCTCTGGACTCAGATCCTGCACCCGCGTTTCCTGCGTGCGGGGGGAGCAGCGCCCCGGAGATCAGCTGCTGACGGGAGCTCTCGGGACGGGCCTGGCGCGTCCAGGAGGGAGAGAGACGAGAGGGCCCACCTTGTTTGTCCGGAGTTGTGACCCTCGCGGCCAAGGGTCAGCCTGAGACTCTGACGACGCGGCGACCGGAGAGACCAGTCCTCGTCCCCAAACCTGCTGTGCAGCCTCGGGCAGGTGGCGCACCCTCTCTGAACTCAGTCCCCGCTGAAAAGTCAGCTCACCGTCTTTGCCTGCGTCGGGGCCCTCAAGTGTCCTCCAGGACTGCGTGCATCTTTGAGCGGGGGCAGCTTTTGCTGCGGCCTCTATGTGTCTGAGCTCCCCTCGGGGCACCCCGCCTCGTGGTGGTCATTCTGGGGACTCAGTGAGGCCCGGGGGGCTGTTTGTGCTCTCTGCGGCCCATGTCTGTGCTGTGACGGGTCATGAGAACACGGCAGTGCCTTGGTGCTAATGGGCCTTGTGCATCATTCGCTCCTGGACCTTACATGACCCCGTGGAATGGGGTGTTTGAAAAAAAGAAAAAAAAAAAAGATGGAAATTGTGGTGGAACTCGTTTCTCTCCGAGAAGGCAGCGTGCGAGCAGTAGCTGGTGATAGGACTGGAGCGAAGGTCACGAATGTGCAGTCCGAGGACAAAGCGCCCTCCTTTCTCTGCCATTTAGCGGATCACTGTACCTCGCGGAGTTCTGGTCTCTGCACCCAACAAAGGGATGATGATGACAACGAGGCAACAGACGGCTCAAGTGGGAGGGCGCAGACCACGGGTCTTGGCAGATAAAGGACCTTGCTGACGTTAACTGCTGTTTGTGTTTACATCATCTGTTGGCTCAGTGCTTATCCACGCCGGGGACTCTTCTAGAACCGGGGATGCCTCTGCGAGTGGCACGGGCCAAAGTTCCCCTCCCTGGGGGACTTGTATTCTGGTGGGGGGATCCTGTGGAGGAGCAAAGCATCTTACTCGTGGGAGGCTTTGTTTTAGAGAATTAGTGTGAACTGATACTCCTTGGCTCCGACTTCACCTCAGGCAAGGTCCTACTTTACCCGAGGGGATTCTGCAGGCCCGTGTCACAGTCCAGCAATTCGAGATGAAGACGGTCGTGTCAGGGCACCCAAGATCCCGGGGGATGAAGCTTTGGTGCTGTCTAAGTCAGGTTACCGGCAGCTGCTGAAGCTGATTCTTGCCTCCCTGTGACTTTCCTCTTAATCGTCACATCGTGACCTACTTCTGTGTCCCGTGTCGCTTCCTCCGGCTCTGCCCTGTTTGATTAGCAGCCTCGTGCCCGCGTGCACAGCACCCAGCTGCTGGCACAGGGCATGTGGTCGCCTGCCGCGAGGCGCCTCTGCGCTGCCGGACGCCCGGTGCGGCCGCACGGCGAGGCCAGCCTTGGCCGCTGTTGCCGGCCGCAGCCAGGCAGGCAAGCGGGAGGGCGACGAGGGAGGACCCGACAGGGGGCCGGCGCCGGCCGAGGGCTGGCCTTGGGGGGCCGCCGGGCCTGGGCAGGGGTGGCCGCGGCTGCGAGGTGGGGGTCAGGCCGGCCTGGGCAGAGGCTTGGGTGGGGGCGAGGGGGAGCGTCTCCTGCGAGAAGGCGGGCGGCGCTTGGAGGCCTGAGCAAGTGACACACACCCCTGCATTCTGCCGCCACGGAGCAGGAGGGTAAGCGAGACACGGAGGAACACGGCCTCTGGCGAGAGACGCCTGCTGCAAGAGCAGCTCGCGACGGAGCGAGCGGAGTGAGGGCGCTTGAGTGGGGGCGCCGGGTGCCCCGCCAGGCCAGACACCCCGCTTGCGCGCGCGCGGACACCCTCTCCGGGCTTTACCTTGAGACACTAATGGAACAGGAGCCCGAGACTGACAGCTGACGTGGCGCCCTCGCGGGTGGGGGCAAAGTCATGCGACTTCAGCTGCTGGCTGAGGTTGCGGAGCCGTGAGAGGACGAGGGGGCCTGGGGGCCGCAGCCAGGGCACGCGGGAGGGAGACGGCACGGAGCAGCTCAGGAAATCAAAGAAGACTTTCTCCTGAGCTCAGGGCAGGCAGGCAGAGGTTGGCAAGATCAGTACGTGGAGACTCACCTAGTGGAAGTTTTCGGCCCTGAGGTGAGGAAGGAAGCGCCGACTTCCGGGCAGAGACTCCACGATCCTCAAAGGACAAAGACTCGAGCTGGCATCTGACTCTCCTTTGCCAGCCTGGACACCGGAGGAACAGTGGCACTTGTGGCTGGCCCAGAGAAGGGCCCCGAGTGGCACAGAAAGCGGCCCCCTGCCCGGTGAGGAGGCGCCTTGGGTGAGGGGACCCCGGGGTCGCAGAGGCGCCGCGGAGTCGGGCGTCGCCGTGCCCACCCGTGGCGGGGCGGTCGGAGCGCAGAAGCCCACGCGGGGCCGCCCGCCCGCGCCTTCCCTGGCCAGTGCCGCAGGCCCCAGGGTGCGGGAGGGAGACGTGCAGAAGTGTGACGCGGAAAGCTCCGGAAAGTTTTCTAGGCAAAGGGGCTGTGCGCTGGGACCCCTCCGGCCCGCTGGCCCCAGGCTGCCGCGCCATCCAGCGGCCTTCTGGGCTGGACGGAGGAGCAGCGTGGACACGCTCCCACTAAGACGCCGTCGAACTACTGAGGCTTCTGCCTATGATCGGCATGGATGCTCATCACCCTGTGACTCGTCACTATGCTTTAAGTGATTGTCTAGAGCCATGCGATCATGCCCCTCCCCGTAGTTGAAAGCAGCATTGACCCGGTGGCGCAGAGCGTGACCGCCACATGGCCTTCGATGTGACCAGTGCGCACAGCAGGTCTGGAGGGTCACCACACTGGATATCACCTGGCAAGCAAAGAGGGAGGCACAGCTGCTTGCTGGCTCCTGCTCGCCCTTTCGTGTCTCCAAGGGGGACACACGGGGCCAGTGAGAGTCCTCTTGTCTGGGACTTACAGCAACAGAAGGTGACATTGGCGATTCTCAGGCGTGTGGGAAGCGGGTGTGACCCGGCAGCCCTGGGCTTCTTTCTGGAGTGACTCAAATGTCCTGAAGGGAGCCGTGCTGAGCCCCCCGCCCCCCACGCTAGCACAGGCTACTTACTCACCTGCGGCGAGCGCGGGGCAGGTGGCGGGCTGCCGGGCCACGGGGTCCCCGTGGGTGATAAAGCTCGGCGGAGGGCGAGTCAGCCCCTTGAGCGCCCAGACTGTCCCTGTCCGCCCTGGCGGGCCTGCCGGTCACTCCATTTTACTGCCTGGAAACAGGCTCAGGCCGGTCCCGTCGCTCGTGGACCCCCACAAACTACGTCGGCGACGGGCACCCCACAAACTGCGGGGAGCAGGAACGGCGGGAGAGCCCGTCTGTGCCCCTAGGACTTGGCTCTCAGGAAGTGTCACCGTGTCTCACCCGTGGGTCTCCCCACCCCCAAAGCCATGCCAGAAACATGGGGACACTCATTTTCATCCAGTTCATGGAAACCAGAAAATTACAAAAAATAAATGAACAGATAACACCCCCCCCCCCCAGAAATAAAACTGCAGACTTAGCTATAATTATCTCATTTTTCCTCTGAACGTCCGTGGACACGTTCATTCGTCACATAATTCACACCGTACCCTCTAGTTAGCACTTTCTTTTGTTTTTAAAAATTAATATTCTCTTCTGAGTAATTCCCCGTGGCACGTTTTCTGCAGAAACGTGATTTAATAACTGTCTGCCCTGTATTCTTAGGCGCGTCCTTTATTTAATGCTCTGACCGTTGGACAGTCAAACTGATCCAAGTTTATATTTTTACTTTAAGGAAAGTGTTGTGTGCACAGACCTCAGTCCGAATCGACTGTTAGAAGCAATCCCTTAAAGGCAGGAAGGTTTTAAAGGCTCCTCATGTGGCTCCTGAGTTGTTATCACAAAGTCATCTCGTCTGCTTGTCACACGTATCGTGCATGGGGACGTGGTATCGAGCAGACACATCTGCTCCAAGCTGGGCCTCACCAGGCTCGCCCGAGGCGTGTGTGTGCGTGTGTAAGAAGCTGCTTCCCGGGCTCCATCATGGCGAGTGTGAATCAGCGTGGCAGAATGGGTGCTGCTGTAATTATTTCTACTAAACAAGGGTCCTGGGGGCCGGTGGCAGGTGGCCCACTGGTCACCTTCTGGAAGGCCCCTTAGCCCCGAGGCCAGCCGTGGCACCGGCCGGACAGCCACCTTCCCGACGGGCGGCTTTCCGGAAGACGCTTTCTGCTTGGACCTAGGGTCGGGCCACTTAGGAAATTTGGTCTGACTTTATGAAATGGCTGTTGATGTCGCCAACATTTGGCTTTCAGTGTAGATTACATTTGAAAAGATGATAAACGTCCCAGACGCGCACCCCCACACCGTGCCAGGAAGCCGTGTGTGACCCAGGCCTGTGCCCCCTCCCCGCCCCGCCAGCCCCGGACGTGACACCTGCTCAGAGACTTATGATGCACTTTCAGCTCCGCGGCTGCAAGCTGGCCCTGCGCCTTGTTTTCGCCGGGGCCAGCGGTGATGGGCTCTCCCGCGACTGAGCTGCCCGCTCTGGGCTTTTGCACGGGCAGCGTGGTGCTCGTGTCTTGTCTCCGT
This sequence comes from Condylura cristata, assembly GCF_000260355.1. NCBI lineage: Eukaryota > Metazoa > Chordata > Mammalia > Eulipotyphla > Talpidae > Condylura > Condylura cristata. The sequence goes on along the minus strand of NW_004567134.1, from coordinate 18,345,280 downwards.
CTTTCCCACTTGGCCCTGCTCCGTCCCTGCGTGTCTGGGAGGTTGTTTCCCCTGGAGGAGGTAGCGTGACTGGGGGCAGCGCGGAGAGCAGTGAAGTGGATATTTGGAAGGACGGGCCGTTTCTGCGCTGTGCGCTCGGCACCCCGGCCGGGTCAGTTTTTACAGAGATCTCACTAAGTCAGGAACGCCTGTGCCGGTCGGCCGTGTGAGTCCACATCTTCCCGCTCCCTCGAGCTCTCGGCCGGATGTCCTTGCCCTCTGACCCGCCGTGGTGCTAAACGACAGAACTGGTGGTGAGCGTCGCTAGCACCCGCTGGAATAGCCGTGGGTCTCGCTGTGAGCGATCTGTGCGTGGCCTGTTCTGCCCTTCCGAAGGCCCAGTCACCCTTGCTAAACAGCAGCGCCGACCCTTTAGACTGAACGTCAGTGGAAGCTTGCCTGGCGCCGGAGGACGGGCCCCACGTGACTCCGAGGGCCTGGTGTCGCGGGGAGACAGGCTGATCGCCTTGCTCTGCTCTCTTCTGCTCTTTTGGGGTCCACTGTGGCCCGGAGAGAAGCACGCGGACTGGGAGCGGGCTGAGGAGGCTGTGGCTGGAGTGAAGACTCCAGGGGCCAGCAGTGCGCTTTTGAGAAGACCCCCCGTGCCCTGCTGGCCAGCCTAGCCAGGGGTCGTGGGCAGGGACTCCTGGAGGACGGGGGGGGATCGTCCGCCCTGGATATGGCCTGCTTGACGCGCGGGGCGGGGCAGAGACCAAAGAAATCAGCAGCGTCCTTGGGATACACATTGCCCTTTATCGTGACCGTCTTCTGAACTCTGTCCCAAACGGGCTTTTAAAAATATGCCGTTTCTCCTCCTGGGCAAGGATGCCTTTCTCCTTCTAATGGGGTCTTGGACCTATGGAAAGACAAAAACAAAACCTGCTGACTTCAAGAGACAGCCAGGGCGTATACATCTGGCCCACGCCGGCCCCACGGGGCGGTCACGGCGCAGCCACGGCTCTGCTCCAGAGACGCGGGTTCACCGAAACCAATCGAAGCTCAGAGACGGGAACCGAAGCGAGGCCAGGGCTCTGCGGGGGCGCGTCAGCTGTGGGCAGGACCCTTGAGTCTGTCTGGGAACGTGACCCCGCGACACCGTGGTGGGGGCGACAAGGGTTTCAGACTTCACTGGGGGCGGCGACAGCGCAGCTGCCTGGGCGTGAGGCGGACTTCGTGCCGCTGCCGGCCGGCTCCTCGCGGCGCCCCCAGGCCCGTGTCCTCCCCCTGGATTTTTGCTGCGGTGCGAGGGCCCCGCTCTGTGTCGGGGCTCGGGCGGGGCCGTGCTGGGGTTACTGCCGTGGCCCCGCGCCGTGGCTCGCGCGCCGACGGAAAGTCTGAGTTCCTGGGCTGTAGCTCCGCTTCCCTCCAGCCGCCGGGGCGCCACCACACAGTTCTCATCTCCTGGGGTCGCTGTTCTCCGAGACCCGCCGTGCGCGGCGGCCCCAGGCTCTGCCACGCGTCTGACGCCGTGGGCTGATGGGCTCAGCCCGGGCGCACCCGCGCGCCCTTGAGGCCCGAGGCCCGCCCGGGTCCGCAGCCGCCTTTCCAGACAGCCCCTCCGGGGACGCGGAGGCTGGACACACGAGGCCCACGCGCCTCCCTGGACAGGACCGAGATTCCTTGGCCACGGGGGAGCGGAGCTCGCTGGCTGCCGAGCGGCTCCGGCGCACACAGCCGACACACCCGCGCCAGCTCACGGGGCCGTCTCTGCGGTGGTACCGAGCGGGTTTCCAGAAGACCACAGGCTGGGTATTTACAGCTGGGGCGGGGGCCCCCATGTTCCTCGCAGTCACCAGCTGTACCCCGTGATCCACTCAGATGTGCAGTTTTTTCCATGGGAGAATAAAAAATTTCTTCACAAATAGTTCAGCTGAAAAGGTGGAAGGGGAAACTGGGATCTGGAATGGAAACCATGGAGCAAGGGGACCACGTGGCTGTCTAGGGGGGCAACCTCAACACCCCACTTTCTGCTTGCTGCCTTTTGATCTCTGTCGTTACCTCCTGCTCTTCTCTGCTTCTGCCTTCTCCCTCCTTTCACTGTTCTTCCTGTAACTCAGCGTCCCTTACCTCAAACTACTGTGTGTCATTGTAAGAGGCACGGAGGTGGCGCCAGGGCAGCTCGGCCAGGCTGTCCACCCTACAGAGCGCGGGTCCACGGAGCGCGGGTCCACGGAGCGCGGGTCCACGGAGCGCGGGTCCACGGAGCGCGGGTCCACGGAGCGCGGGTCCACAGAGCGCGGGTCCACAGAGTGTGAGACGGGAGTGTGGGTCCGTGGAGCCTGGGACCACGGAGCGTGGGGTCACAGTCCACGCCCTTGGCAGTGATCCCCCCAACCTGGAGGGCACGGGCACGCCTCCATGTGTCGTCTGTGGCGGGCAAAGGCCTAAGGGGCAGATGCTGGTGCGACGCGCCCCGCCCCGCAGGCGCCGGGGCCGCGCCCGTCCGTGGTGCCTGACCAGAGCCACGGCCGTGGCAGGGGTCCGAGGGGAGCTGCGGCAGGGAGGTCCGGCCAACCCCGGGGACAGGTCAGCCGTGCGCCCGGCCTGGTTTCCTTCCCCTGGGCCCAGAACGGAGGGCAGCGAGTGGCAGCAGCCCCCGGAGTCGCATGCGCTGGCTCAGCCGTGAGCACCCTCCTCTGCCCCTGGGTCAGGCTGGGCCCTTCCTCCCGCGATCCCAAGGGGACAGCGTTTCCCTGAGAAACGGGGGTCTCCCACGGACCCCACGGCGTGGGGGGGGCGCCCTCGGGGCCTCTGCTGCCGCGGCGCGTGTCCAGCTGGCGGCGTGTGGCTGCTGTTCCCCAGCTCCGGTGGCGAGCACGGCGGCCCCGCGCCTCTCCGCTGCAGTGCAGGGGCCTCTCGGGCCTCCTCACCGGACAAAGCGCTTCCCGGGCCCCCAGCCAGGCCGGCTGTGCCGTGCTGGTGCCG
>NW_004567134.1:18341589-18342101 GCF_000260355.1 Condylura cristata | reverse complement strand
GTCAGCGCGGAGGATGGAGCTGGCCCGGGCGCCCCGGGGTCGTCTGCGGGCTCTGCGGCCTCTGTCCTTCCCCGTACACGTCTGCAGGGAGCGGAGTTTTTATTTTATGTGTATGCAAAGCTTACAAACGTTTGCCTCCACATTACTAATTTAAAAATTTTTACTTATGTGTGCAAGAATTGGGGTCAGGCCAGAGGGGGAGGGGTGGGAGAGGACGCCCCAGAGAGAGTGGCGCAGCACCGGCAGATCCACGCCGAGGGGCCCACGGGAGGTGGCAGGGCCAGGGTGACTTGCCGCTGGGGGCCGGCTGCCCCACAGACGGCCGCCCCGCCTCTCTTCTAAAACCTCGGCGTATTTTAGGCCGTGCTTCCGGCGCCGCCCAGCGGGACCCTACATTTCCATGCTTTCAGCTTCCTACACTCAACAAATCTGGCTTTGGCGGCGTCTCGGCCACGCGCCGGGCGCCGGAGCAGGTCTGGAATGGCCCTGGGCGAGGGTGCGTGGGCGAGGCG
>NW_004567134.1:18333044-18341489 GCF_000260355.1 Condylura cristata | reverse complement strand
CTGGCGGGCCCTGCTCCGCGCCGGGGCGCTGTCTGCGCGGGCTGACTCCGACCTCCTGCCTCGCCCGCCGGTGTTCTCAGCCTCAGCCATCCGTGTGCCTTCGGGTGAGTTTAACTGGCTTTTTCTTGGTAAGTGGTGTCTTAGTCATATCCTAAAACCAGGGATTTGAAGAGTCCAGATTTTGAACGTACGTAAGCCAGTACGTTACATTCGTGCAGACACGTGCATCCTCTAACACATACGAAAGGAAAACACATTTCAAAGAGGAACCGTGGGCTCCGTTGGGGCGCCCTGGGGGACCTGGCATCATTGGGGGACCCGCAGGGCGAGGGATTTCGCGTTAGGGAACACAGCACTGACGCCGCGGTCTCCTTTCGCACCTGCTGGACGCCGAGCCCCGAAGCGGCATCGCCAGGCCCGACTGTGAGCGAGGTGGCCTCTTGCTCTCGGGCAGCGCGGGGGGAGGCGACGCCGGCTGGGCCAGAGGCCTGGCGGGCCCCGGTCCCCTGAACACAGGACTTCAGAGGTGACCCCTCGCTGCCACAGACCCGGCCGTGTTGACACGCCGCTGCGCTCGCTGGCAGGATCCGCCCTTTTGAGTCTCTTCGTTGCCCCAGGTTCGGGCTTCTTGCTACATTCCAGGCCGGTGCCACTGAGAAAGCTGCAGGAGTAACCGATGCCCGGCGCAGAGATCGCGCCCTTCTCCGTGGCCCGTCAGGCATCCCGGGATCCAGCTATGACGGTTGGCGCTCCCGTCGGTGCACCGAGCCCCCACCGCGGCCCCCGCGGCCTTCACTCTCCAGAACGTCGGCCGGTGCGCACCTCGCCGGTCACACCGAGTCAGCCAGTCACGGAGCCCCCGCTTGATGCAGAGTGACCGCTCCCCTTGGGCAGACGCGAGGACGTAATGCAGGCTGTCCGCGGCCGTGACGCTTCCTCCTCCGCCAGCATCTCTGTGTTTCCCTTCGCACCACGTGAGTCGCCGATGAGCTGATGCCGATTCCAGTCAGCACGTCCAGGGCCCCAAACAGGACAAATATGCGTCTCATTTTCTTTCAAGGGAAAATGTTTTTTACAGAGAGGATGCAGGCTGTGTTTTGCTGGGGCGCATTTTTCATCTGCTTGACTAACACCGTGTATAAAGACTTCACAGGAAGTCTTTGCGCTGCAGATAAGCAGTAGACAGTTACTCCCCACAAGGGATTTGAAGTCACAGCCCATTACGCTTATTGACAAAGGACAGAATTATTCTCCTTGTAGGATCCAGCACCGGGAGTCAAGTGGCCCAGACTCTTATTCACACTCTAGCCCCTGCCCGCTCCCGAATCACTAGCCGGGAATATAAAGCATCAGGATGGTGTGTTGGGTGATTACCTCGTTTGTCATCTTACTGAGTTCCTCCTTTTTCATTTGGGCCAAGTCTTAATAATTAAGGAGTTTGCTCTCCTCTTCGGAAAATATTTGATCGTCCTGGGCGACACTCAGGCCTTCAATGTTTGATGTGGTTTACCTGTATCCCTTTGGGAACTGAACCTGCTCGGAGCTGCACTCAATCTTTTTATTTTTCGAAACCCACTTTTCCTGGATGAGCAGAAAGTCACAGCTAACGAAGTGAAGGGCTCGCCCTTGGGAACGGCCACATCTGTTGCGCAGTGTAAATCATCCATCACAGTCACGTGCAGAAGACTCATCCTGAGGCCTTCCCTGTGTGCCTCGTAGGCAGGGAGGAGAGGGAGGTGAATAGAGTGGCCTCAGCGATTTCTCCAAAACAAACAGCGTTTTTGCGGAGATAAGCAGAAGATACACGCGCCTTTGGGTGGAATTCCCTGGACTGCGGTCTGTTTCTCTCTGAGATGCAGCCCGAGGCTGTAACAGCACCGAGGGGCTCCCAGCTTTCAGACCGTCGTCCTTCATTCCTCGCTAACTCGGCAGAGCGGTGCCCGCTGTGTGGAAGGTTTTCACTGGGTCCTTAAGCCTTGACGGCACCATCCACCGAGGCAGGGCCGTCTGCCGAAACGAGCTTGCCCTCACGCGCTGCGGCATGAGGTCCTCTGTGTCGAAGACCTGCTGTGGCCGCGAGCTGCTGAGTGGGGAGAAGGACTCCGACTCGAGCCCCCCGGGGATCGGGAGGGCAGCGTCAGCCCTGGAGGGGGCGTCACTCATGGCGTTCAGCGTGGACGAGGTAGACAAAACTCCAACCTACCCTGTCCTGCGGCCCTAGGTTGGCGAGTTACTGACCCTCTCTGGGCCGTCTTTTCTCACTTGCAAGTGGAAATACTTTGGGGGAGGCAGTATTTCAAAAAGAGGGGGTCTTTTCATGGTGGAGTCTTAGGCTTTTTACACGCGTACAGCAATCGAAAGAGGCCCCTAAACGCGGGTGCTGTCTCTGCACTTGCAGCAAATTTAAATTTAGGAAAAGTTAAGTGCGCATGCGGGGCCTGGGCCGCCCGGCCGGTCCGTGTCTTGTGCCACGCGTGGGACGCGCCCTCGCGCTCCGTGCAAGCTGCCCCTCAAGTTCCCTCCAAGGGGAAGCCTAGGACAGTGCCCAAGGCCTGCAGCGGTGCAGCGCGGCTGAGGAAGCGCGGACAGTGGCGAGTCAGCGCCAGCACAGGCCAAGCCTCGGCCTCAGGCTCGGGTGGACGGAAGTCAGGGGTGGCCTAGGCGGACAGCGGAAGGCAGGCTCCGCGGTGGACGCCTGGGCCCCACGGAGGGCCCTGGACGCTCGCTGGCGGGGCAGCTCGCGGCTCACGCACCAGCAGTGGCTGGTGTGACGCAGGAGTGTCGGGACCTGACCGCTCGCCAGAAGCGAGCCCGGGGCTGGCCGTGCGTCCGGCCTCGGAGAGGACTGTGCCCCGGCCGGCGAGAGAGACGGGGAGAAGGGCTTGGGAAAGAGGAAACGCGCTTAGGATTTAGGATCAGCTGACGGCTGATTCGCTTTCTAGAAACATTCATTCATTGCATAGGAGAGCTGGGGTCGGCTCAGGGTGCAGGGGGAGAGGACTCCCCAGACAGAGCGGCGAGCAGAGCCGTGGATCTACTGAAGTCCACAGCTCGGGCAGAGGGGACACAGGAGAGTCTGCTGCGCCCTGTGGGTCCCTCCCCAGGGGGCGGAACTGGACTCAGCAGTGTTGGTGATGGCGCAGACGTAGCCTAGGCTCCAGGGAGGCCCTGCGGTAGATTCTTAGTGGTATCAAAAGTCAGATCAGACCCCAGCCTCTGAAGGGGCTCGTGTTTCCCATGGATGCAAACGAGAGGTTCTGAAAAATTGTAAAATTATCGAGGATACTGAAAAACGATTCCAAAAGGTCAGTGTCGTCACGAGCAGATTCTTTGGGAGAGTCCCTGCAGTGAGTTCTTTGCAAGAAAAGACGTCTGCGTGATGGAGGGTGCTGCCACCCCCACCCCCTCTGTTTTGGGGCTCAGCGTTGTCTCCTGTGGGTGAAACAGCAGCACCGCTCGCCCGCCCCAGCTGGGCTCTACCTGCCAGTGCTTAGCCCGAGGCTCTGGCAAACACTGAGCCCGGGGTGGCAGACCCTTTCCGCTGCCAACCCTCGTGGTCTGGAGCAGAGCTTGCTGCCCACTTGGCAACTTTTCAAGCAGCGCCCAGGCCCGGGGCATTCTGCTCCTCGATGTCCCGGGAGGTGCTGGGTCTCCTTCCGTCCCCAGAAGGGAGTAGGAGGAACCCCGAAGTTCTGGTCCATCCGTCAGCGGCTCTTGGTATTCGGGATTTGTGTGGGGTGGACAGAGAGCGATCGGCTCTGGTGGAGACCTGATTCATGAATTTGTTCCCACCGACTTGCTTCTAATCTTTTTGACGGGGCAGGACATTTTCATATCCTGCTGTGCCTCATAAAATGCTCCATCACCTCCCCCTTCCTGCGTTTCCCAGGCAATCTCCGTTTGACCTCTGCAAGGAAAATTCACATTACACGACCGGAAGATTGGGTTTCAGCGCTTCTGTGGGAGCTTTGCCTGGAGAAAGGGAGTGGGCAGGTCCCCACCTCGGCAGCCTGACTGGCACGGGGAACAGTTTTCCTGCTTGGGGGTAGGAGTGTGAGCACTAAGTGATGATTCAGAATTATACTCCGTCAGCCAAACTGTAACTTCCTTATAGTTACAGACTACAAGCTGCGCTTTTCTCCTCATTATACTTTAGATGTTCTGAGTACGCGGCGTCCATCCTATGTAAATACAAATTCTGGACTTTGGGGGCTGGGGGGCGGGCATCTATTTCCTGAGGCGCTAATACCAGGTCAGGCACTGGCTGACAGGGGCAGGGTCACACCATCAGGTGTCGGTGACGGCCTCCCACTTGCCCGCTGACCCCGCGGTGAGGCGCCGCCCAGTGCCCCGCCGGGGAGTTTCCCAGTAGGAGATCCACACTTTCTCCTTCTGAAAGTGTCCAGGGGCTGTCAAGCTATGGTTAAGATGGTGGCATCTAGAAGACATTAGCCTATAAAGCGTCCTGAGGACAGCGCAGCTCCGAGCTGAAGTACAGAGCAGGAGTGGAAGCCTGGGAGCGGGTGTTTCTACATGGGGAGTGGATATTGGATGTGACTTCTCAAACCAGCGGGGAAAGCTGGGCCACGGGTACTTCACCTCAGGGGACCGCGTTGCCGCTCAGGAAGGTCCATGCTCCACCCACTATGGAAAATTCCAGTGAACCATAATTTTGAGAAAACCAAAATGGCTGGTTTTTTTTTTTTTTTTTTAAAGATTTATTTATTTATTCATACAGAACTGGGGTACAGGCCAGAGGCTCAGGGGCGGTGAGAGGCTTCACCAGAGACAGAGTGGGGAGCAGAACAGGCAGATCTACGAAGTACACTGCTGAGGGGAGCAGCGGGCGGGTCAGGAGAGGTCTGCCACGCCCTGTGGTCACCTCTGGGGCAGGCGGGAATCGAACTCATGCGGAAGTGGCTTCAGATTCTCAGTGCTGTGCTTTAACCCGCTGCGCCACCAGGGAGGGCCCAAAATGGCTGGTTTTTAAAAGAAAAATTTGGGACAATGTTTTGGAAATTGGGGTGGTTTTCCTAACAGGAACTCGCAATCCAAAAATCATAAAACGAAAGAGTCTGCATTAAAAGAGGAAGAAGAATCAGCTTCTGCTTGACCCTTTCTCCTCAACAGGCCATCAGCAGAGTGAGAAAACGAGAGACACACGTCTTCAGCGCAAATTGCAGCCAAGGGTGATTATGGCCAACACGGGAAAGTGGCTCAGAAGTTTGGAGCATAAAGACTTAAAATCTGGTCTTTAGAAAGCCCAGTTGGCAAGATGCGGGTCAGGACCAGGGAGTGAAAACAGCCTTCGGCGTTTGAGGAGATGCGCGACCTCAGAGTCGCGCCTGCGCGGAGGCTGCGCCCGTCACCTGCCAGCGGGAGAGTCCAGACAGCCGCGGAGAGAGCAGAAGGGCCAGGGGGCCTGTGTGGCCTGCTGGGGCCCTGCCGGGGCTGGCAGAGGGACGCGGGGCGGCTCACGGTGTGGACGCCTGCCCTCGGGCACAGCGAGTCGGCGTGGACGTGGGGCCGGGGCCACAGACACGCGACGGGAGCTCGGTGTTGTGCTGCCGTAATCGCTCACGATCAGACTTGGCCTGAGCACGCTGTGGTGGCGCCTACCCTGGAGGAGCACAGAATTAGAAAAACAAAGCACCAGGAAGCCCAGTGTGCCTGTGTGTGGAAAGATACTAAGATTTACGACAAACAGGGAAAAGGCGAGTGCAGGTGTGTCACGGGCACCCGCTGTGACCGGCGCCTGTCTGCGGTCCTCACCCGTGTGCTTAAACCCCACCGATTCGTGAGCCAGTGCTCACTGGACTGTATCAGGTCTACTAGCATTGTCGTAGAAACACACTGGCCAGCAGACCTGTGGCCTGATGTCGCGGGGGTTCTCGCCAGGGGAGGGAGGATGCTCCTGAAATCGCTACACTGGAAGTGGCGTGACGTTTGCAGCGGGAGCTGGGGCGGGGGGGGGGTGTGTGCGCGCTGGTCTTCGAGGACACCGGCCTGGCTAAGCCAGCTGACTTCTGGAGGAAGCTCACTGGCAGAAAATCGTGGAGAAGAGGCTTGCGGACAGGCAGCATGGGTGGGTTGAGCCCCCGGAAATGGCCACGTCTGAGGGTCGAAGACGGCGGACACGGCGCCCTGCCTGCGAGTCAGCTTACTTACAGCAGAGCTGTGCCACGGCGATGTCCACAGTGAACAGCAAGCTCTTTTATTTGCTTCTTGCTCTCTGCTTTTGTAATCCAGGTGGACGGCCAAGAACAGATGGACAAAAAGTGAAATAACGAGGGGGTGAGACAGGTGTGGGAGCAGAGTGTCCTCGGGGAGGGGCGCCCAGCTCCCGCTTCAGCGCCGGCCTCCACGTGGTTCCGTCAGGGACAAACTGTGGCGAGCTGCGGTCCCAGACCCCGCTGTCCAGCACACAGATGCTGGTGGGGGGTGGCGAGCGCTCGTCGCAGCTGCCCTCGGCCATCCTGTCCTGGGGGCCGGCAGCAATAGCTCCAGACGAGTCCCTGGGGCTCGTCCCAGCGGCCTGCAGGTGCCGTCGCAAACAGAGGTGAACGTAGCCCACCAGCGACATGAGCTCGAGGGCTCAGATGGCCCACTGTTTCTACAAGTGAGTTGGGCCGGGTCCCCCACTATTTGGAGGGTTTCTCAGATGCTCCTGTGGGACCAGAGCACAGGAGCTCCAGACTCAGCCCACAGTCAGGGAAGTTTCCTCTTCTCCAGGAGTCGGCGGCCCTTGAGCTCCAGGCCGGAGATGGCGGGGCGCTGACTCTCCTGGGCGAGGGCTCAGCTGGACACCGCCCCTTTGGTCATCCCGATCACGCTAACTGTCCTCGGAGGGCCGGGCCTGCTGAGAGGAGGGGAGCGGCGGGAGGTCAGGGCTCCTGTCCCCACAGCCTCTGCCTTGGGCCCGGGAGAACGCAACCGGCTTCCCCGTCTGCGGACGGCAAGAGCGCGAGTGAGTCACTGCGGACGAAATCCCGGCTTCCGGTGTCTTGTTCAAGCCCGCGAGGAAGCCGTGTGCCTTTTAGAGCCTCGGATTTAGTTTGTGGGCGCAGCAGGCCATCCTGGGAGGGGACGTCCTTCCAGACGCCAGAACCGTCCACTCCATAGAGCTCCTTGCCCACTTGCACACGGGAGGGTGGTCTCTGACTCGCTCTGGGGAAAGCTGGTTCCGGCCACTGCAGCCCCCACGCTCTGCGCTCACCCCGAGGGGCTGGCCCTGCCGGTCTCCCCCGGAAGCACCCGGGCTCCGGCCGCTTCACCGTGCCGCCCGCAGTCACTTCAGGACAGGTGTTTCTGCGGAAGGGGTGAGCAGCGCTCTTTGGGGCCCGGAGGGCCAGCGCAGCCGACTGGCCGTAGCTGATGTCGGAAGGTGCGTCTGGGCATCAGCGCCCGCTGGGCAAGGACTCGAGTCACGCCTGGCTGATCGCCAGGGCAGGAGCCCGGGAGAGGACCGGGCGGGTTCCCCTGCGGGGGAGAGCGCGGAGCGGCCCGGGGCCGCCCTCGTGTCTGCGGAACTGGGCGGCCCCGCAGGGCAGCGGCTTGGGAAGTCGATGGGACGGAAGCGAAGGAAGAAGCCAAAGTGGAGAGGAAGTGCGTGGGGAAGCACAGGCTTGGAGGCGTCACAGCTTTATTCATTTAGTCTTTTCCGAATTGGGGTCCAGGCCAGAGGTGCAGCGGACCCCCCAGAGACAGGGTGGGGCAGGGGCAGGGCAGGCAGACGCGAAGCCCACTGCCAGGGCCAGCGGGATGCAGGCGCGGGCTGCCCGCCGGCGGTCACCTGCGGGGCGGGCGGGACCCGACTCCACCGCGCAGCTTGAGCGCCGCCGGGCCTGCCGCGCCGCCAGGGCGGCCCTGCGGCTCCGACTCGTCCGTCCTTGGGCCGCAGAATTGCTGCTCGAGCTTCCGCGTCTCTCCGGCCCCGAGCGACCAGGGTGCGCGGCGCCGCCCGGCTGACACCTGTCTGTCCGCCGCCGTCTCGGCTGCAGGAAAAGGGGAAACTCGGGGCCTGACGCCCCTTTGGCCAGGGCTGCCGCGCTCAAGCCTCGCCCGGTGACTCCGGGCCCCCTGCTGGACCCGCGTGAGGTCGGCGTTTGGCCCTCGGCCGCGAGCTCGGGCATCGCCCTCGCGGCCCTCATGTGGGGTTTGCAGCAACAGGCCCGTGTTGTGGAAGCGGCTCAGGCAGAGCCGGCCGCTGACCGCCGGCCGCTGACCGCTGGCGCCCTGAGGGTTCCTGCCCTCGGGCCCTGCGTCACCCGGTGCAACGGCTGATGACTCGGCGCTCCCGGGGTCCCGGCCTCGGGGTTCTGCCGGTGGACGGCGCTGACATGGAGCCCTTGCGGGTTTGTGCCTCTCAGCCAGGACTTGACCAGCCTCCACTTCTCAAGCCAAGTGACCAGGTGGCCTGACACTGGGGGGCGGGGGGGCTGCCGC
>NW_004567134.1:18314965-18332002 GCF_000260355.1 Condylura cristata | reverse complement strand
CAGCCTGCCTGTGGCTTGCCCTGCGCCTGCCCCCGCCCGCCGCAGCGGTGGCGCCTGCTGGTTCCCGTCTTCGTCGCTGAGGGCCCCCGGCCCCTTTTTAGGGGTCTTCTGGGCTCTCTCCCGTCCCTCCTGCCGTGGTGCCGTGGAGGCGACATTTTGCGTGGTGTCTGCAGTTTTCATCCAGCCGGCGCATACGTGTGGGGTACCTCCTTCTGGGGGGCGGGTGCTGAGCGCGGCGCGGGCAGGCTCCGAGAGTCCAGTTCTCAAGGAGCAACATTCTGGCAGTGAGGGGGCGTCAGGCTCAACCCCGAGCCCAGAGAGTGACCTGGCCAAGGGATTCCTGGGCTCACGGGCAGCGAGGGGCCTCTGAGTAACCGGCGCCGAGTGTCCGGGAGTAGGAGCCAGAGGTCCGGAGGGGCGGGGAGGCCTGGGGATGTCCAGACAGAGGGGTTGGCGCCCAGCGGGGACGGGCAGGACAGAGGGGCGCTGACGTGCCAGCCGAGCCAGGACTGAGTCCGCAGGCAGACGTGGGCTCCGCCCCGGCTCCCAGGCCCCTGCCCGCCCTGCCCAAGGTGGACTTGCCGGCCGCGGTCACCTGAGCCAGCCTGGTCAATGCATCCTCCACCGCACTCACGCCTCGGGATGCGCCCCTGGGGGTCCTGCGGTTCCTCCTTGGGGCCAGAAAGTGTTTGGCCCGCCCCGCGCCCCCCTCTTTATAACTAACCCTTGGGCATGTTGGCTGCTCTGAGGCTGCCGGTCCAGTCCGTGAGGACGCTCCCTCAGGCATGTCTGCACTGCGCCTGCCCTGTCACGAGTCAGTTACAAACCTGCGCAGAAAGCCAGACCTGACCCAGACCTGAGGGCAAGAAGCTTCTTACCTCACACACCCTCAGAAGCTTCATGGCGCTGTGAGCGGGGTTGCAAGCCCAGATGTCTTCCATTTCTGTGGGCCCTTGTGAGTGCAGCGGCTGGTGGAACTCGAGTTCTCGACTTGTTTTGGGGAGCATCAGACAAAGTGTGTATTGCAATGCCCCTCGCACCCCCCCGCCGCCCCCACCTTTGTCTACAAAGGGCGCCCACATTTCTGAGGCTGGTTGAGTCATTAGGGAGGAAGAGGATTTTGTCAGAGTGGCGAAGACCCGACCATGAGACCTTGAACCAGACCCTCAGGGCTACAGTCTTTGTTCTCAAGAGTTGATTTATGAGACTGTGGCCATCCAAACCAGCAAAATGCAGAGTGGGCGGTGAGAGAAAGGGGACAGAAAGATGCATCTTCTAGAACAGAACGCTTGAGACGTGGCTGATGGTCCTGGCCAGAAGCAGCCTTCCTGGTCTTCACGGAGACGGCGGGAGAGCGGTGGTGACGGGAACAGAACGATTTTGTCTCTTGATTTAATTTTCAAAACTGAACGTGGTTTTGCACGGCTTTGTTTCTTTGAATCTAGTGTTTTCTGGTAGTTAGTGTTAATTGGATCTTTACCAAAGTATTGGTCTGTGATGGATCAGAGATGAAAATAACAGACGAGATGAAAAATTGGCCAGTGGCTACAGGGAGGCGCTGATCCAGACCAGAAGGGACCTGACTGGAAGCCATGAGGAGCAGGGGCACGAGATGGCAGTGATGCAGGCAGAGGAAGCCCCGCGGACGTGGAGGGTTGATCTCGCTGGTGTGTTCCTCGTCAGGAGATGCGCCGGGGGCTTAGCCAGATTCTGGTACCTTCTGGTGGCCATTCCAGCTGCCTGCCCATTTCTCCAGCTACGTGTGTCCACTTCTTTTTTTTTTTTTTTTTAAAGATTTACTTATTTATGCATACAGAATTGGGGTACAGGCCAGAGAAGGGGGGGTTGTGTGTGAGAGGATTCACCAGAGACAGAGTGGGGAGCAGAATAGGTAGATCGACGAAGTCCACTGCTGAGGGGGCAGTGGGCAGGTCAGGAGAGGTCGGCCGCGCCCCACAGTCGCTTCCAAGGCTGGGGATCGAACTCACACTGAAGTGATTGCGGCTCGCTTGAAGTGCTGCGTCCTAACCACTGTGCACCAGGGACGACCCCTGTGTCCACTTGTAAACAACAGTGTCCACCCGAAGGTCCGTTATTTCTTGCCCCACGTGGGTGTCTGCATGGCAGAGGTGAAGCCGTGTTACAAGAAGCCAAAGCGAATCATGGTTGGCTGTTGTCAGTTCTTTGAAAAATAAGACTCCGGTTGCTCCCTCGCCGCAGCCCCTCCAATTATGGACGGACTGAGAAAGACCATTTGATGTGTTCTCATCAAGGAAATGGAGGGCCTCGACCAAGTTAGAGAACTCCTGCTGGATTTGTGTTCTTCATAGTGTGTCCATCACGACGAGTTGTTAAAATGATGATTTTCCCGGCAAGTATATTGCTCAGCGTCCCAAGAGGTTTCTGAGGTAAAATTGCATTTTCAGAAGCAAAATGTTCCACCCCAGTGAAGAGGATGCTCATAAAACCCGCACTTTGGAAACTGGGAGCGGGCAGCTGGAAGGCCAAGCAAGCCGGGGGCCTGCCGGACACGGCGCCGCTGCTCCCCGAAGCCCCCGAAGTCCCCGCCTACAGAGCCGAAGGCCATTTCTCTTTGCTTCCCAGGGAGCTCCCCGGGTTCCTGCTGGGCCCCCTAGCAGTCTTGGGGGAATCTGAAGGAGGTGCCTTCTAATTAGCACAAAACCGAGGATGATGCCAGTTGAGGGCTGCCGGGTTGGCCTCTGGGCGGCCTGCGCTGTCTCACGTGGGTTTTCTCCTTACTCGGCTGACGGAGAGGCCCTCGGCATTGACTCACTTCATGCCATCCTCTGCCTCTAAGACCACGGGAGCTGGAGGCCCTGGAGGACCCGGCCGTTCCAGTCCAGTTTCCCAGGGATCTGCGTGTGGGCAGCTCAGGTTGCTGGGAGCGATGGCCCAGGCGTGATGACTAGATTTCCCGATCGATTGGTCAATCCACTGATGGATTTAAAACTGTCCACACTGGGCCCTGCCTGACCCTTTTCAGTCGGCTTCTTTCGTGTTCCAGGACAAGCACAGACGCGTAGCAAAGTGGCCAGGTGGTTGCGCTGCGCGACCCTGGCCGTGTGCTCTTGCCTGAAGGCGCCCCTCGGGGAGCCAGCTGGCCCCCTTGCCTCTTCTGCTGCCCCAGTTTCGAATCTGGCCAGGCTGGGGTGGGCGCCCTCGACTTCCCATTCCCGACAGTGACCCAGGGGACGATGCTGGTGGTCCCGGGAACCCTGAGACGTTGGTGGGCAGATGTGGACAGAGTCTGACCGTCCTTCTCAGTTGAGCCCGAGGGAAGGCTTCGGGAGGATGCGGCTGACGCGGCCTTGAACCGGGCGCTTCAGCAGGAAGCAGTGTTTGGAAAAGCAGACGGGCGGCACAGAGCTGGTTTCTTGCAGCCCACAGACTTGTGCCTCAGTCCTCTGGAGCAGGGTTGCTCCTTCAGCGAGGCGGCCAGTGAGAGAGCTTCGGCGTACACCTCTGCTCGCTCCACACCCTGCGGGCAGCACTGTGCCCTCTCTGGTGGTGCTGAGATCGGGGCCCTAAACATCTTCACTGTGCTTTGAGGCGTCATTGACTCATCTCCCTGTCTGGCATCTCTGTTTTCGCTCTGCCAGACATGGCCAGGGCCTCCGGAATAACAGGGGCAAAGATGTGTGGTCTACTGGAGAGGAAACATGGCGGATTATGTGAGCTGGAAGACAGCAGCCCCGGGGTGCATAAAAGCCAGTTTCGTTGGGCCAAATTTGGTTTTAGGGTGAAGATTGTTGACCCCTGTTCTTGGGAGAAAGCATTAGTTAACGCAATCTGAAGAAAGTACATTGTATCAACTGTTCATTCATTGTTTGACGGTATAGGATGACCCCCCCCCCCACCAGGGTGGTCACTGTAGTGACCCCACCACCAACGCACCCATAGTCATTGGTCATAACCCAATGACTCTCTTTCCCCCTCACCTCAGGATTTCTCAGATCCGTGGCCAGCTTTCAAGGGCTGGTTTTAACGTATGTCTTTATTTTTGAGGTAGTGTTGGTTTGTAATGTCGATGATGTAGGAATGTAAGTTCACACTGCCGCAGGTGCTTGTTACCATATCGTGCCCACCAGAGCACCAGAGCTCTTTGTTAGGACCATCCTGTTCCATCCTACCCTTCGCCTCCAGGAGCCTCAGTGCTACAGTCAAGTTTCTAGAGTTTGTTCTATTTCAATTTTGTGTGGACTTTGTTGCTCTATGTCCCACACGAATGAAGCCTTCTAGTATCTGTCTTTCTCCTGTTTTACTTCACTATTAATCATCTCCAGTTCCGTGTTGTCACACATGGCAGGGTTCACCTTTTTCATGGCCGAGTAGTATTCACTCGTGTATCTAGACCACATCTTCTTGATCCACTTATTTGTCATTGGGAATGGGGATGATTTCCAAACCTTGGCTATTGTGAATTGTGCTGCCGTGGGGGTGGGGGGTAGACATCCCTTTTTGTTTCTTCGTCATCATTCGAGTCTCAGGGAAGAGAAAAATCTCTTTCCAACCTCATAGCACTGATAATTGTGGCTTGTAGCTCATGTAGATAGATGTGTTATTAAAACATCTAGGATCAGGATATATGTTTTCTCCTTTTACCATTTATCAACATGAAAAGTTTTCATAAAAAGGATTGAAGACCACAAAATAAAATATCTTGTTGTGTTTCCTATGACATGCTTTAAGCATTATTAAAAATAAGGCAGTTTGAGGTGAAAGGTCAGACAGTAATAATCAATTTCTTCGCCATTGATGTGATTTTTATTAAACATTTTTCATATCAGTGCCGTTTCAGACAGCTCTGGAAATAATTTTTCATTTTCTACTTATCATTTTGCAACTGTCAATTGCCTGGCAGCAGCAAGCATGGCATTTCACTCTCCTAGACTCTATGATACTTTGTGACTTCTCTGCCTGAAATTTTGGATTTTGAAAAATTAGCAGAGAGATAACTATAACATGCAAGTTCTCACAATTTTCTGTAAGTTTTAAAAATACATATTCTCTGATTCAGAGTTTAACAAAGTATGGTAAAATTTTATTTATTTTTGCTGGTTTATCATAGCATAGAGGACTCGACATAGAGAAACTTAAAAATGCTTTTTCAAAGCTTATCCTGAACCTGCCTTTCCTGTCTGATTTCTCCCTCCCCCCACACGGAGTGGACTACCCAGACGTATTTTATGAAGCAGCCCAGTTTCCAGTTGCTCATTAAGGCCCCCAGAGTACCTCTCAGTGATAGTCATTGCCTTGTTTTGTGGGTTTGGGACTAAAGTGAGTTTCCTGTTGAGGGAAGAGAGCTTTGTGGAGAACAAGGCCTTCGCTGCACACAGAGGTTCAGACAGTGTTTACTGCTTCTTAGCTCTCCTTGGAAAGTTCTCTGCCTTTTTTTTTTTTAAGATTTTATTTCTGCATACAGAACTGGGGTACAGGCCACAGGTGCAGGTGCGGTGAGAGGCTTCCCCAGAGACAGAGCGGGGAGCAGAACAGGCCGACTGACGAAGCCCACTGCTGAGGGAGCAGCGGGCGGGTCAGGAGGGGTCTGCCGCGCCCTGTGGGTCCCTCCCTGGTGGGGATCGAACTCTCTCCGGCAGCTGCGGGAGCGTCATCCTGCTGTGCTTTAACTCGTCGCGCCACCAGAGGGCGCTCTCGCTTCCTAAACCACAGTTTTCTTCAGTCTTAAGGAAAAGGTGCCCAGGATACCAACCCCCAAGGTTGCTTCCAGGCCGGAATTAGATCCGCTCCCCTGGGCTCCGGCCTGGGCTGCGGGTCCCGCTAAATGGCTGCTGCCCCCCAGCCCGCGTGCCGCTATGGGCGCCAAGGAGGCGCCATTTCAAGCGAACCCTTAGAAAAGTGCTCCCACCTAAGGCGAGCTCCCCCCTTTCCACTCCGCGGCACCTCGGCGGTGGGCAGTGCTGGGGTGGGCCATGCTCCTCGGGGACTCAGCTGTACAGCGGGGAGCGCCCAGCTGGCATCGGCCCTGCCGGCCGCTTCACTCCTCGACGGGCTGCAGCTAGCTCTGCCGGAGCAGCTGTTTCTGGTCCTTCAGCCTCCGGTGTTCTCCTCCACCTGAGCTTTCCACTGGCGCGGCCTGACAGGGTACAAATAGGGCGCAGGAACAAACGGCTCCTCGCAGACTGCGCTGGCCGGGCGGGTGCTGGCGACGGCCCCGAGGCCGCCAGCGGAGGTCAGTAGAGTAATGCGTGGACCCGGCCGTCCGTCGGGTGCCTAATTCTGCCCCCGAGAACGGGAGGCCCTGGTGGCCTCTGACTCCAGCGGGAGCTTGGGGGTGGCGGGAAGCCCCGCCGGGGTGCTGGGAGAGACTGGTTATGGCTGCAGCCCCCAGCGGGCGAGCTTTGCAGAGGATCCCTTGGTGTTCGCCTGCTGCGGCGGGTTGGAGCAGACGGATGCTCGTGGCCGCCGCGGGCGCCTCTGTGTTTGAACCCGTCAGACGAAGGTAGTGTTTCAGCTGTCCTAGTACAGATGCTTATAGGAAAATGGATCTCTGAGCTGTCGAGAAAACATTCAAAAAGCTGCAATTATTGTAAACCAATTTGGCAAGGGTAAGATATGTTGGTGGAAATGAAAAGCAGTTTGAAGGCCAAGAGTTTGCTATTTTCCTACAAATAAGCTTAATGGAAATACAATTATTTCCTCTCCTTCGCAGCTTAAAATGCACAGGCGTTTCCTGGGCAGTCAGGGCCGGGTGGCCCAGCGAGCGGGGTGGCGGCGGGCCAGGGCCACCCCGGCGACCCGCAGCCGCGTGCCTCGCAGGCGTTTGGAAATACAGGCCAGGCCGGGCGGGAGTGGCCTCCCGGGCCTTCGGAACGCGGTGGCCAGGCGGGGCTGGCGGGCTGGGGGCTGACCCGCGGCGCCGCCCTGCAGGCCACAGGGGCAGGGACCCTCGGCGTCTCCCTTGAGTCCTCGTGGATTTTCCTTGAGCCAAAGTGTAGTCGCCCCGCAAGTATAGCTTCCGGCTACCCAGACGAGCACTTGGGCCACCCCCTTGCCGGTTTCTTACTGAGCTTCTGCAGGACAGCAGCCGGCGACTTCTGAAGCGCCCGTGAACCGCTTCAGCCCCCACCAGCTTTTCTCTTCTCTGGCTGCAGCAGGCGCGCGCCCCCCTTCACCCCTTCGCCCCTTCAGGGCTCGGGCGCCGCCTCCCCCTTCCCCGGGGCTTCGCCTCGGACTGTCCTTCCAGAGCCGGCCTCCTCCTCCCGCTGCCCGCCTGCCCGCCGGCCCGCCGGCCCTGTAGGGGTCTCTCTGTGCAGGTGTTTCACTGTCTTCCCACCCTTCGGCCTCCCCTGCCCTGTGCTCCCCGGCCCCTGCGCCCCCAGCCCTGCCCGGCGGGAGCTCAGGGAGCGGCCCCGTGGCTGTTGCGTGGACAGCGTGTCCCGGCGCCCAGCGGCGCTCTGGCTTCGCGCTGTCTGTTGCAGGAAGTACCGCCCGGACCCCTTCCTCTCGCGCCCGCATCGGGGCCCCACCTCTGTTCCCTGGGGTGTCGCTCTAATCCGACTACTTAGCCGCTGTTAGTTCTTGCTCAGAGCGGAGGCTGCCGATGGCACGGCCCGTTCTGGAAAACACACCGCTCCGGGTCCTGGGCTGTCCGGATGGCCCGGTGGGCTCCGGGCTGGGCCCCGCGTCCCTCAGTGCCCCGACCCCTCGCCTCCTCACGCTCTGGCAGTGTCTCGGCAGGTCAACAAGACGCTCGTCTCGGTGCGTCCGGAAGGCACGGCGTGCTCTTTGGTGTTTGCGTTTTCCAGAATAAATGACTCTCTCTCTCCACTTCTACTTTTGGAATCTTAACGAGCGGGAGGCAGCGGCCTCGTTTGCAAGCGTGGGAATCAGTTGCTCTAAAATGCCACCGTGGAGTGAGAATCATCCGTGCTCATGAGTCAGCAGCGACCAGAGTCTCACGAAAACTGTATCAGTTTTGTCGAACAAAACGCATCCTCTCTCACCGGATGGATTCGGGGGTCCTGGGACAGTCACCCCGAAATCACTCGGGCCAGGGAGGTGATTCTTCAAAGTCCGTTTCCCAGGCCCCACGGTCGACCCCGTGACGGAATCTGGAGGGGCCGGGGGGCACCTCGGGGCTTCAGTCGTCTGCAGGTCGACCTCCCGCTCCCTCTGGTGTGTCCCCGGGGGGCGCAGGGGCGCGCGGCCGGCGAGTGTTCTGCTGGTTTGCTTTGTCCGTGCCGAGGCAGCAGGTGCCACGTAATCGACAGCTGACGTCAGACGGGGGAGGACGGGAGAGGCCACGGCCTGGACAGAAGCCACCGGCCGGCCCCTGGCGC
Source organism: Condylura cristata (assembly GCF_000260355.1). Classification (NCBI taxonomy): domain Eukaryota; kingdom Metazoa; phylum Chordata; class Mammalia; order Eulipotyphla; family Talpidae; genus Condylura; species Condylura cristata. Next base: position 18,323,681 of record NW_004567134.1, on the reverse strand, counting down.
GTCCCCGTCAGGTTTGCGGGAGTCTCTCTCTCTCCCCGGGGTTCTCTGCCCCGTCCGGCGGGGATCAGGCCGCCCTCGGCTGGGCTGCGGGATCTGCACCCCAGCGGCATCCGAGGGGAGCTGCGGGGTCTCTGGGAAGGAGCCCTGGGCGCAAGCGGGGTGGCTCACTCGTCCCCGTGGACACCTGCTGGGGCGGCCAGGGGAGGCCGAGCCACCCGGGCTTCGGCCTGGCCCCGAGGGCATCGGCGTGCGTGCGTGGGCTGGCAGTGCCGCTCGGGACGTGGCACCCTGTCCCGGGGGCGCCCCAGTGGCTCCCGCATTCAGACTTGTCTCATGTCCACCGGGCGCGGGTCCAGTGTCTCCGTGGCTGAGCGGATCTGCTGCCTTCCACAGGCTTCTCCGTGTGCCGTGGCTCCCTGGGAGCCCAGGGGACACTCATCTCCTGGGGTGACGTGCAGGGGCCCTCTGGGACCCCTTGAGTCTCGGGGTCCTTCCCCCTTTCCCTCCTCTCCTTCCCTACACTCTGCCTATGGGGAGAGTCACCGGAGCTGCTACCCCGCCACCCCCGTGACAGCCTCACTCACAGCCCCGCTCCAGGCCCAGGCCCAGCCCACTCGTGCCCACAAAGAGGCTCTTCATGCATGTGGGGGGCCCAGCCCACCGGCCCCCCTTTCCCTGCAGGGCCCGCTCTCTGCAAGGCCTGCTGAGGTGACTGGGTGCTCTGCTCGTCCCACCTTCCTTGCACAGGAGGATGAAGTTGGCCTGGGTGGGGGCTCTCGGGTGCAAGATAACAGGCTCCACAAGGCCCCGCTGCCCCCCCAAAGAGAGCAGCCCCTGCTACCAGTTGTCTGGGCCGGCGGACGTGTGCGCTTGTGCTCTGCGGCGATCGATTGTCACGGGCCGCTGGGCCCGGCTGGCAGGCGAGACCCTGAGTCCCCTCAGGAGGCCCGAGCAGGTCCGATGGCCCGGGACAGAGGCGCCCGGCTCGCTTCAGTGTCTCCTGGCGGGCTCCGGGGGCCGCAGCCCCCGCCCCCCGGGCTGGGTCCTGGGCGATGTGCTCCGCGGCCCGGCCCGCGGCCTCGTGTTAAGTATGGAATTTGGAGTTCGGTCAGGTCTGACGCGCCACTGCTGCTGATTAGCTGAGTCCGAAGCTGCCTACCGAACAGTGCGTTGGAAAACATTTGTGAATTGTCTAAAATTTTCCAACAGGAAAACATGATTTATCGATTGTCTTCTGAGCATTTTTCTCGACGCGATGAATAGAGAATCTCAGAGGCCCGTTTGAATAGCTGCAATCAAGACCGCTCGGTGTTGCGGCGATAGAGCTCTACTTACCAGACTCGAGTGGAGAAACCCGCCTGCGCAGACCCGAGCGTTTGGGGCTCAGGAGCGACGCGGAGATGATTTAACGAGAAGTGACGCACGGCTGGGCGGATCCCTAGCGGTCAGCACATGGAGAAATTCAGCTTCAGACCCCGAGCGGGCTTCTCCGCCGGGGTCCGGCTCTGCGGGGCCTCTCCGGCCCGTTGATCTGCAGCGGTGACTCGGGGTGATTTCACAGTGGCTGTGTTGTTTCTCCCCACTTTATTGTTGCTGAGGAGTAACCAGAAAGGCGGGGAGTGCTCAGCCCTTCCCCACTGACCCCTGCACCCCACACACAGCAGGAGCACCCATAAACAGGAAGCGCCGCAGACACGCAGACACACGGCGGCCCGGCGTCAGCACACGCAGGCCTGCACGCGCGCACTGTGAGTGCGCCGGAGGCGGGGTCACCCTGCACCCCAACCGCTGACAGTGCTGGAAACCAGTGCTACCGCAGTTCCAATACGGGACCCCCCGCCCCCAGCTGGGCTGCGGTTGTGTAGGCGCAGCAGGCAGGGCCCTGACTAAGTAAAGGAGGGAGGAGTCAGTGGCTTGGCAGGAAGCTCCGGCTTCTGTGTTTTGATTTGCTAAGTGAACCTGACCTGGGAGCGGGGACAGGCCGTCCTGTCTCCTCTCCGGCCGCCGCTGTGGAGAGGCGAAGGCTGGTGCCCCCCGCCGGAGGCCGTCTCCTGGCTGCTCTTCCCGAGCGGCTGCGAGGCCGCTTCACCTGCGGGCGCCGAGGCCCACCGGCTGCGCAGGGCACCGGAGGCCCGCTGAGGCGCTCGGCCGGGCTGCGGGCGAGGCCCATCCCGCTGCGCTGCGCGGACCTGGCGGCGGCAGACGCGCAAACAGCCACCGGAGGGAGGCCCGACCCGAGTGTCCGCCAGCCTCCGAGCAGCGCCGGCTCCGCTGGCCTCCAGCTCGGCCCCGAGAACGCTCGTTCAGTGACTGCTTGTTAGATCTGTTTTTGTGGATGCACACAAGCTGGGTGCGGGCCGGGGTGGGGCGTGTGAGGGGGCTCGCAGAGGCGGGGCGGGGAGCAGAACAGGCAGAGGGACGGCTGGGGGGCGGCGGGGGTCAGGAGAGGGCTGCCGCGCCCGGGGTCCCTCCCTGGGGGGGGCGTCCACGTGCTGCAGCGGCTGCTGATAGCTTCACGGTGCTGAGGTGAGCCCTGCGCCCAGGGAGACGCAGTGTGTTCAGCGTTTTCCCAATAAATTGCGGGTGGCCCTTTCCCCGGGACAGGGTCCATGAAGCTGCCGTGACCCCGGGTCGGGGGCTAGACCGAGGGCCGTGAGGGTGGGAAGTGAAGGCCCAGGGGCTGGGAGCTCCCCCCCAGCGATGCCCGCGCCGGTGCCAGTCGATTGAGGAGCAGCCATGGTACCCGTAAGGGCAGATTAAACGCAGATGCCCGCACACAGTGGGAGTCGTGACGAAGGCGCAGTCTTCAGGGGGCTGCCGAGCGGCTGCTGTCCACGGCTGAGGCTCCCTCCGGGCAGTGAGGCGAGGCCTCCCTGGAGAGGTGACGGGGCAGCCGCGGGGAGCCAGGAGGCGCCGCGAGAGCGGACTGTGGCGACCCTCCAGCGTGTCTGCCCAGACCTGAGTCCTCCCAAGCGCCCGCAGCACAGCGGAGTCCCGCGCCAGACCAGCCGCCCGGCGGGCTCCCACCTCCCCACGCACGCTCGTCCTCTCTGCGCGGCCAGGAGCCCGCGGAGCAGCCCTGGCCTCACCCCCGTGGGGAGCCCCGTCGGGGCCTGCGTTTTCTTGCTGGGGTGCCTCGCCCCTGTGTCTCCTGGGCGAGCCCCCCGCAGGCAGGGCCTGGCTCTGGCCGGTGGTGTCCCGGGGCGATGAGCTCCCGGGGGACGCGTCTGCGTGGTCAGCCTGGCGCAATCTGCTGGTTTTGTTTGATGCTTCAGCGCGAGTGTGCACTACTCGGCTGTATCTATCAGCTCACAGACGTTAGAGCAGCACGAAGATGTGGAGTTCTGGTGGGAGGATCGTCGTTCCTTTAGGGAGAGAATGTTTGGGAAAGTGTAGCTAGATGTGTACGAAACTCAGAGGAGAAAGAGAGTTTAAAGCATTTAAAATGCCGGGGAATCAGAAGGCTGATGTCTGGTCCCACCTGAACGCGCGACATCCTGACCACACTGTGCTGTCTTTCAGCCCCAGGACCTAACCCCATGTCTGGCAGGGGCGTGAGACACCCTCTGAGGCCAAATGAGTGGTGAGTGAAGGATGCTGGATGAACGAACGATGGTGACTGATGGATAATGAGTGAGTGATGATGGGTGACGGATGAAGGCAAAGGGGTGTTGGGCTGCCGTGAGCACCACACGGACAGCTGAGTCACTAGAACCGCGTTTCCCCGCAGTAGATTAAAGGGGTGAATCAGGGATCTCCTCAATATCTTTGAGGTGGTTTCCAGATCTGTGAGATTTCATTCTCCGAAACAAGCCTGGTGACTCATGGAGAGTTCCGAGCCCTTGTTCTAAACTAGCTCCTGTTTGTCCCTGGCTGAGGTTTCACAGCTGAACAGAAACCCTTGTGGCATTTTTTTTTTTTTAAATCATGTCCAACCTTTCTTATTCTCCTCTGGGGGGAGGCTGGTATTTTTATGAAGAAATCACAGTCCTTATAAGAACATGAGAAACTCATACTGAAAAAGGATAAAAATTAATCTAAATCTCACTGTCAGAGAGTTCAACTGTTAAGTTTGCAGCCTTTATTTTGAATATTCATACACACCTTTATGAACATGTATATTTGTGATTTTAAATCAAATACACTCATGTTAAAGATAGGGGATTTTAGCTTTCTATTTTGAAACAACCTTAAACAAAAAGTTGTGAGCGTAATACGGCACTCCCACCCCCATAATTCAGTTTCACCACTATCTTACATGCTGTCTCTCCTTTATTTTTCCCCTTTCTGCTTCTGTCTGTACATTCCCACCATTACAGAGTACATATTACATAGTCAGTTTACATATTAATACTGGTATGTCATGTTATATCTTACTATATTTGATTTTGCCTTTTCTTAACCACTTGAGATAAGTTACAGATAAGTTAACCCCCAAATACTTCAGGATGTTTTCGGGACACAAACTTGTTTGCATAACCATAGGACAATAAACCCGGATGCATTGCTATTCAGTTTCTAAGCATCATTCATGTATTACCCATTGTTTCAATAATACATTGAACCGCTTTTATTCTGGTCCAATATCCAATCTGCAGTCATGCACTGTATTCAGTTTTCCTGTCATTTAACTACCTTTTAATCCGGCATGATTACCCAGCTTCTCCTTGCCTGTTTTGGCTTTAATATTTTTAACCTTGTGGCATTTTAGAGCCTTTTTGCTCCCTGGCGTTTTCCTACTCAACAGTCAGTTCGCGTCTTCTTAGCTCGTATCTCCCTGGGGCCTTTCAGGTGGCCGGAGGCTCACGGGCGACGACTGAGCGGAGAAGTGGGGGCTGCAGAGAGGCCCAGAGTGCCGGCCCCGGGCTGGCGGCCACGGCCTGGGTCAGTGGCTGGTGGGGCGAGTCTGACAGGGGCTGCTGCTGCTGTCAGCCTTGTCAGCTCTAAAGAGCAGGGACGATTGGACTTTTCTTTAAAGTTCATTTTTTGTGACAAAACCAATGTCAAGAAAAGCCGCCGTTGTGAAGCGAAGCACACAGTGGCATTAATCCGTCCACGTCACTGCCGTCCACGTCACTGCCAACCGTCAGCGCCTCCGCCAGGGACCCTTCTGTGTCTGCGGATGGGAGCCCGCTAACCCCGGACTCCGGCCCGCCCCGGCGGCCCCCGGGGCACAGCTTGCCCCGCTGCGCGCCTCAGCGTGAGGCGCTCCGTATCGCGACAGGTGCGGCCCCAGGTGCCTCCTGTGTGACGGCCAAGCTCACTTGGAGTCATGTCTTCAAGGGGCGAGTGCTCGGGGTGGGACTGACGCCCCTCTCTGAGGTCCTCACGGGCCTCACACACCGGGCCAGTGTCGCCGTGAGCGTGCGAGTGTGCAGCTTGCTTTTCGGGTGCCAGTGGCAGTGGAGTTGCTTTCTTCCTTTGCTTTCCAGATCATTTGCTGTTGGTGTAGAGACATGCATCTCATTTCTGCAGCGTTGGCTTTGTTCGGCTTTGCTGAATTCCTTCTTTAATTGTAACCGGCTTTGGGGGTGGAATTACTGGGGTTTGCACAGAAGAGGTCACGCCACCTGCGAAAAGGGACGGCACTTCTTTACTGTGTGCCTGGGGTGCTTTTCATTTCACTGCCTTGCCCTGTTCTGCTTAGGGCTTCTGGTAATGTCCAGGTTTCCTTTTCCCGGTCCAGATTTAGAGTAAAACCTTTTTGTCTTTCACCTCTGAGTGTGCTATTAGCTGTGGGTTTTTCATGCCTGGGCTTTTAGTAGCTGCAAATGCACTGTTTTTCATTTTTGAAGGATAATTTTGGCAAGTATAGAAGTATAGGCTGGAATTTGTTACTTTTAGCACCTAAAATACGCCATTCTTTCTCTCCCGGACAGCGTGTTTCCTTAGAGAAACTCTCCGGAGTAGCTGACTCTCTAAAGTGGAACGTCCCTGTCCCCTTCCCCTGGCCTTCCGAGACTTGCTTCGCGTGTTAGGTTTTCATCAGCTCAGTTAGGACTGTCTGTACTTCACTTGGGTTTTCTAGAATGTTTCGATTGGCCTTTGGAAACTTCTCAGGCATTATATCTTCAACTGTTATTCTATTCCACCCTGTCCTCTCCACGTAAACATGTTGGTCATTTTCTCCTTGTCCATGTCTCTGAGGGTGTTCTCTGCCTTTTGTGTATTTTGTTCTCTGTGCTCTACTTAGACGATTGGCCATGTCCAACATCTACTCTTTGGCCAGACTTCTCAAGCGAGACACTCATTTTCTTTCTTTCTTTTTAAAGATTGATTTATTTACGCGTACAGAACTGGGGTGCAGCCAGAGGTGCAGGGGTTGAGAGGCTTCCCCAGGGACAGAGCGGGGAGCAGAACAAGCAGATTGACTGAAGTCCACTGCTGAGGGGAGCAGCGGGCGGGTCAGGAGAGGTCTGCCGCGCCCTGGGGTCACCTGTGGGGCAGGCGGGGATCGAACCCGCGCCGAAGTGGCTGCAGCCAGCTTGCAGTGCTGCGCTCCAACCGGCTGAGCTACCAGGGAGGGCCAACATCATTTTTTTTTTTTTTTATGGTTTTGCATGAGTCCACTTGGGTTTGTTTGTGCACTCGTCGGTTGTGGGACATACTCTTGATAATGAGCGAGCTTTCTGCAAATATTTGTGTGCAGGTTTTGTGTGGGCCTGTGTTTTCATGTCTTTTGGGCAAACAGCCTCACTTCATTTTATCTCACATCGAGTGTCTGCCTTCTGCCAGAGATTTTCCCTTCCTGTTTGTTGCTCATTTATTTACCTACTAGGAACTGAGAATCACATTATGAGAGGGTGTTGTTCTGAATTTCAGTGTGGGGGGGGAATTTGAACTGGGGGACATAGAGGTGGGTGGAGAGAGGCTGGATTTGAGGAGCATTTGAAAGGTGGGCTGGATGCACAGCACAGGGCTGTTAAGGGGAAGGCTGTCCTGAAGGAACTCTGCAGAGTCTCATGGACCCAACCCCTACTCTGGCTTTCTGGACCCTCCACCCTGCTCCAGGGATTGGAAACTACAACTCCCAGCAGCCCCAGGGAGAGAACTGCGAGGACCCAAGGGCGGAGCTAGCAGGAATTCTGGGACATTTGGGGGATAAATAGGGAGTGATTGCATCTTTCCGGACCGTGTGACTCTGTGTGTTCAGTCAGCAGAGCCGTAAGGTGTTCCAGTGACTTTGCATCCTGCTCTCTCTCCCTGGGTTGTTCCTGTTCCTTTCCCCTTTTGTAAATAAACCCGTTATTGACCCTTTTCTGTGTGCCTGCATGTAACTGAGTTGTGAGCGCGGTGAGGCCCCACGGACAGTGGCCCAGGCCATTCTGGGCTTTCCTGTAACAGGGTGCCTGGGCAGCATTAGGGTAGACTGTGCTCAAAAGTGAAATTTAGAAATGTTCACCTTAAGGTGGCATATTGAGTATGTATCTCTACTTTTGCTCTCTTGCAAAAATATACTTAATGTTATCGTAAAAATATTTTTAAATGTAAATCCACCATATTTTGGAAGCTGGAAAATATATAAACTGGAAAGACTAGACCCGAGGAGGTAAGATCCAAGGCCATGAAGAACACACGGGATGCACCTTTGATTCAGGTAGCAGAATTCCCGCTAGCAACAAAAGCGACATCACTGGAATTAGGTTTTGGAGGCGGAGAAACAGAAGGGTCGTGGGAGAGCTACGCGCTCACCTATCAAATATGAGGTCGAGTTGCTCTGCATAATCCATGTGCAAAATATGGAAATGTAGAGGAATGAATTTAGAACTCTGAAGGTTTATTCAACTAATTAAAAGAAGCTAACGTCATTGCGTCTGGAAAGGGACATTTCCTTTCATTCTATTACTATTGTGTGATTAAAAACAACTGTATCTAATATGTATATATTACCTTGAGAAGGTGGCCAAGTTAACACGTTGATTTCGTTTTCCCTCCCTTACAGATAACAAGAATGCTTAGAAGCAGAAGACGTTGAGAAAATGACAGAGGCTGGTGATTCGTGTTCTCGGTCTCCAGCCCTCCCGGCCCTGCCACGCGGAACAGTCAAGAAGCTTCGACTCCAGCTGACGCCCAGGCTGCGGTCAGGGTAAGTCCGTGCCGCACACTGCCCGCTTCATGGCACACGTCGCTTTCCGGCAGACGGAAAGCGAGGCGGGCGGCACCCGTGGTTAGCCCGGCTGACTGGCAGGAGCCAGGCTGAATCTGGATGGGGGGGGAGGAGGAATATTTACACATTCCGTGGAAGGGAGAGTGGAACTGGCTGGTGTGGCCGCAGCGGTGGGGGTGACAGGAACGCGGCCCTCGCGTCGTTCAAACACACGGGCGTGCACACGGGTGCAGCGGCCGCCCGCGTCGTGTGTGCAGACCGGCTGCTCAGTGGTGTGCTCGCTGAGGGCGGCGTGTGGGCCTCGTGCTGGCTGGGACGACCGTGTCCGGAGGGCCGCTCCTGGGGGGCACGGCCGCCCCGACCGCGCTGGCCACTGGAGCCGGCAGGAGAGAGGAGGCGTCTTTGGAATCGCGGGGCGGGCGTCGTCGGGTTTGCTGTGGGACTGCAGCCTCACTCTCGACCTAGGCGGGACGGAGCCCATCCAGGCTCCGCGTGAGTTTTGGTTTAGAAATGCCCGTGGCCCCACCCGCCGCGGCACGTCCCGCTGACCTGGCCACGCGAGCGCCGAGGCGCGGGTCCCTTTTGGCAAGTCGGGGACGACCGTGGCGC
>NW_004567134.1:18312986-18314747 GCF_000260355.1 Condylura cristata | reverse complement strand
CGCGGGACACAGGGGCGGGACCGGGGCTGCGGCTCAGCCCTGCCGTGGGCAGCTCAGCCGGGCGGTGTTGCCTGCGGTGACGCGGAGGCAGGTCCCGGAGAGGCCCAGGGCTCTCCCTCTGGGCCTTCCGGTGTCCAGTGGCGTCAGGGTCCTGGAGGCGCTGTCCCCGCAGGCCACGGCAGAAGCCTGCTCCAGGTGGGACGCGTCCCCCTTCCGCCCCTTCCTGCTTCCCTGGGCGCCTGCCCGGCCCCGGGGCCCCAGGGAGTGGACGAGCCTTCCAGGCTCCCCGGGCCCCTGGGCCTCGGCCACCTCGGGCTGGGCGGGCGCGGCGCCCACCTGAACTCCACCTTCCTCCTGCCTTCTGATTCCCATTTGTGTGCGCCTGTGGGGTGCCCGCCGAAGCGCCCTGTTTATCACAGTCAAGACAAACGGCCTCTGAGGCTGCTGCCGGGCTCCGCAAAGCCTGTTTGTCTTCGCCCCTGCGGCGCCTTTTCCTCGTCGCCCCCGTGCGCTCCTGGGCTCGCTGTGGCCTGTTCCGAGCAGCGGCGGTTCCCCGGCAGGCCGGCGGGGTCAGCGCAGCGGGCTGGACCCCCTGAGATCCACAGGGTGTCTCCCTTTCTCTGGAAGCGAAGCGCCCGCAACGGCTTCCCCAACGCTTGTTCTTTCCTCCTTATTCTGTTTCACACAAACGCTGTTTATTCCTCTGTCTTGGAGAGTCTTGCAGATGCACAATCTGTCGTGAGGTAGCCGGTAAGGCTGAGCCGGGCGCCCCGCTGGCCGGGGGTGGGGCTGTGCAGCCCGCGCGGGCAGCGAGGTGTGTTTGGGGATCGGGGACCTGTCCTGAGGCAGAGGCGCGTGGGCTGTGCTTAGGAGCCTGGGCCGGGTCTCGTGGGGGCGGCAACCTCGCGGAGGGCCGGCTCAGGGGCTCGGGGCGCTGGCATTTCCTGGGGCCACTGCTCTCACGGACAGAGACGCGAGCAGGGACTGGTCAGCCTCCGGGGAGAGTCGGGCAGGGACGGGCCGAGGGCCACCGGCAGGGACAGGGACGCCCTGGGCACGCTGCATGAAGCGGGAGCTCGGGGCCCTTTGCCGCCCGTGGGGGGACAGGCCTCCCCCAGGCACCGCCGTGGGAACAGGCGCAGAGGCCGGTCGGTCTCCCCAGGCTGGGCTGGGTCAGCAGCCGCCTGCCGTCCAGACGCGGGCACCCAGAGAAGCCCCCCGGGCATGTGCCCTTGAGAACTCTAAAAAGGAGCAGCCAGCTGTTCTGTCGGGGGAAGACGCCCCAGTCCCGAAGGCGCTGTCAGTCAGGACCCTGCCCTGGCCGGCCTGGCAGCTGCCCAGCCAACTGCCCTTGAGCCTTTGATCCCTGACCCCTGACGCAAAGGACAGTAACTGACCGCATTTCCTGCCCTGGCCTGGCCCAGGGCAACGTGCCAAGAAGGCGCCTGGACCTGAATTCCCGGGAGGCTTTGGTCAGGGCCGCCCAGAACCTGCTCCTGCAGCTCCCTCGGCTCCTGTGACCCGCAAACGTGCTTTTCCGTGGGTGACGCCGCTTACCAGAGCCACTCGGGTCCGTTGCCTCGGCGCCCGTCGGATCCTCGGAGCTCGCACTCCGTAGCCCACCTTGCACACGGCTTCCAGATGACCCGGGTGCCACCAGGGAGAGGGCCCTGCCGGCCAGCCCAGGGCGCCAGCTCTCCCTGGCTGAGCCCGAGCCTGGGCCCTGCCGGCTGGGTCGCCCCTCGCCAGAGGCCCGCGGCA
>NW_004567134.1:18255460-18311981 GCF_000260355.1 Condylura cristata | reverse complement strand
CCCGCGCCCAGGCCTGCGCGGATGACTCCCGGGCGCCTCCTGTCCCCGGCGGCCCTCAGGGTTCTGCTGGCCTCTGCCCTCCGCCCTGGGCCACTTCAAGGTGGCTCCTGGCTGGGAAAACCTTTGAGGCAGTTAGCTCGGTGTGGAGGGAGTAGGACCGCGCGAGGGACCGGAGCTGCTTGAGCACCGCCAGTCGCGGTGGTGGACAGGAAGCGCGTCTCCCCGACAGCTGCTGGCTCCCGTCCACCTCGTCCTTCTCACCTTCTTCAGCGCTGTGCCCTGGCGTCGGCTTCCGCGCCTGCGAGGAAAGGGCCGTGCGCCCGGCCCGGGGTCGGCTCCCACCGCGCTTCCTCTGGTTTTACTCTTCCCGTTGTCAGGCTGCGGGTCTCGCGCTCCCGGGTGGGTGGTGGTGGCCAGCGCGGTTTCCGTTGCAAGCGGGTGAGGGAGCTGGGCCGCCACCCGGCCTGCGGGGCCTGCCAGCCGCGATGCCCTCCGGTGGGCTGCGAGGTGGGGCTCACTGCACCACGCAGGGTGCAGGGGTCTGCGGGGCAAAGGCCGCAGCAGCGTGGGCTTGTCCTGGCGCTGGGGGCTGCTCCTGCCCGGCTGCACTCCCTGGGGGCGTTAATCCCACACTTGCTGGTTACTGATTCGGCTAGAAAAATAATTGCCCCAAGCCCTGGCAGTGGAAAGGGCAGGCGGCAGGCGTGGCTCATCGGCGGCGCTCAGCTCCTCGGCCTCTAAGGCGCAGGAAGCGGAGGCCGGCGCGTGGCCGGGTGGTTCTGGCCCAGCCTGCAGGGCTGTGGGCTGCTGCTGTGGGCCAGGCCTGCCCGCCAAGACATGGGCCCAGGACGCCCCCAGCTCCCAGAGTCGGTGAGCGGAGCTCGCGTGGGGCCCCTGCTCTCACCCGGCCTCCCCAGAGTGGCCGTGGGGCCTGGGGCGGCCAAGGGCCAGATGCAGTCTTCCCAGGTCAGCACTGGGAGGGGCGCGACTCAGGACACAGCTCCACTTGGAAGCGCGCGGGCGGGGAACCCGGTGCCGCGCTCGGGGCCAGGGAGGGAGCGCGGGCGTGATTTCACCCTTTGGCGGGAGGCCGCTTGCCCGGGACCACTCACTGGAGGTCTCTCTCCTGCCCCTGAGTCGCACTTGCCGTAACTTTCTCATGGGCATGTGGTGTACTTCGGGCTTCCTGCTCTGCCACCGACCTGTGCGTGTCTGTGCTGTTCCCACACCCGAGCCACGGAGATGTCAGGTAGGGTCTCGCCCGGCCCTAGCTCTTCCTTCCAGTTAACTCCTGGATATTCTCACATGTGGATTTTTCCCATGAACTTCAGGACCATCACGCCTCGCTCTGGGTAAAGAAACAACACAGTAATATTGGGGGTGATCGCGTTTGTAAATCAGCGTACATCTCGATGCTGACATAGTCTCATGGAGGAAACGTACGGTTTTCCCCTATTTACTCACTTTCTAGAGAATATTTGATGTCCATCCTGTAGGCTTTGAACATTTCTTCAGTTTATCCCTAAGCGTTTTAATTTTGTTGATAACCTAAATGAGATTTCCTCTCGAAGCATGTCTTCTGATTGTTTCTATGCATAGAGGGACTATTGATTTTTGTGGTGTCATTGTATACCTTGCTATCTTGTTGAAGGATTTCTTTGTTTGTTTTAGGATTGCTTATCCGCGATTGGCACATCACAGTGCTTTATTACCCATCTGTGTACAGACCGAGTTTTTCTTTTTTCAATTCATGTGCTTGAAAGTGTTTTGTCTTATTTAGTTGTATGGCGGATATCTCCAGCCATACATTAAAGAGTAGTAAGCGAGATTTCTTACCCTATTTTCTAATCCTTATTGGAAATATAGCCTCGCTACATCAGATATCACTTAGTTACCTAGGGTGTTTGTGCTCATAGCTTCAGAAATGTAGAGTGAAATATTCTTGCTAAAGCAATACGAGTCTATTCCTATATTCCAAAGAGCTTTTACTAGGGATGGATATTAAATTTGTCAAAATGCTTTTCAGCCTTTATGTATGGAAGTAATAACTCTCTTTTAGTTATCAATATGGTGTGTTACATGAATATATTTCCTCACATTGAACCATCCTTGCATCCCTTACATAAACCTTGATTAAGTTGCATTTTCTTAATGAGCTATTGGAATTGGTTGACTGACACAATTTTCCATTGACATTCTAAGTGATAGTCTGTAATTTTGCGTTTGTGCTATTTTTTAAAAAATCAGGATCGGGTTACAACATTTCACTTCTTTTTTTTAAAGATTTATTTATTCATACAGAACTGGGGTACAGGCCAGAGATGCGGAGGGTGAGAGGATTCACCAGGGACAGAGTGGGGAGCAGAACAGGCAGATCGACGAAGTCCCCTGCGAGGGGAGCAGCGGGCGGGTCAGGAGAGGTCTGCCGCGCCATGTGGACTCCTCCGGGGCAGGCGGGGATCGAACTCATGCGGAAGTGGCTTAAGCTTCTAGTTCAGTGCTTTAACCCGCTTCGCCACCAGGGAGGGCCCTCACTTACTTCTTAAAGAATGTTAAGCTTTTAATTTTATATGCTCCAAAATAATGAATATAGCTTGGGAGGCATTCTTGTCTCTAATGATATATTAGAATTCCTCTGAGACAACTCTGAGCCTGAGAATTTTAGTGAGATAGTTTCTTTGAATTTATTTTGCACTAAAAGTGTATAAACAGTCTCATGGTCACTATGATTTTATCTGTATGAGGGGTTAATTGTTTAAAGTTAGACCATTTTCTACATGTCTCTTTGTTTTTATTTTTCTATTAAAATACCTGATAGCTCATTCATTTAATTGATTATTTAAAAGAAGATTTTAATGTTTTCAATATACTGGCATTGTACTTATGTGTCATTGATATCTGATATTATTTTTGTTATTCTATATACTCTGTTGAGGCATAGTTGATGAATTATATCATGGGTTTCATAATTACAACTCAGTGATTCAGTATTTGTTGATGATCACCATGATAAGTTTTTTTTTTAACATGTGTACCACTCATAGTTACAAATATCTTTTTTCTTGTGATAGGAAATTTAGACCTACTCTCGGGCAACTTTCAAGTTTGAGAAAAGCACTAGTAACTGTCATTCTGGGTCACACATTTCATCTTAACGACTTACTTTATAACTGGAAGTGCATAGCTTTTGACTGCCTTTACCCATTTCTCCTGTCTCCCCAAAAGAACTTTATCACACCAAACAGAAACTCTATACTGCAAATAATAGATCTCCATTTGTCACTCCCCCAAGCCTTGTAACCTCTAACCTACTTTCTGATTTTGCCTATTATAGATATTTCATTTGAGACTTGGGTTTTAGTTGATCTCACCTAGCACAGCGTTTCAATGTTCATCCATAATATGACCCATCTCAGCTTCTCATTCTTTGTCATGACTGAATATCCAATCACCTATTATTAGACACTTGGGTGGTATCTATTTTTGGCTGTTGTGATTAATGTCACAAGCACCTGTTTCAACATCAGTTCTTCTGGGTCTGCAGCGACAAGATTGGTTGCTTTTCAAAAGACTCACTCTGGTGGCAGAGTAGACAACAACCAGGGCAGACGAGAGCAGCTTCCAGGAGATATGGGGAGGGTGTGAAGGCTTCAGTGAGATGAAATGGACTTTCTTGAATGTACCATGAAGACTTATATGAAGTAAATCAAGAATCATGTACCATGGTCAAAAGATCATCGACTGTGGGATCTGGAGCTCTATTTGAGTCTTGGGCGAGTGCGCAGTAAGTGGGTGCTGCTGTTCAAGGCCTTGGCGTTCTGTGAGGAAGTGTAATAGCTTGTACCAGCTCACCTGCTTCACTAGGAACCTGAGGTGTATGGCTGACTGGAGGAACTTCAGCCTATGGGGAAAGAACTTAATCAACTCAGGATTCTACAGGATCTCCAAGTTGGAAGTATTATGTGACTTTGTGCAACTCATGTTTCTGCTCATCTCAACATGATTAAAGTTCAAAGGGAAGTTCAAGAATGTCTTTTGAGGAAAACACACATTTGACCTAGCCTGCTCTGCTCTGCTACCATTTTTATCTGCCTTACCAAGATGGTAGGTAGTTGTAGTTATTTTACAAAATATCTTTTTAAGAGTGAGTTAACCGTTGCAAATGTTTTTGGTTCATCCTGTACTCCAGGGTCTCATGCTTACCAGGCATTTGGTTGAGAGCTGTTGAGCATATGAGTTAATGTGAGAGTGGTGGGAAAGGTCAAAGGTCAAGGGGCTGGTGAGTAACTGGCAAGTCTTCAGCCATACTTTGTGAATTTCTTCTAGGAATTAGGATGTTGGAATCAGAGTCTGGGATTTCTTGAGAACGTTGAGTGAGAATTACTGAAGAATTACTTAGCAAGCCGGCAGGTCTTCCGTTAGTCATGACGAACTGACCGAGCTTTGCTCAGACGCCCCCATAACGGAACTGTGCTGTTATTAATGAGGCTGAAGTCACAGGCAGTCTCCTATACCTTGTTTCTTCTTTCCCCTTTGGACAAACAGAGGAATAAATTAGCATTTTATGAATTGATTTATGTTCTTTCTGTGCCAGAAGTGTTCTGCTTGTTCGGAACTATGAATATATTCATGCTTGGGCTCTTTATACCCAGGAGCATAAATTTTCAAACTTTATGCTCTGATTCTGGTCATTGAGTCAACTAAGACACCAACATGTGGTCTTGCCTTCACTGGCTCTGCTTTTCCGATCAGTCCCTGAGGCTGCAGGATGGAATGGCGAGTGCTGAGGAAGAAGCACCTCCACCAGGCTAGACTAGAAATCCTTCTCTTCTTTGGGAGGGAGGGACAGCTGCAGGAGTTTCTACGGCCTCCAGGCCGGGGCTCCTTTGTCCAGGGGACCAGGGGTAATGGGCTCCCCCCTCACTGTTTTAAATCCTGGCTCTCTCTACTTGACTTGCCTTTGTGAATCAGAGCAAGAAAGAGATTTCTAACTCAGGGAGGGGCAGAATTATACTAGTGCAGTAAAGTCAGGAAATTTGGCCTTTTCTG
This sequence comes from Condylura cristata, assembly GCF_000260355.1. Classification (NCBI taxonomy): domain Eukaryota; kingdom Metazoa; phylum Chordata; class Mammalia; order Eulipotyphla; family Talpidae; genus Condylura; species Condylura cristata. The sequence goes on along the minus strand of NW_004567134.1, from coordinate 18,306,932 downwards.
AAGAAGCAGGATTCTTGCTATGGGCCACTTTGTAGGGGTCGGGTGGTGTAGACGCTGATGTGGGTCTTCCCCGCCTCCCTCTTTGCCACTCAGCCCCCCCCCCCGGCGATCTGGCCCGCTGAGGCTGCGTCTGCGCGGCTCCACTTGTGTCTCAAAGCCTTGGCTGTGGGCAACACTGGCAGCACTTTTCCAGAGTTTTATTAAAATGTGCCATTTGTATGCAGAGAAAATTAACACAGTCACTGTACATCGCTTCCTGCAGGGAAGAGGACCTTAGCGCTAGGATGCCGTCCGCGTCAGAGTAGTGACTGGTGAGAGCACCTGGGTAGGGATGGGGTTCATAGGCACAGTTACTTGAAATCGTTCTGGAAAGTCCAGGGCGCCTGAGCCCATACGATGAGGAAGGTTTTGTTAAGTTCCAGGGATGAGTTTCAAGCAGCAGGCCGCTCCGGGGCTTCTCCTACATCCAAAGCCTGGACTGGGGGCAGCGGGTTCGCCAGGGGCAGTTTGATGAGCGACCCGCACGCCGCTCAGACGCGAAGCCAGTGCAGCGAGCGCGGACTGGGAGCTCCTCAGGGCTGACTGGAGCACTGCCGGGGGCGCTCAGGACCCTGCTGTCTCCCCCCACAGGACAGCGCGTCCAGACCCCGACCCCACTTTCTTCTGACCGGTCTCATTTTGCAGCTGACAGTGCGGGATGTCTGTGGCACCATCTGCTTTCTGCTCTGCTCCACTGCTGAGTTCAGCGTGCAGTGTTAGCCGCTCAGCTGGGCGCGAGAGGACTTCAGTGCAGCACCGTGTCCCGGGTGGGTGGCGGGCCCTGCGCACGCTGATTGTGGAGCTATTTGAATACATGAAGTGCAAACAGCAGCCTTGGAAAGCATTTCTTTTGTCCTGTGCTTGTCATAGGAGGTGGTATCTTTTCACTCAAGTGAGAACTATTTTGTAAAGAAAATTCTCATCAGTACAAAGAGGTCAGCTGACATACTGTAAGTGGGCGCCGACGCCTTAAGAAGGAGGCGGAAGGCCCTCCCCGGTGGCGCAGCGGCTCAGAGCGCAGCACTGCAGGCCGGCCGCGGCCCCTTCAGCGCGAGTTCGATCCCCGCCTGGAGCTGACCCCCAGGGCGCGCAGACCCCTCCTGTCTCCCCACTGCCCCCTCAGCCGTGGACTTCGCCAGTCGGCCTGTCCTGCTCCCCGCTCTGTCCCTGGGGAAGCACCTGCACCTCTGGCTTGTGCCCCAGCTCTGTGTGCACAAATAAATTAATTAAAAAAGAAGAAGTAGGCAGGAAAGAGCCTCCCCGAGGCTCAGTGTTTTGTCGGCTACACTAGAGATTTTTGCCTCTCGCTGCTTTTCCTCCGTTCTCCCCCCATTTAGTCTCAGCGCCTCCACTCTCTGTCTCCCCTCGACCGGCCTGTGCGTCGGGGAGGACAGACGGGCTCAGAGGCCTTGTCCGCCTGGGTGCCGAGGCAGAGCGCTGGCGGCAGGTGGGCCTGTGGGTGTTGCCATGGCCTGGCCCAGCAGCCGCTGGTCTCACAAGACGCCAGCGGGCCGGCTGCAGGCCGCAGCAGCAAGGCAGAGCCGCTCGCTTCTGCCCAGACGGGCGACGGGTTCTGGAACTCTCCTCGGGGGCCCTTGGCCTGCGACCGGACGCCAGATGGGCAGCGTGGGCACAGTCAGCAAGAGTCATGCCCAGGGCATGGTCAACCCAAGCACAGAGGTGCCCGGGCGCCTGACGCGGGAGGTGAGTGGGTCCCTGTTGAGTCAGGAAAGTGGAAGATAGCAAAGGAGAGCTTGCTCCCCGGGATGCACCCTGAGCTGGCTAACTGGGGCTCGGCAAGCTTGGACCCCACCCCTTGCCCACTGGGTGGGGAGATGGAACCCTGAACTCGGGAGTGGGCTGCACCAACAGCAATTCACTTGCCAGCCGCGGGTTCCCTCATGCAGCGGGTGAAGGGGCGGGGTGGCCCTGGAGATCTGGCTGCGGCTGTCGGTGTTTTGATCGGGTCTTTGTAGCTCATGGCTTAGGCTAGAGCCTGGCTGGAGGTTGGTCCTTGCTCAGCAGCTTTGATTCCTGCAAAGGGTGTGATCGCTGGAGGTGAAGACTCTGCGGACCATGTACAAGGTCTCCCCAGTAGTTCCCACAAGACCTCTGGGTTCAGGCTGCCCGTGTTTAAAGCTCACTTGGCCCTTAGATCATGACCGTTGTTGACATGCGGCCTCCAGGCCAGCAATGGAAGGTGACAGCCCTCTCTACCTCGTAGAGTGGACACAGCGTTAACTGGAATAGTGATTGGCACTACTGTAAGCTCATCCTCATTATTGTCGCGATTATGATACGAATGATATCATAATAACCTCCATGATGCAGTGAAAATTTGAGGCCACTAGGAATATTGTAAGCATCTGTCAACCCAGACGCCATGATTATTTATCTTCGCTCCCCTTCCCGCCCTGGTGTGTGTCTCACGCAGTTGACAAGCATGAGGTGGCCCTGTGCATGGCCTCAGGCGAGATACCGTCCTGGTCTCAGTGTGGACCAGGGAAGGATTCCTTCACTTGTGTGTGTGGAAGTCACGGCGGAACACGCCACACAGATGTCTCTGTCCTTCTCAGAGATGCACTTTGTGTTCCGGGCATTTCCTCCACGACAGCAGCCACTATGCAGACCCAGACCGTTGTCACGGATCATGTGACGTGGAGCTTGGGACTGACCTCACAGCATGGAAGCCCACCGTCTGCACGCGCTTGATGTTCAGACCATCAGATCCAAGTGGGCTCCCTGAATCGAGTCTCAGCAATGCCAGACCATAAACGAGGCTCCTTGACTGAACCAGCAGCTGAACCAGAATGACGACTGGTGGGAATTTTAAGCTACATGGGTCAGCGTAAGAGGTGACCTCGGGGGGTGGACGCCGTGCCACAGCACATGCGCCATACCGTCACCTCCGAGCCGGCGCACTGTGCCCGCGGCAGGAAGTGGCAGCACCTACTTCCTGTCCAGTGTAGACGACTTTGTAAAGCCCACCTGCCTTACTGATGACTTCCAGGGGGAGCCCGGCTGATTCCAGGCCGCTCCGAGCGCGAGAACTTCGGCATTCCGCGTCCCTACGGCTAGTTCGTACTCTCCGCTCTGACCTCCTGAACGGCAAGCCTGTAAAGCATTTCAGGGTTCATCTACCCACGGACACAGGAGAAAGCTGAGCCCCTACAGCGCTGCCAGAGAGCACAGTTCACCACCATATTTGTCTTCGACTTTACAAAGTTTACTTTTCCAGGAGCTATAAACTTGGCTTGACATTAATTCTGATTATCTCCGTTTAAGTACACATTTCCCCCACAGCCGAGGTGCAGAAGGACCATCAAATCTGCTAATGAAGTGTCTGTGTCCCAGAGGCACCCTGAGTTATAATAGACTCTGAAATAAGAAGCCGATGAATAATTCAACACCATGGGAACTCCGCCGGTGGGATGGTCCCTTAGCACGATACAATTAAGGCTCCAGTGTGCCTTATCTCAGAGCTGTGCCGACTAACGGGCTGAGGCACGTGTGGCCCCTGCATTTGTTCCGAGGCTCTTATCACCTCGAGTGGAGCAGGCTGGAAAGACTGCATGCGGCTGGGTTTTGATAAATTGCACAAATCAGTAGTCTGGTCGGAGTTACCACGACCGTGTGTCTTGTAATCAGGAGCTACTCACGTGGAGGTGGCCACGGAAGACTCAGACTCCCAGAACCAGAGGCCATGGCTGGCAGCGTCTCTGCCCGAGAGTCTGTGCACCTGCACCGGTGCCACTGCGGGGAGGGCCTTCCTGGCCCCTGGATGCGGCTCCCTCCGGCCCCCTGGATGCGCCCCTGCCGGGGAGAGTCCTTTCCTCGAAGGGGTTCATCTGAACTGGCCTCGGACCTGTCAGCTGGCTATCATGCGAATAAAGTGGGCTTAGCGCAGAGCGCACATCGGGGTCCTTTCCTGAGGCCTGCGAGGTGGGCGTGCCCCCACCTGGCTGCCAGCCTTGCCCGCTCCGCTTCCTTAACTTGCCAGAAGCACACGCGTTGTCCTTGGTTTTGAGCTGGGTCGTTGCATGGGGATCACTAGGCCCAGGAGACACACCGTGGTCCGTTGCAAAGGGAAGGGTGCGATGAGCATTTCTGCAGCTGCGACCAACCTTAGGTTGCTTTTTAGTGTTTTGCATGATACAAATCCTAAAACATGAGCCCACGACATCTAAAAGTAGTTCATTCCAGGCGTGTGCAAAAATACCGCTACCTCCAGCCTCCATCCATGGGATGGCTGCCCACAGACTCTCCTGAGGGGGTCCCGGGCTCTGGATATTCCTGGAGGGCCTCAGGGCAGCTCACTGACTCCAGCCGGTTTGCCGGCTGCCCCTGCCAGCAGCTGCTGTCCCCTCTTTCTCGCTAGCTCTGCGCCCACGCGTCTGGCTTCTGCCCAGAAGTAACGTGACAGATGATCGCAGCTACCACCAGACTGTGATCTCAAAACACTGGCTGTGTCAGCCACGAGGCCTTGGCTGGGCCGCGGTCCCTCCGTCCTTCCCCGGCCGCTGGGCGCGGGTTCCTCCTCACCCTGCGGTCGGGAGGGCGGCGCAGGGCACTCGGCCCTCGAGAGCAGACGGTCGCAGTGTCCTGCTCCCTGGGCCTCTGCCCCGTGCGTCCACTGAGGGAAACGGGGGCGTTGCTGGGAAGGACCCAACAGTCTCCATGTCGGGGTCCCTAACAGGGAGCCCCCTTTCCACGGGCTCCGCAAACGCCCTGGCCTTCCGGAGGAGGAAAGTCCTCGAAGGCAGTTCTTTGCAACAGCACGGATCAGGGGTAGAAATCAGCCCAGCAGAGCCTGCCGCTAATGCAGATGGTCTGCGTCTCTCGGATCTTTGTTTCTTGGAGCGTGTGAAAATACAGGGATGCGTGAGATTTTAATCAGAGGTTGGTTGGCAAGTGCAGTTCCTCGGTTAACAGCACCAGGGTTGTGCTCCACGTCTTCAGGCTGAGTTTCTCTCTACAAAGGTTGTTTTTAGAAATCCAGTCCCGCCACACGTGTGGAGAAACGTCCTCGTTGGAATTTAAGTAGAACCTCAGCAGTGCCCCTCCCAGCGACATTAATCACGGTTTGACCGAAGCCGAGGGTCCGAGCCCTGGGGAGGGGCGGCTGCTTCGGTCTCGGTGGCCGCGACGCCCCTCACCGTCCTCCCGAATCTCAGCAGAAATACTCCAGGAGAAGTGTCGCTGTTCGCCCCCGAGACGCTGGTCGCGGCGGCCGCGCTGAAGAATGTGCAGGTTGTCAGGAAATCCGTCTCCCTGGGGCGTGGTCGGCGCGTTCACCCGCAGAGATGCAGGGAGCCGGGGCCAGAGCCAAGAGGGGCGGGCGGCCAGAGGAGGGCCGCTCAGGGGCCAGTCTCCGAGCTATCACCAAGATGGCCCGAGCTCGGCCCCCCGCCAGGAGGGCCCCCAGGGCGCAGCAGCCCCCTCCTGTCTCCCCCTGCCCGCCTCAGCAGTGGGTGTCAGAGGATCCGCCTGCTCTGCTCCCCGCTCCGTCCTGGGGCGTCCCCTCATCCCACCCCCATACTGTGGCCTGCGCTCCAGCTCTCGTGTGCATGAATAAAAGTAAATCTTCAAAAAAAAGAAAGAAAAATGGAGGGTGGTAGAAGAGGCCGCGGCCCAGAGAGGCAGCAGGGAGCTGACCTGAAGCGCCCGAGCTCCCAGGCGGTGGAAGCTTCACAGGCGGCGCGGCGGCCACAGGACATGCCGGGTGCAGCGGGCTCTGAGGAGCGCAGGGAGGCCGGACCGGTGAGCGCGGGGTGGCCGACGGGCCGAGGGGCTGTTCCCGCTTGGGCGATGCCCCCCGAGTTTCCCCAGGCTCCTGGGCTATGGCACATGGGCTGGGGCGGAGCCTTCACCACGGCGGCTAAGCTACCCCATCCAGAACCTTCTCTCCACAGAGACGCGGGTGCAGGCTGCAGGCTGTTCTGCCGGGAAGGGCAGAGACTGCGCCGGGCCCAGCGACCAGGCGCATGGGTGGGAGAAACACCCAGTCTGGGCGGGCGGCGATGGCAGGGAGCAGGAGTGGGGGTCTCTGCAGCCCTGTCTCTGGCTGGCCTCTGGTCAGCCACGTGGGGAGTGAACTGTGCCCTCGCTCACTTTCCTCCCATCTCTTCCCTGATAATATCATCAGATATTCAAAATAAAGGGGAAAAATCAGCAAACATGATAATGACACAGAAGTCACCCTCCTCCCCCTAAGCAGTGTGCAAGTTCATGTGTTTTCTCTTTCCGGTATCTATGTACATTTTTTTTTAATCTCAACTGTTATCTTAAATATACAGTTTTAAACCTCCATTTATGAGGCCATTTAGATAATAAGGTGTTTGCCTCATCTTTCAAAGCAGTATTTTAATGTTGAAAAGTGCCTCATGATCACATTTACCATAAATTATCTAGAAGTTTTCCTAATTTTTGGAATACTTAAGTTGCTTCCACTCTGTTGTGACTATAAATTACATTGAAATAATCCTCCCTCATACATTTATTTATAAACTCATTTCTGAATAATTTTTTAAAATCTATTCCTAAATTAGAACTACTGTTCTAATTTGGTCATTTTCAAGTCCCTTAACTTAGGAGGTTGGGCTGTGGAAGTCAGACTAACATTTGTGTGTACATTGGCTTGCTGAAGGGACAAATCCTTTTGGCGGGGGGTATCTCCGAGGTTAAACTATTTGCCTCATAGGAAAACGTCAGTTACCTTACTAGTGGTTGACATTTGCACCATTTGGAGCGAAAGCAACAGTAACTGAAACTTCTGGCACTTGAACATGAATCAGGACCACAGAGTCGCGCTGTCTACAATTCATTGCCCACGTCATCAAAATGCGCTTTCAGTGAAAAGTAAGCCCACTGTCACTGACAGTTGTCCTTAAGGAAGCAGTAAAAACGGGTAGATCTTACCCCTTGCATTCACCTCATGTAGCATCTCTAGGCGCATCTGTGTACACTCGCAGCGCCTGAGTAGGGAGGTGTGATGTTGTCTCCAGGGAGCACTCTGACAGTTTCTGTGGTTGCCAGCTAAACTGTCCACTTTTCTCATGGAAGGTCATTTTTCTTCTATGTGAAAGAACGATCAATGGGCAAACTGTGACCATGAAACATTGGACATTGGACAGACTTAAAAAAATAAACTGACATTATGTGTTAGCTTTAACACCTTAATTTAGAGTTAGAATTGGAGTATAAGAAAACTCAACCACAGGTAGATGGATGGTTTCCCAATACGTAGACTTTTCTGATGGTTTTAGTTGTGACGCTAACACTTGTGCCGTGGTATAAACAGTTTTCCGAGACTGTGTGACGACATGGCTCAGTATTAGGAAGACACAGTGAAGACTCGCGAAGCCGTGGTCTACCTCTGAGTCTGCACTCACTGAGGCCTTTCCTGGCCTTGGCCCCGCCCTGTAGCGCCTGCACAGCTCATTTGGTAAGAATGCTGCTGACTCAGTCTCCTGAGAATCCCCCACCTCAGGTATCAGATCGCCCTCAGAATCAAAGCAATCTTCTCATCCTTATGCTTCATGCACACGCATGACCTGCCTGCAGCAAAGGTCCTATTAAGTTGGTCAAGGAAGAGCCCATGCCTTTGAGGTCTCCTTCCCATCCAGTGGCTCCCTCCCTCTGCTCGTCGGCAGTAAATCCCAGCTGCCTTGGCTGCCTTCAGAATTGATCTGACTGCATCTCTCGTCTTGCGGTACCCTAATTAAAGTTTCCTTTACCCTTCACAAGTGTCAGAATATTTTTTTTTCTTGACCAATATGCATACGTAGTATGAACCGTTATCTTCTAAGAGACAAAGCAAAGGTGACTGTCTCTGACACCTTCCAATGGAACATTAAAAAGCTGTCTTCCACTGTAGAGCCGCCTCTGTATGTGACGCCACATTCCATTTATTTACTCCAATCAGAACAACACCGGGGAACCTCTGGCGGTGCAGGGTTGGGTCTCAGCACTATGAGGCTCTCGGCCGCCACTGTGGTCTGAGTTGTATCCCCGGCCAGGGAGTGGCCCACAGGGCGCAGCAGACCTCTCCTGACCCGCCCGCTGCTCCCTCAGCAGTGGACTTCATCAGTCAGCCTGTTCTGCTCCCCGCTCTGTCTCTGGGGAATCCTCTCACCCCATGCACTTCTGCCTGCACCCCAGCTCTTGTGAACATAAATAATATAAATCTTTATAAAAAACAACACATGGAAGCAAGTTGAGGGCAGAAGCAGATGGTTCCCAGCTAAGACAGACAGAGATCAAACAGTGACACCCCTCTCACTAACTATGTGCTTTATGACACTTATTTTTCATATAAGCATAATATCATTAACGTGTAATAGGTTTGCATAAATCAAGAAATAACTCTTTTTATTACCAGATAAATATCAGTAAATGCAACTCACATAAACTAGAGTTCTTTAGGGGCCTCAAAAATGAAGAGAACCAAGGAAGTCTTGCGGGCAGTAGACGTGGGTGCAGCTTGCTGATGCATCTCAGGGGCTCAAAACTGCCTCGCAGTGAACGACGGGAGTTTGAGAGCAGCTAGCTGACAGCTCCAGGCCATGGTGTGATGTCGAAGTTGCTAACATTAAGCAAATATGTTTATAAGTGTTATTTTCTAGGAAGCAAAGAAAAACATCAAACTATCAAAAAGAGGAGCAAGAGGGTAACATATGCCAAGAAAAATAGATCTGGTCTTGGGAAATCTAATCACCAAATCAAATTGGATTTGCTTCATCTCATTATAATATCCCAGGACATAAAAGTGTTTTGTTTTTTCAAATGGAAGATAATGAAGTTAATTTGAATCTGAGTTAATACTGAGATGAATTTATGATGCTCAGTAAATTTACTAATTACCAGAGTTATATTTCAAGAGGTTGCTTTCATTTTGTAAATAAAATGCACTAGGAGCATTCTAGAACTTTTAAGAACCCTCAAATTATAACAAATTCAAATGATGTTTCTCACAGAATATAATACTGACTATGATTTTTCAAAAAATAATGTAGTCGGTGAGCTCTAGCTGTAGTGCAGATGATTTCATGTGCACTGGAAACCATCCTGGGTCCCTGAAGGTCTCCAACTACAAAGGAAAACAAATCTCTCTCTGGGCTGCAGAAAGACCTGACTCTGAAGCGCAAGAGTCCACAGTGTGGAAGCTTGGAGAAGACATGGCCACAGATACATGTTGTGGCCCATGACGCGCCGGTCTACTGTCCTTGCTTCCTGAGGTGACTCGGCTTCTGTAGTTCCGGACCCCTGAAAGCCAGCTTGGCGAGACCAGAGTCGGTCCCACCTGCGCTACATTCCATGATGGTCTTAGCGTAAAAATTTTTCGAAGTTATTTCCAAAAGGTATCAGTACATTTCAGCATGAAGCCCTGGCCTATTTAATTGTCTCTTATTCTCATCAGAAATTGTAAAATGATTTCTAGGTATCTGTCTATGCATCACCTTCATGTAGTCAGACCCCTCGGAAACAGAACAGGTGGCTAATAGCTCCTTAGCAGGGTGATGTGGGTAAGAGAAAGGCTGTTGGGCACTTGGGGCTCTCTGCGTGCTGAGGGATTTGCAGTCTGACTCACTTTTGCCTGGTTCTGTCAGTCTTTCAGGCAGACCTACAGTTGGCTGGATTGACATTGTGGTGAAACTAGTCATAAGCTCTCCTATGCTTTGTTTATGACAGCAGAGACTAGCAGCATCTGGACTGTTCGACTTCAGGAAGCAAATAACCTGTCATGGAACTCTGCTGGAGTAGCGTGCTGTCATAAAAGATGGTGCTGGCAAAATATTTTCCTATTATTAGAACAAGTTTTGATAGAAAAATTAAGGGAGGCAGTAGAAAGAAAAACTGCACAGGTGAAAATCTAAAATTTACGCTTAACTACAGTGAGGTGAAGGGGCCAATCGTTACACATCCAAGTGTTACTGCTGACACATCATCAACAGTACTTTGGGCACAAGCGCACCACATCTAAGAAAGGATAGGTCCTCTTTTATTTGCTATTTCTTTTCTGATGACTCATGGCCTGTAGGGAGACTGTGAGTGAATTTGTGTAGCTGAAGCACCTATATCTTAGCCAGGGAAGAGGTAACCTGGTCAACAACTTCACCAAGAAAACATAGCACAAGAGAAAACATGGCCGACAAATGTGTGTGTGTACGTACAGGTGTATTTGTAACTTTTATACATGCAGTGACTAATCCAGCAGTTATCATCTGCTGAAGCCTTGTGAGGTGCTCCGCGCTTAAAGGTAGACTGTTAATGACGACCGTTTGCAGAGGTGGAAACTGCATGTCAGCGAAGCCGAGTTGCTGAGTGCCGTAAGCAGAACCTGGGACTTGACCTGTGGCTGTTGAGTCCAGATCAGCTAAGCCGGCACCAGCCCAGACACCTCGCCCCCGTCTCCCAGACTGATTTCTAGGTCAGCGCTGCTGTTGTTTCGCTTCGTTTCAGCTCCTGGAGAGCTCCCCATTTCAAAAGTACCGACCCTCATTTCAAGGGCCCATGTGCCCTCCAGATCCTCTCCCCTCTGAGCTCGCTCCCATCCTAGAACCCTCCCGTAAACCCTCCGCTTTGTCGTTATGTCGAATGTCTCCAACTTCTGTGTGCAGATGGTGCGTCCCGTGGGTTCTTCCGCTAGGCCAGAGAAGCCGCCTCCTCATCTGTGTCTCCCCAGGGCCCGGCAGACAGAGGGGTCAGGCACGGTGAGAGGCAGTGGGGGGCTGGGCGAGAAGGTGGGTCTGCTCTCCCTTCTGTCTGGATCCGGGTCTGATCCCCCGGGGGGATCAAGCGAGGGGGTTCCCTCACTTCCTGGTGAAAGCTGCCCTGGTAGCGCCACAGACCTTAGTGGTCACCTGTGCACAGCTTTCTGGAAAACTCGACTGATTTCAGGACATTACGCTCCAGCCGGTGCCTGCCGTGTGTGAGGACCGTGCTCTCTCCTGGGGAGGCCGCTGTATTATCAAGCGCTAAGCCGAATAACCCGAATTTATGAGCTGCAGCCTCGGCCCCACACACCCTCGTGGGGAAAATGCGCTTTAGTGAACAGCCCCTTTGGCTAGGAAAGGGTTCGGTGCCTCAGGATCAGAGACAATGCAGTGGGCGGGTCCAGCTGCATCCCAGATGCCACCGGATCTCTGTGGCACCTCACCCCCGACTGGGAAACCGGCCCCAGCCGCGCACCCCAGCCACGCCGCTCTGTTGCCAGCTGCAGGGCTCCCAGAGACCTGCTTATTGAGCTTGAACATTCGGAATCAGCCTCGGGGTGTGGCGCGGCGGTAGAGCTGGCAGGGAGCCTGGGGGCCCCTCAGATCTGCAGCTGCGGCCTCTGGGCTGAAGGGCAAATTCAGCCCAGCAAATTCCGTCCCCGCTAAGACTTGCAGTTGTCCCACCAACCCGCCAGGACCTAGCGCAGTGCCTGGGATAAATCAGAGCCCTCGGTGTGTCCTTACTGAAGGGCCGACTGGACCAAGGAGCAGCCAGAGAGGACTTTGTGAGCCCGTGTTCTCCGTGTAGCTAAGCTACCACGAGATCCTGGCTAAGGGCCACGGGAGATAAGTGAAGATGGAGCAGGTGAATAAATGTGGGCAGTGCCGTGCCAGCTTGGCTGGGGCTTCCGAGCCGGAGGCCCAGCCGCGCCAGGCCTTCCAGACCGGCGGCTGAACGCCGGCTAGGGGCAAGCGTCGCCGTCTTGTTCAGCTCGGCGGTTGTGGCCGCCACGCGTGGACTCCCCGAGGAGACACAGGTCACGCAGTGGCTGGCAGCACCGTGTGCTCAAGTTCGATCTTCAGCCTCGTGCAGAATCAGGCCTTCTACTGCACATGGCGGGACACGGGGCCCCCAGCCCTGAACAGGCGGGTCTCCGGCTCCCGGGTCCTTGTGAGCCGCTCGGGACACACTCGCAGGTCCCCCGCAGGGACAGGGACGCAGCGGAGTGTTCAGCTGAGCGTGGGGCTGTGACTCGTGGGAGGGAACGGTTCTGCGTGGTTGTCACTACAGGTCTGGCACAGAGCTCCTGAGTTCGCTGGCATTTCCAAGGCGATGACAATTCCCAAGGGGTCTTCCATAGGTGACCCGGTGACTTCTGGGCCACCCGAGGGTGGGCTGGTCACCAGCGGCAGGACCGTGGGGTCAGGGGTGGCGCTTTCAGCACCTTATAGCCCCCACTCGCCGGCTTCTGAGGCAGAGGGGGCCTGGAGTCACCGACGTGGGTTCGGGATTGTGCCAGGGTGGCCCTGGGGGTGAGGGTCCATCGGAAGCCATCCAGGGGCCTCAGGAATGTCCGGTCGGGAGCCAGCACATTCCCACGGGACCAGGCGAGACCCCAGACTCCGAGAGCACAGGGGGCCTTCTTGGGGATCGCAGTCTTCGCTAGCTGGCGCTTCGTGCCCTGCGTCGGAAGGAGGAGGTGCTCTCGAGCGGACGCTGCATAGCGCCAGTCGCTCCGGCACACACATGGCACTCGGGCGGGCCACGGCGGGCCCCAGTGGGTCAGCTTCAGGTCGAGACTGGGCTCGGATTGCTGCAGGGAGTGGGGCTGTCTGGGGGCCCTGAGGCCCACGTGGGTCTGCGCTGTGCTTGGTGGGGGAACTGGGTGCAGAATCTCAGGTATTGGGCCAGGCACTTGTTGGAGGAGGAGGTGCTGGCATGGATGGTGCCTGCCTGCGCCTGCTCCGGCTCCCCAGGGTCCACTCTGCTTACAGCACCGCATTCCGGGGCTCCCTGGGGCGCAGCGGGTTAAACCACATCACTAAGAAGCTAAAGCCACTTCAGCACAAGTTTGATCCCCGCTGCCCCGGAGGTGACCACAGGGGGCAGCAGACCTCTCCTGCCCCACTGCTGCTCACTCAGCAGTGTGCTTCGTCAATCAGCCTGTCCTGCTCCCCGCTCTGTCTCTGGTGAAGCCTCTCGCCGCTCCTGCACCTCTGGCCTGGACCCCAGTCCGTGTGCATCAATAGATAAATCTTTCAAAACAAAACAAAACAGAAACCACCGCATTCCTACGCCTCTCCGGGACCCTCACCCTGGAAGTCTGAGAGCCCGTATTTCCCAGCCGTCTCTTAGAGCAAACCCAAAGCCATCTACCTCACTGGGGCCAGGAGAGAGGCTACTCTAACTCCCCCAAAGGCTCAAAACACCTTTGCCAATGGAGGTGGGTCGCTGCCCCCTGCCTCAGCCGGCGCTCAGCGGGGGCCACGCTTGGGCGGTCGCCTCTGTCCTGTCCACTTCCCGGCCTTCTGCTAGGCACGAGGCCAGCCCTGGAGACCCCTGCTTTTCTCAGCCTCGCTCCAGGTCCTCTGCGGTCCTCTGCCCCTAGGTCTGCCCAGGTGCTGTCCGGCCCGGGGACGCCCCTCGCCCCTCCGGCTCCAGCAGGTGGCTGCCCCGGGATTTCAGGCACTTGCTGGTGCACGCGCCGCGTGCCTCCTCTGGGCCTCCACAGCTGCACAGTCTCTTAACTGCTGCTGCTTCCCTCCTGGCGCAGAGACTGCCCGAGTCGCCGCCCCGAGGCACTGTGGGCCTCACACAGAGGCGGGCAGCCATGCCAGCAGCAAACAGGATTTGCTTGGAAGCAAAACAACAGAAGAGAAGGCGGACTGGGGGGTGTGTTCAAGGCTACAGTGATGACCCTTCTTCCACTTGAGCCCCCACCAAGGGGAGACAGTGGGAGCTGGGGCCCGACTCAGCCCACTAAGGCTGTTGCCCTGGAGCCAGAGGGCTTGACAATGGACACAGCCTCTGAGGTCCGTTCCAGCAGAAGGCACAGAGCTGTGGCCAGCGTCAGCAGGACTGACATCAGGCAGCCCCGCACCCAAATACCCGACGTAGCCGGGGCGAAGGCTGCGGCGATACGGCTCAGCACAGGTGCGCTGCCGGAGCGGTGCATGATCCTTGAAAGAGTATCAATGTCTTTGTTATAGATGTTATCAGATTTTGCTAACTTAAATCAGATATATTTACTGGCATATGTGAACTAATTGTGACAAATTGCATGTTCAGTGGGCCAACATTTTAATAGTTTTGTAGCCGAAAATAGAATTCCAAGACTTGGAAGTCCTATTTCTTGATAGCTGTTTTTGCATTTTTCTAAGTGTTCTGAGTCTGTTATGTTTAGATTGTTTTTTAGTAGGGTTGTCTCGTCTCACCTGGGCTGCTCCTTACAAACATCTTTCTGTCTTTTGAAAGTCTGTAAAGCAGATGTTTATTTTGATTAATGTCAATTTCTTTTGCCAAATTTTCAACGGAAAGAAAAATGACAGATGTTCTCTGCTTTGCTTCCTTCCCCCATCCATCCCTGCTGTGATCATGTTGCCATCTGACCTGCTGAAAGCAGAATCAACAGTTGGTTGATCCCTTTGCTCGATGCCCACGGGGACCATGCCCTGTAAGCCCCATCCTGACCAACGCCTTCAGGGTTCAGACGTGAAAGGAAATGTTGTCAAGTCCTGACTGCTACACTTAACGAACACTTACGCCTCTTGGCGAGGGCTTGTTCCTGTGGCCTTTGGCCAGTTCCTTTTCTTTTATTGATAAAAACTGTCTACCCTGGGCTTAGATTTCCATCTGTGATATGCTAGAGAGTTAAGGCCTCGCTGTAAATTATCGGTGGTTTCGCTCTGTCTCAGTTTGACAAGTTGAGTGGAATAAATAGTTAAGATGGCCCATTGGCTTTCTGTAGATGGAAGTAATAATTTCACACCGACTGAAGGTAATGGTGATATTGAGAAAAATTAACTTTTTTGTGACGGTTCTATCGGGATAGATGGGCAGTGTTTAAGCCTGAGTAGAAGCCCCGTAATTTCTGCCTTTCTCCCCACGAGGCATGCACAGAGACAGATGAACGTGTCCACACACAGTGGCTTTCCCATGGGACACTTGAGGTGATTGTGTTTTACAAGCCCAGGATGGGGCTATTTCCCGTAGGTGAGAACATTTTCCTGGAGATAAACGCCCCATCATTCAAGAAAATAGGTTCAGTTTGCCTTAAAACAATGAACCCCCAAGTTTTAACAACCTATAAACTCCTTTGTCAAATACCTCACTTGGCTGTGTCCAGAAAGAGGAGAAAACGTTCCTCTGTAGGCGTTTTCGTTACAGCCCATTGCCTTTGGTGTTCAAGCTCTGTAAAGATTCCTCTCCTTTCAAAGAACCTGAGTGTGGCTGGAGTCAGTTACAGAAGTCCTTGCCGTGGCTTCGGGAAAATCATTCTGCACAGCTGGCCCAGGCATTGCCTACCCCATGCCCACGGCCATATTGGCTGGCCATTCTGGTTCAGGGGTCTAGACTGGTCCTTAGCCAGGAGTGATTTTCTTCCCAGGACATGCTGGACCATATCTGGGGACGTTGTGCTGGCTGCAGGGGACCTGGGGGGCTCCTGTTGGCATCTTTTGGTAGAAACCGAGGAAGCTGCTCAATTTCCACAATGCTCAAGAACGCCCCCAGAGGGAGGTGTTAGCACATCCATGGTGCTAAGGCTCAGGAACCTCGTCCTAGATCTGTGTACCTCATACCAAAGGCTGTGCCCCTAAAGAGTCCAGGGTTACATTAACCATTTGGACAGCTGGACAGCCAGCTGGGCCTAAGTCGGTTTACCTGAAGAGGCGGCGTGGTGGCGGCTCCTGGTGAACAGTGCTGTCCTGACAAGCCTCGGAGAGGGAAGTCATCCCATGTATGGCTTTGGCAGTTCTCTCAGCCTGGCGTGCTGCAGCCTGGTGACCCACTCGGTTGCATCCAGTTTCGAATTAATGAGTGCTGAGGGGTCAAGATCAAACAGTCTTTTTAAATGCGAGATAGAAGTCAAGGTTAATGATGTCTCTCCCGATACTCTTTTCTGCTTCAAACACACTAATTCATGCCAAGTGGGGACAGCTTTAATTTTTAACTTTTTTTTTTATGAAATGTGTTTGACAGATACGCTGTGCAATTTTGAGTCATTTTCTGTAATGGATTTCCGGATGTTCATTTCTCTTCTGCACCCTGACTGAAATTGTTCATTAATTCCAACCATTTTGAAGTTGGCTCGTAGGGATCCTCTCTATAGAAAGCCACACCAGCAGATGGACTCAACTTTACTTCTTCCTTTCACGTTGGCATGTTTTCATTTTGCTGTCTAGCTTGAGTGCCCTGGCTGTGCCTTCCAGCACTGCCCTGAGCAGGAGTGGCCATCCTGTCTCATTCCTGATTGTAGAGAAAAAGCTTTGAACTTGCCCCCTTAGTTTACAAGCGCTGCTGTGTCATATACAACCTTTATTACGTTGAGGTATGTTACTTCTCCATCAGATCTGTTGAGCTTTATCATGAAAGGATGTGGATTGATTTTGCAGATGCATTTGCTGTGCCTATACGTGGTAGCACATACTACAGACATTGATTTGTAGATGTTGCCTTATTCTTGGAATTTTTTTTGCATTAACATTGGTTTCCGTTGTTATTTGTGAGTCTGAGTTACAGGGTCTCCCCCTCTAGGGTTGTTACTACACAACACACATCACCAAAGCACCCACGTTCCATCCACACAGTTGTTCGTACTGCAACACTCTTTCTGGGAGGGAAGCGCCTGGCACCATCTGGTTGTGCTGTGTAATGCTTTTCATGTGCTCTTGAGTTCAGTTTGCTAACATGTCATTGAAAATTTTTGCATTACATTCAGCAGGGAGATGGTCTGTGGGTGTCTTGTGGTGTCCGTGTCTGGTTCTGGCATCAGGGTGGTGCCGGCGGCACAAGAGGGGTTTGGAATGTTCTCACCTCCCTGATACTTGGGAAGAGGATAAATGTTCTTTAAACGTTTGGTATAGTTCACCAGTGAAGCCATCTGATCCTCGGGTTCATTCATCTGGAGATTTCTGGTTACTGATTCAATTTTGTTGCTTCAGGCTTGATAGATAGTTTATAGAAATATGACATTTCTCTCGCTTGTAGTAATTTGTCATGATATAATTGCTCATAATAGCCTCTTATTTGGTATTGGTTGTAATAGACCCTCTTTTATTTCTAATTTTATTTGAGGTTTCTCTTTTTTGTCTATCTTTCTGAAGAATCACTTCTTAATCTCATTGATCCTCTTATATATATATTTTTTTTTCTGGTGTGTATTTCATTTATTTCTGTGCTAAACTTTTTAATTTATTTCCTCTTATATGTATGTAATTGTTCTTTTTCTAGTACTTTGAGATGTAAAATTAGTTTGCTGATTTGAGGTATTTAGATATCTTAATAACTTAAAAACCTTTCTTCTCAGGACTGCTTTTGCAATATCCAGTAAGATTTGATATGTTGCATGTCCATTTATTTCCCCTTTTCTCACCTCTAATTTCTTGCCACTGTGGTCAGAAGAAGTTAATTGATAGGATTTCAATCTCAAGAGTTGTTTTGAAATGTATATTCTGCAGCTGTTAGATGAAATGTTCTGTTATATATTTATCTGTTAAGATATTTTGTTCTAAATTCCAGTGTTTCTGTCTGGACAACATGCCCATTGCCAGCTTTTCATGCAGCAAATACATCCATTCAGTTCTCTGCATCCACCTTCTTCCTTCCCATTCTTTTGCCCTTAGTCACGGAGGTCCCTTCTCAGAGCACACAGCAGCTCTCACACCTGCTATCCAGCATTCCCCACTCTCACTTTCTACCTCCCCTGCCACTGTGCTTCCCCGGCCCCTGTAAACCCCACCAGTGTCCCATCCACCCACCTTCAGCTTTACAGATGCCTGGATCTCAGCAGTGTGGTGTGTTGTGCAAGGTGCTTTAGTTTGGGATGGAGGCTAATGAGTTGTCAATCAAATGGGAGGAAAATAGGAAGAGTTCACACCTGAGATGCTGATGTTACTTGCAATGTCCTTTCTTGGTTGTGGATGCCGCTCTGATACTTGCAAGCACACCTGACGTGGGCAACGGCACAGACACGTTCTACAGGCCACGCCCAACCCCAGGGGCTGCACCTCTACACAGGGCAGGTCTGGAAAACTCTCTGTTCTCCTTTTTATATTCAGATGCCTGTGATGGCTGAGAATGCCCTTAGAAATTTCTTGTTTTAATAAGTTATTTTGCCAAAACAATTTGGGATCCCAATACAAATAGGCTTTAGAGGTGTTTTTGAATAATAATCTTTCTTGGGGGCTTTTTGCTTGTGCCAGATTAGATAATATGGTAAATGGATTTGAAAAGAATAAATCCCGAACTAATTTACATTAATGCTTTCAATTTCCTAGGCCTGTTTCCCTGGTTAATTGTTAGATAGCCCATGGTAAGCAAGTTATCAGTTAATTGCTGGAAAATGCACTGTGTGTATTACTTTGGTCTTTAATTGGCTACAACTTTTCTTTCTCATTAAATGCTAATTTAATTGTTTAAGTAAACAAGCCTATTAGAACACCAGTCAATTCTTTGGAAAAATTGTTTATTCACTTGTAATTATGAATCATTTTTTCCATAATGATCAGACTTCAGAGCTGGGCTTCTTTTTAATTAAGAAAGTTGAAGCATCTGTATCTAAGGAAGTATGTATGTAAACCCCTTAACTTCCCTGAGAATGGTAAATCCCTATTTTTGTGGGATTTACATTTTTACATAGTGTCTGGTATCTTTTTCAGTGTCAAACCTTTGGATGTTCTAATTTACAAAGTGACTTTTCTTATAGAAACTTAAAAATATGCATGTCTCTACTTTTGAAAACAGAGCATCTCAAACCAGATTTAAAATCTTTGTAATAACCCTTTGGCCATTTCTGAAAGTGACCATGACTTACAAGGAATTAGATCCTGTTTTGCAGTCATACGTCTATATTTAACAATGGCTCTTACTTTCAAAATATCCATTTCTTGCACATACTCAGCTGATGTGATATCTTATTACTTTCCCATCATGGAGTCTTCAACATTGAGTTAAATATACAACTAACTGAAAGATCTCAGATTGTTTAGTGTTACATATTTCTTAAATATATATATATATATATGTATAGTATAACTTATATATTAAATCTATTAAATCTGTGTACTTCTTTCTTTATCATTAAAATACCTAACTTTACAAATTACTGTAAGGATCATGTATTTCTTTCTAGGCATCTTACATAAAGCTGCAATAATATCTATAGTTTGTGCTGAAGTATCATTAAGTTTTGGTTATCCACAGCACCCTTTGAAGCAATCCAACCTTAAGATTCTTTCAGAGTGGAAGAGAAAAGAACAGCCCAAAAAAGCCACGAGCCCCTGGGAACCCAGAAAACCGGTTCCCTGAAATAGAGATGCCTAAGGACACAGGGCACAGTAGTTCGCTCTGGGAACACTTTTTTAAAAAATCTGTTCTGAGGAGATGGTTATTATTCACCCAGAGATTTTTCTAGTGCATGGTAGAAGAATTTGCAAAGAAAATAGTAATAGATGACTAATGTTATGTCAAACATAAACAAAGGCATTGGAAGCCCTTTGTTTATGAACAAAGAGGAAGGAGAGACCAGAAAGTACCTGAAACTTGGGTGAGGAGAGGTCACTTGAAATAGATTGGGGAGTGTTGCGATCCTAACAGAGAATTTTGAAGTAACCGACCAAATATTCTTATAGTTATAAAAGACACGATAAAGTCCTTAGCATAAACCTAGCACCAAAAGTACAAAAGCTATGAGAAATAACAGGTAACAATGCACCGATCATGTGCAGGAAGGACGCTGGTGGACAGGCGTCCCGGGGCCGCAGGTGTGAACAGGTCCGGTCTCCCCGGAAGCGCGCCTGTGTTAGTGCAGCTTTCAGCAACACATTCCTATGCTTGCTGCTGTTACCCCACAGTGAGTCGGGAAACGTAAGTGACTGAGAATAATCTGCGCCATCAAGGGAAAGGAAAGTAACGAAGGGACACGTCGACGGATAGGGAGGCGCTCAGGTCACATCCTCCCGCCTTGGCCACCAGTGCTGTCGGCTCCAGCTGAGAACGCGCCGAGGCTGGTGGGAAACGATGAGATTTCTTAAAATATGTCTTATGTGAGAATACTCACTTCAGCGATGACATGAAATCGTGGAAAAGATGGCATTCGGTACGCCACGTTGAGATGGCTGGCTTTGCTTACTTTGTATAAAAGGTAACTCTAAGGATTTAAAAAGATAAACGTGAGCTAATGTTTGTGCAAAAACTAGAGAGACATTCAGATAGCAGACACAGGGCGAACACACTAAATGGCCAGACTGACTTCATAAAAGCCACAAACGCCTCAAACTGAAACCACACCAAGTAACCGGAGACTCAGCAGAGACACAGAGCCAGTAGCCTTATTTTATGAAGCAGCTTGTCTTCCATTTGTTGGCCATAGAAAGAACCAGAAGGCTCTGGTCCTGGAAGGTGGGGTGGGTCTAACTGGTGTCAACTCTTCGTCCCCGGCGTCCAGGTCCCTCTGGGCCAAAGTGGCTCCCAGGCCCACGCTGAAGGCCACGAACCATGAGTCTGAGCATCTGAACCACGAAAGACAGTTCTCAGGAGCTGGCCATTGGGCTCTGTCCCCTTGGGCTGATGCCCTCGGCTGACTCAGGGGTTCCCCGCGCCCCCACGGGGCTTCAGGTCTCCCCTTCCTTCCGGGCCTTCCCTGCGCAGGTGGTAGGTTAACGGAAAAACTCTGATGGTGGGCAGGTGACACGGGGCGATGGGTGGTGGCCGCAGGGGGCTCCACGCTGGTGAATCACGTGGCTGTTGCAGATCAGCTCAGATGGCTCCCGCCTAGTCTGGCAGTTCAGTGAGGGAGCGTAGACATCTGTGTGCTGAAATTCTCAACCACAGAAGAGACTTCTCCTTAAAAGGGGTACTACCTTTTCACTGTCCTCAGTCAACACCTGCTCTCTGGACTACATATAAAGTCAGGGTGCTTGTGGTAGCGACACTGGGTGCCTGGGCCCTCACCACCTGCACCACCCTGGGCCACAACTTGCCTTCTCTGAGTCTCAGCGTCCTCTTCTGGGGTGCTGGCCCCTTCCTTCCAGCTCATGGTGCAGTTGCCTGAGAAGGTCAAGTAAAGTCTCAGCTCAATGTCTGACACACCCTTAGGAGGAACAGAAGAGAAGCTTCTTCTATTTGTCATTAAAGTAATTGAATCACCTCAGCGATCAGGCTCAGCAAGTAGGTGAATTTGTGCTCAGAGGCCATGAGGGCTGACACAGCCGGAGTCCCTCAGTCTACGCCCCTGCTGATGACAACACGCGCCTTCTTTTTTCTTGACTTTGATAAAGAGATGCAAAGACACCCGTCAGGGTTACGCTCAGGCTTTATGTGTCCCACTTTCCAGGCTTACGTTTTTCTTTTTCTTTTCAAAGATTTGTTAATTGATGCATACAGAAGTGGGGGTACAGGTCAGAGGTGCGGGGTGTGAGAGAATTCACCAGAGACAGAGTGGGGAGCAGAGCAGGCAGATCCACTGAAATACAATGCTGCAGGGAGCAGGGGGGAGACAGGAGGGGCCTGCTGTGCCCTGGGGTCCCTCCCTGGCTCAGATCAAACTCTTGCTGCCGGGGCTGCCATAGCTTCACAGTGCTGCTACCAGGGAGGTCCCTATTTACATTTTTCAAACGATACTTTCTTCGTTACCCTGTGCGACAATCACAACAGTTATCAAGAATATCCTTTGGCCCTGTCCCCACTCGCTGCCTGAGGTCGTCAGTCCTCTCTCCCCTAGGCAATGACGTCGCAACTATGTCACTCCCCCTGAGACTCAGCCACCCCCTTTGGAGTGAACAAGGACCCTGACTTCCCTGAGTGGCTGCGTGTTGACTCACAAGCTTGTCCACAGCGCAGTGAGTTCGTGCTGCCCCCAGTCGGGATGAGGCCGCTCCTGTGCCTACTGACAGACTAAGTCACGAGTGATCCTGCTTCTGGGCGAAGCCCTCGCCCAGGGCTTCTGGAAGTGCCTTTTCCCACGAAGGATGGAGACAGGAGACAGTCTGTTTGCGTAGGGCAGCCATGCCGCACACTCCCACGTCTGAGTGACGTTCGCAGCAGTCCCCTGAGGGTAATGGCGGGAGACCGGGGTTTAGGTTCTGAGGCAGCGTCTCGGCTCCTGGCAGGGAAGGGCCGTATGTCCTGCCCGCTGCAGCTCACAGCCGCACCAGCTGCCAGCGGCGGTCACCCCCGCTGGGGACAGACACACGCACCTCCCGGCTCAGGCACGACGGGCAGGTCGACACGCTGGCTGCCTTCGGGTGCTTTAAGTCCCTGGACAGTCACATTCCTACCGACTGATTTCAACAAGATTAATGTTATTCAAGGCAGCACCTAGGAATTCATCATTGCGCCATTATCTTAGTGTTAACAAGACACTTTAGAGGAAGCCTTTGACAAAGACTATTCACATTCAATTGAAAGGAGAGACGCAGATGTCAAAAGCTAATTATCAGTGGACAAATTCCACAGAGGCTCCGAGCCTGCCTGAGCAGCAGCATCCTGCCTTGCAGAAATCTCTCCCCCCCACCTTATCTGGCCGCCTCCCCCGCGGGCGCCCAGCCCCCTTCGGCATCTGTATCGCCCTGTTGTCCTGAGAAGCAGGCACTTTCAGAACCCAATTAAAAATCGTTCTCAGCTCAGAGACGGCTTGACTTGCCCTTAGGGCGTTGGTCTGGGGGTATATCATAATGTTCCCGTTTTCACTACAGAAAATAGGTGCAGAGAAGTAAAATCATTTGTTCAAGTGTTATTGAGGCCACAACACATCGCCTTTCTTCTAGATCAAAACCTGCCCACTGTCTGGTTCAGGACTTTTTCCACGGACGTGTTCTACGGCAAAGAACATACTCAAGTTAATGGCCCTGCCAGGAGCCAGCCTGCCACGCTAATACCTGGAATTCGTTTGGAGGTGAACCCTACTTTCCACACTTGCTCTGTGGCCATCCTGTGTGCCGTGGAGACGATCACAGGCCCAGGCGTGCTGTGAACAGCTCATGGGTCTGTGCTTCACCCTCCCGCCGGCTCCGTTCGTTGCCCGGGTCTTCCCGACGAATCACCCTTGGAAACGTGAGCTGAGACTCAGTGTCCCCACCGACTGAAGCTGAGGGGAGTCAGGATATGCTTCTCTTTGCTCCCTTTTAATTCACTTGTATTGGGTTCAGATTTTGCAAGTCTCCAAAAGTGCCAAGAAGAAAGAGGAGTTACATGAACAGCTATTCAAAGTCAAGAAGGTCCTTTCTTGTGCCGAGACTGCCAGCCTGGCACTATGCAGGGCTCTCCCTTTCCTAATGAACCTGTGCTTTAAACAAATCAAGATAGTTAAGGCACTTACAGCTTTTGTTCCCTGCTCTGTGCCTTGGTAAGTCACCGATGGTTCAAAACCCTGTTTGTGAATTGTTTGAATGTGAAGCCAGTCTCTTGCTTATACAGTCTGCTCGTTTTAATGTTGAGCGATGGCCCAGCTGAAGCATGGGTGAGGAGGGCAGGAGGAGACGGCGCCTTTTGGGGATGTCGGCGGTTTGCAATGTCTTGCAGGAGCGGGGAGGCGGGCCTCCGTAGCGCTGTGCGGTTATGGCTGTCCATTGCTGTGGGCCTGGGAGGGTGTTGTCACGAACCCCCTCGTTCCTAGCCCCCACCTTGGGCTTTGCCTTGGAGAGCGGAAAAGGGCTTTATAACATCTGCTAGCAACACATTTAGGTCCTAATGACACATTTATGGATATGATTGTCAAAGAATCAAGAAGGAGGTAAAAAGTGACTTTATGACACTATTAAGGGAAATTAAATGGGGAGAAGTGGCGATTTTCTGGATACTTCAGGCGAGTGAGGAGGAACTGAATTATTCGGGTTCTGAATTATTTATTCGGGCTCTGTTATCTAATCCATCCTGGTGATTACTCAACTCCAGTTCACTGTGGAGCTGAAAGCTGTGGTCTGTTCTTCCGTAATTCCAGGAGATGCATGGAGCTCTGAACCGGTTTCCCAGGCTCCTCATTTGTATGCAACGATAATTCCGGTAGTAGCAAACATTTATTGAACATTTATGTGCCAATCTCAGCTCTAATTACTTCACCACTCATTCATCCTCTATAGAAGCTCTGTGAGGTAGACACTGCCATATCCTCTCTCTAGGGGAAGGATCCAGGAGCACGTGGCTACCTCTGGAATCGCCTAATTCCAGATGATCGACGACACTGCAGTCTGGAAGCGTGATTCAAAAGTCACCGCCGTGTGAGTTTGGTTCCTCCGGTAGAGCTGGATTCATAATAATTAATTGCTTTTTCTAGTTTATATATATATAATTAAAGAAGCAAATCTTTTAAAAAGCGGATTGATTTTGTGGAATGAAATTTTAATTAAGTTTATTTTTACCGTGATAGATGGTTTCTTGAAACGTCGTTACCATCTTACAGCCAGGTTGTGAGGTGTGCTTTTTCCTGTTGCTCTGTAATCACACCCGGAACTGATTGTAAGGGAAGTTTGGGGGTTCTTGTCTCACCTATGGGGAACGACCACACGCAGTATTTAACGGCCAGCTGGATCTTAAGCTCTAGAGATGCATATGAATGAGTGTCCATGGGGTGACCTGTAGTCGTGGGTGCCTGCCCCCTGTTTTTTCAAAAATATATTTGTTACCTCGCTCTTCACTTTTGTGCAACATGCGGTTCCTCTGAAGCCCGAGCGCCCCCCCGCCCTGTGCCCCTCCCCCTCCGTTTCGACCCTCCGCCCGCCCCCCCTACAGAACGCCTCTGAGCTATCGTTGCCTGATGATTTTGATTTTTTCTTTATTACAGTTACTTTTTTCCCCCTACCTCCTGTTTGGCAAACTTTGAGAGACGGCTTTCTCGGGCAGTCTGGGCCCAGGGACTGACATCTTGAGCTGATCTGGACAGTTGCTCCTTCCCACACTTGGGAATTGGCATCAGCCCAAAGGCAGAAAACAATCAAGACTTCTGGTGTTTTTCTGCTTGAGGTGACAAGAAAGGAAGCCGGGTAATCTCATGACCATTTGTCCTTCAGAAGGGTCGTAAGCTGTTCTTAAATAATCCAGATTCCCCATTTGTTGAATCCATCTATTTTATTTTTTTTTCTATATACGTGTCCATTTTATGGGCAAGGTCTTCAAAACGTTTCTTCTTTTTCAGTCTTGGGGGGCCCCACACAGCTTGTGCCATCAGTGGTGTCTGTGGTTACGCCCCTTCGATCAGTCCTAGCGCCGTTTAACCCGCCTTCCTCGGCTCTTTGCTCCTGATCGATCTGGCCACAGCAATTGTTCATTTTATTCACCTTTGTAAAGGAATTAATTTTCGTTTTGTTAAAAATATTGTCTCATTGTTTCATATGGCATTAATTTCTGCTCTTCTCTTTATGCCTTTTATTTCTGTATTCTTTGGATTTAACCTGTCATTAGTTTTATAGCATTTGAAATGTTTAATTAATATTTAGGCCTTTATATTCTACACAGTACTTGAGATAAAAGATTTCTCTCTAGAACTGTTTTAGCTGCCACTATTTTTAGCTGCCATTGTTAGTTCCAGTTTCCATTAAAATTTATTTGGCTAATTATTTTGAAACATGTCTCAAGTACAAACATATAGTAGTTTTCCAAGCTTCCTTTCCATTGCTGATCATTTGATGGCTAGAAAACATAATTTATACTTGATCAACTTTTAAAATATTTCATTTACTTTTGTTGCCATATGAGGCCGGGTGTGAGACGGTGTGTGCCATGACTTCAATCTGCCTTAAGAGAATACGTTCTTTGAGTGAGTTGAGTTCTGTGTCCCAGGTAGGTGTCCATCCAGAAAACTGTCTCCTCGAATATCCACCTGTTCTCTGTGCTCTATTATTCTCCCCTCTGTTTTGTTGAGTTTTGGCTGCTTGTTCGGCCAGTAATGTATAGAAATGTGACAAATCTCCCCCTCTGGTGGATGGGTCCAGCTCCTACTTCAGCTTTCTATGAAGAGCTAATGTCCGTAGACTCAGAGTCGCAGCACCGAGAGGTCTGCCTACACTTCACACAGCAACCCCTGGCTTCTGCGTGACACAATCAGCAGGTGGTGGAAACCAGGACCCACCCCCAGTGTGTGTGCACGGGAACACCCCTGGGCCGGGTGCAGCCTGCTGCAATGCTGGAATGCAGCTGGACAGCGGGCCACCTGTCATCGCTGACCGCCCTCCCGCTGCCCTTCGCTCTCGCACCATCCCTGGTGCCTGGCAGCCACTAAGATTTTTTCCATCTGCATAATTTTGCCATTTCTAAAAATATTATAGAATTGACTCAAAGTGTATGACCTTTTAAGACTGGCTTTTTAACTCAGCACTCAGCCCTGAGATCCAGCCGAGCTGAGTGTTAACAGCTTGTTGCTTTTACTGCAGCCGCAGGTGAGGCGGTGGCTGAATCACCTCTTCTCTGGCCAGACCTCTTCTCTAGCGCATCGCCTCCTGCTTACAGGCTGATGCAAATAGAGTTTCCATCTGCCTGCAGGTGGTGGACACACCCTTCACTCTTTTTCCTGGATAAATGTCTTGCCTGGGGACTACTGGGTCATGCGGTCAGTGCGGGTTGAATTTAAGCAAGTGTCCATTTCCACAGTGGCTGTGCAGTTTGCATTCTACCAGCAGTGGGCGAGGGAGCAGTTTCTCAGCCTCCTCGTCGACATTTGCTTTTGCCAGGTTTTAGTTTAGCTGTTCTAATAGGATTCCGCTTTCATAAATTGCCCAGGTTGACTCCCCAGGTCTCCATTTCCCGGGGTGGAGATGCTGAAGTTCTTCTCACCGCTCCCTGCCCTCTGCTGTCCCTCTCGTGGGGTCTCTTCGTGGCCTCTGCACGTGGCTCTCACTGGACTGTTTGACGTTCACTCTTGAGTTGGAGATCCCTATCTGTTCTAAAGGACTCTTGTTGTCAGACGTGTGTGTTGCAAATATTTTCTCTTTAGCTTGCCGTTCGCCCTGTGTATAGAGTCTCGGGCAGAGCAGATTTTGATGAAATCCAATTGCATAGACCTTTAATTTATGGAACCCACTTTTTGTCATGCCTAGGAACTATATTCTGAACTCTGGGTGCCAGTGATTTTCTCTCACGTGTTCCGCTAAGAGAGTTAAAGTTTCAAGTCTTAGGGTTAAGGATTTAGGTCTGTGGCCCTCGCTTCTGCAGCCTTACCTGCTCCTGATCCTGCAGGGAAGGAGACTTGGAGGAGCCGTGTGGAGGAGACAGGTGTAGAGGTGTGAGGATGGCACACAGGTGGAGGCAGGGTGCTCCTGGTTGTTGGCAGAGATGGCAGCCACTGTCTTGGCTTCCCCGTGGATTACCTGGCACATTTTGGATGTGACCCTCTTCTTCGGTCCCCATCTCTGAGACTTGCCTGGCCCTTTCTGGTGGGTCCCCACTGGAAGTCCCCCAGACTGGTAGTGGGCTACGTGTCTGAGCTGACTGGCTTCAGGTCAACCCTGTTGGTCTCGGTGTTTGCCCATGAGGGGGTGGGGAACTATTATTAACTGCTACTAATAATTATTGGAATGATTTTTCATTTTTTTTTTAAAGATTTATTTATTCGTACAGAACTGGGGTATAGGCCAGAGATGCGGAGGGTGAGAGGATTCACCAGAGACAGAGTGGGGAGCAGAACAGGCAGATCGACGAAGCACACTGCTGAGGGGAGCCGCGGGCGGGTCAGGAGAGGTCTGCCGCGCCCTGTGGTCACCTCCGGGACGGGCGGGGATCGAACTCCTGTGGAAGTGGCTTTAGCTTCTTTGTGCTGTGCTTTAACCCGCTGCGCCGCCAGGGAGGGCTGATTTTTCACTTTCTTCTGCGCACCCATTCATTAAAGACCTTTCACACACACAGCTTCAGGTCTGTGATCCATTTCGAATTAATTTTTTACACAGAGGGCGAGGTTTCGGTGGCGACATGCATCATGCTTTGCCCCGAGGTCACCCAGTGTCCCAGTGTCAGCTGCTGACTTGCAGGTTCTCCCTCATTGAGTGGCTTGTGCACCTTGGTGAAATGCTGTCGTTGTGTGGGTCTGTTGCTAGTTTTTCTCTTTGTAATTCTATTTATAGTTCCTTTAGTAGAGCCTGGATTTGTGTTAGTAGGTACGTCCATTTTTGGAACCGTGATGTCTTCTTAGGTAAGAAGTCCCGTAGGAGGCTTTTTAAAATTTAGCTACTTCTTAATTTCTGATAATGCTTTTTTCATGTGTGCAGATGGTGGAATTGTGTGCCGTGTACTTTGCTTTATATTAATATAGGTATTGCAGCTTTTAAAATTGTATTTGTTCAGTAAGTTCCTTCCTTTCTCTTCCCTTCAAACATCCTGTTTCTCAGTATTCAGGTTTTTCATTTATAAACAAGACAGGCTCCAATTATTAAGGCACGTTGACAAACTCATTTAGCTGAAGCATTTCCTCAGTGTGAAAACCACGTCCATGTCGGGATGTTCCACCCTCTTATTTTGTGTTCCTGATTCTGTCTCCTTTTCCGTCTCCTGCCCGCTTCCCGTGCCCTGTTTCAGATTGTCTTTCTCAGTCTGCTTGTCCCTGTGTGCTTGGGCGTTCACTGCATTTCCATTCTGTGACCGTTCTCAGGAAGCTTAGCGCGCCCTCTTCACTATCAGGTGTAAAGGTGACCGATGCCTGCCCTCGGCCTCCACCCAGTGTCCAGGACACTTGCGGCCAACTTCACTCCCTCTCGGCTGATGTACGACCATCTTGGTTTACTCTTGCCATCTTAGGAGATGTTGTTGTATGCAGTGTTTGTTTACTTTGCCTGCACTGTAAATAGATGACTTCTTATATTTTATTCCTTTTACCTGATGATGCTCTATTGTACACTTTCTCAATCCTTGCCCAGTAACAAAGTCTGTTGTTGATTCCGAAACCCATTGTTTAAAAAGATTTTTCTGTTTTCATTAAGTAAACCACTCTATACGAGTGACCGAGGTCACTGGGGCTACTGCTGTGCCCCTCCGGCTTCCTGTGAGGCTTTCGAGGTGCCAGCTGCCTGCTCAGTTGCTTTCCTTTGAAAGTAACTTTCCTCTCTAGCTGGTTTCAGTTCCTTCTCTTGGTCCTTCTGATCTGCACACAACAGCGTATACATGGATGTGGATTCTCCTTTGGTTCTTTTTCTTTTCTTTTCTGTTGGCACTGTAGAGTCATCTCACTTATTCTGAAAAGTTCTTTGCTTTTATCTCTTCAACTGTTGCCTCTTAATCGTTCTTTCTCTCTTCGTCCTTCGAAACTCTGATGAAGTGCAATTTATATTTTTCAGTCCCATTTTTTGGTCCTATCATGAATTAGTACAATTTCTGTTGGTTCAAGTTCTGGTCTCCTCTTCCCCGAACACTGCTTTGTCCCTTTGAGGTCTCTTTTCCGGACTAGCTGCCATTTCTTACTTCATTCAGAATCTCTATCACTTTCTTTTATCACCTATTTTATAATCCTAATGTGGATTGTTCTGCTTCTGCTGACTCTTGCTCTGGTGACGTGCTTCCTGTGTTTGATGGTTTAAAAAATATCTCATGAGAATTTGTGAGGCCTCAGTTGAAAGTGAAATCTTTTAGAGAGAATTTGCATCTGTTTCGTCCCATGCCTGGGCGACACAAATTGCCTGGACAGCCTCCAAGGAAGTTTTGTGACCAAGTAGGAGATGCAAATTCAGCCTCACACTCACACGCCCTGGTCTGGAGAAGGAAACTTTCCTTGTGGTCTTCGCTTTCTCCTGCAGTTTACTCTGAGTTTTACGGCTGATAATTTTCTTTGCAGCCCTCTGAAGAACTAGGTTTACTTATTTGCCCTAAAATGAGGGCTGTAGCTTAATATAGAGGCTCCCATTAGACTCCCCTTTGCTCTCGTACATGGAGAAGACGTTTTCTGTCCTGTGTAATCCGGAAAGTATCTCAAGCACAACAGAAGAAGACAGAGGGGCATAAAAACATCTTTCTGTGACAGCTGGAGTTCAAGTTCAGCAAGCAGCTTCAAGTTCAAAGCCAGCTTCAGTCTTCACCTTCAGTTGTTAGTCTCTTGAGTATTCCTTATATTGTCTTAGCTTAATGGTACTTTAAAAGTTTTATTTAAAAATTTATTTACAGTATTAAAATTTTTATGGGAACGCAAATGGCCTTGGATAGCTAAAACAATCCTGAGGGAAAAGAGGAGAGAGAAGTGGAAGAATCATGATACTTGATCTTAAATTATATTATAAAGCAACAGTATTAAAACACTATGTATTGGAATAAAAATGGACATATGGAATGGTGGAACAGAATTGAAAGTCCAGAAACAAATCCATGTATATATCAGTGCTTAACTTATGCTGAAGGAACCACTGCCCTGCAATGGGGAGAGTCTCTTCAAGGAATAGCACTGGGAAAACTGACAGCCTCACGCAGAAGGATCAGGGTGGCTCACTAACTCCAAGCACAAAAACACATTAAAAACAGATTAAATGTTTAGACTGATGACCTGCAACAATAAGACATTTAGAAGAAAACTTTGACAATATGCTCCATGACATCAATGATCGGGGGCTTTTTTTTTGGGGGGGGGAGTTCTACCCCACAGCAAGGAAAATAAAACCAAAAATAAACAGTGGGGATTACTTTAAATTAAAAAAAAAGTAACTTTTATACAGTCAAAGAAAAATCTTCATGTATTACATAAGCAACAAGTGTTATTATTTTTTTAAAGGTGTATTTATTTATGCGTATAGAACTAGGATACGGGCCAGAGGTGCAGGGGTGGTGAGAAGATTCACCAGAGGCAGAGCGGGGAGCAGAACAGGTTGATTGACAAAGTCCACTGCTGAGGGAGCAGTGGGCAGGTCAGGAGAGGTCTGCCGCGCCCTGTGGGTCACCTCTGGGGCTGGGATCGAACTCATGCTGAGGTGGCTTTAGCTTCTCAGTGCTGCGCTCTAACCTGCTGAGCCACCAGGGAGGGCCCAGCAACAAGTGTTTTTGATATCCAAGAGAAACCAAGCAGCAGATCTAATAAATATTAGGTATAGAAAAGTAAATATTGAATATTATTAAATGATAAAACACCTGTTATAACTCGCATCATTTCTCATGGGCAATGTGCTTTTTAGAGCTATTGAAGATACATTTACCCAAGGCCAAGGTCCTAGAGACAAAATGCTCAGCAGCAGAAAGATAGGGGCATTGGAGTCAGCTGAGCATTGTACACTAGTAACAAAATAAATTGAATATAAGAACTTGCCCTTTTTTCACTCTTTACATGTCAGCAAGATTGTTGATTTGTGGCCAGACGCTCCACCACTGGCTAGCCCCGTGCTGCAAGACTCTTAAAAAGAGCCATCGAGGCCCTCTCTGGTGGCGCAGCAGGTTAAAGCGCAGCACTGAGAAGCTAAAGCCGCTGCACCATGAATTCAACCCCTGCCCGCCCTGGAGGTGACCCCAGGGCGCGGCAGACCTCTCCTGGCCCGCCCGCTGCTCCCCTCAGCAGTGGACTTCATCTGTCAGCCTGTTCTGCTCCCCACTCTGTCTCTGGTGAAGCCTCTCACCACTCCTGCACCCTCTGGCCTGTACCCCAGCTCTGTGTGAATAAAAAAAAAAAAAGAGCCATTGAGCCGTTCATCTTTGACTCGCTAACATGTAACCTACATAGCACAAATAGATATTAATTACATGATCTACAATAATCGGAAACAACTGAAATTCAGCCCTGAGAGGAATGCATACATACATGGCATTATACGCATATATATATACACACACACACATAATATATATATATACACGCAAATATATATATACAACCATAAAAACACTGTGTACACGACGCGGCGAAACAGCTATGTTACTGAGCGGGAAAGAAACTGCAGCCAGGAGAGGAAACGTCACGTCGTTTCACTTGCGTGAACAGGGACCATCACGGGGTTGATCGCACCCACACTCCTGGGCACCTTATTAATCAGGAAGCCCTGGGGATGTCGAGATTCTGAGCTGGTGCTGGGTTCACAGGCATGAACACCCTGGAGCTGTACCGGGGGATGATTTCATTTAATTTACATGCTTGTACATATGTATGTTATAGCTCAGCTAAGGGGAGAAGAAGAAAAATTAGCCGCCGATTTTAGTTGGTTTGGCTCAGATACCTCATTGGCTTTACTACCACAAATAAAGTCCCAAGTGCTTTACAAATCTAGCGGATTTATATTCATTCCCTGCATAGCTCGTGTGAAAAAGAAGTCTGGAGCATTATTTGGAGACGGCAATGAGATTGTAAAACTGCCTCTTCCCTTTCTGGCAATAGGATTTAAATGTGTTGTTGTTGTTTTTTAATCATAACAAACTCCACATTTATAGTCAGTATCTTTGTGGAAATGTCTCAGAGGGAAAATGTATTAAAACAAAATATTAAGGAAGGTAATTGCAGGCATAATTTCTGATGGTATAATAAAGCCATCACTGTTGTTAACAAAAGTCTTGAAAACGAATGGACTTTAAATTCTTTAATAATTGCTGCCATGAAGACCACAGGCAGTGACAGGCGAAGGAATGTGATTAATTTTTCCAGGGCCTCATTTCTAGTACCTATATCATTTCTACCGGTGTGTGTTCGGGACAGTTTTTTTTAAAGTAGTTTTTCACATCGAAGGGCTACTCACCTATAAACATTTGTGTATAGCAGCTTATTAACAGACGAGGTTAGCTTTATTAGCAAAAGGACAGGAGTTGTGAAATGGGTGTATTTATGTATTTAATAGCCAATGCTCACACCTTCACTGTCACTCACTGTATCTGCAAATGAGGAGCGTGGCGTGAACAGCGTCACAGGTGATCCGAGATTCCGATCCGCAGTATGTGAGACCAGCACGTAAGGTTTTAGTGGAGCGACCTGTGTGTCGTTCTGCATCTTTGCCCCTCACAGCACACTGGCAAAGTGCCTAGAGTACAGAGCTCTCTTCAGTGCTTGCCCAGAACAAGCCAGAATGACACCTGCCTCTCAGTCATCTGTTTTGTGCTTAGGTCTCGTCCTCCCCATTAACAGCGCTCAAATAAGCTTCACCACGATCTAGTGGGCAAAGAATAGTAATCACGGTGGGTCAAATACAACTGTGTCCTGATACCATCTTTTGTAAAGAAAAAAAAAAGCCTCAGGGTAGCTGACAAATACTTTTGTCAATAAAAACTTGAGTCCTAGCAGTAAAAATTGCAGTCAACAAGTACTTACTCGTGAGACTTTCGACTGAAACTCTTAACCCCTTAGTCTGATCGGGGCTGGCCCTCTTGATAGGAGTGGTTCTAAAACACACTTCTGTTGTGATGTTGTCAGAAGATCCTGGGATACCAGCTGTAGGATTGTAGTGAAAAGTAAAAACTTTACAGCCCCGAGGAAAGCTGCCGTGGCGTCAGTAACTATGGAGTCAATGATTTTATAACTCCTTGGCTTTTATTTGGCTCTTTCCTCACATGCCTCACGCACAGAGGGCCCCTGTATCTGTCTTCCCTTCACATCATTCCTTCACATGCCTTTGGTTTTTGTCAAGTCTAAGAGGACTGTAGTACCTGCCAGGTGAGACCCAGAAGCACCGTTTCTGCTGTGGGAGAGATGTGCTCCTTTCGTGGCTCTTCACTGTAGACTGGCGGCGGTGGGGGAGTCTCGTTATTGGCTTTGGCATGGCTGATCCAACCGAACACGATTATAATCCATGGTCAGGGCCATGTGCTTTCTGGACACATGAATTGTCCAGTAAACATCAGTCACATTCATCATCGTCTTCTTCATTCTTTACATTATTAAATAGCAACTCCGAGTGTACACTGGAGTCTGACCTGAGCATGTCCGCATCTGCCCCCTGAGAGTCACGCCGCTGCAGCAAATGAAGTCCTAGCGCTCATTCTCGCTCTTTCCATCTCTGAGCTGGGAACACCAAGGAGACCGTCTTCCTTCAGTGCTGTGCTAATTAGCTGAGCTGACGCATGCACCTCAGACCTCGTGTCGTGCCTGGCACACGATCAGTGTAAGCGAAGATGGCGGTGCAGCTCCCTACTCGGTGACTAACAAAAATAAGCAAGGGGAAAATGAAAAAGCTGGTGACAATGACAAATGAATAAAGTGAGAAGATGTCCTGTAGCCTGGGAAACGATGCTACCATAACTGACACAGGGTTAGTATGCAAGGCACAGCGACTTCTGAAAGTCATAGCGCAACATATCCCATAAAAGACGAAGAGTCCTGAGCAGACATTGTTCCAATGGGGATCTGTGAGTGTGCGACAGACACACGGAAACCAGACGACGTCAGCACCGTCAGGGCAAGGTGGGGGTGGGAGTGGGGGCTGGGCGCGCCGCGCCCCTCCAGCCAGTCTCGGTTCTCTGGGGAAGGTGGCGGGTTGGCACTCTGAAAGATAAAATCATTTACTCCCTAAAGACCTCAGTGAAGGAAGAGAAAACTACATGTGATCACCTCAATAGATGCAGAAAAGCACTTCACAAAATTCAACATCTGTTCATGATTAGAAATCTTAACAAATTAGGTCTAGAAAGATCCTCAACATAATAAAAGCCACATAAGACATCATACTCAGTGGTGAAAGGCAGAACTAACCTTCAAGAGAAAAAATTGAGGGAACCCATCTCATGGCTCCTTGCCAGAGTCATTCCAGGGGGCGGGGGAAAAGCCACCGCCATCTGACTGGCAAAGGAAGAAGTAGATTTGCTTCTATTTGGAGATGACATGAAATGATATGGGAGTTTCTAAGTACTCCTGATTTCAGGCTATCTTATAAAACTGGTAATAAAAAAATAAGGATGGTACTGGCATAAAACTAGATGCATAAACCAATGGAATAAAACTAAGAGCCCAGAAAAAAAAAATGAGGCGTAGATCATCAGCTGACGTTTGACAAGGTAGCCAAGATATGCACTGGCAAAGGCAGACTCTCAAATGGTGCTGGGAAAACTGGATAATCCCATAATGCAACTCGATCCTTGTCTTCCATCACTCACAAAAATTAATGGAAATGGGATAAAGTGTTACAGGTACCCAGAAACAAAACTCCAATAGAAAAACCTCGGAAAAAGGCTTCTTGACATGGGGGTTGGCAATGATTTTTGAAACCAACAAAAGCACGAGCTACAAAATAAGAAATATGTCACACTCCATCGCCCGAGAAAAGTTTCTGAACAGCAAGAGAAAACAATGAAATGAAATGCCAGCCTAGGAGAAGGGAGAGAATATTTTTTGCAAGCCAAAAATCTGATAAGAAGTTTAATATATAAGCTATATAAATAATTCATAAAACTCAATAG
This sequence comes from Condylura cristata, assembly GCF_000260355.1. Classification (NCBI taxonomy): domain Eukaryota; kingdom Metazoa; phylum Chordata; class Mammalia; order Eulipotyphla; family Talpidae; genus Condylura; species Condylura cristata. The sequence continues at coordinate 18,271,703 of NW_004567134.1, read as the reverse complement.
CAAAATGATAATCCACTAAAAATGGGCAAAGTGGATGAACAGACGTTTTTCTAGAGACGGTGAAGGAGTGACCAGTGGGTGGCATGTGAAGAGGTATTCAACCCCCCATCATTAGGGAGATGGAAATCTAACCACGTGAGCCAGCCAGGGTGTGGGGTAACTGTAGTGGCTGATAAACACTGCGGAGAGATTGGCAATACGACAACTACTCAAAGGATTAAAAACAGAGCTAGCAGGTGACCCAGTAGTCCACTGCTGGGAATACATCCAAGGAGACAGCACACGATCTCAAGAAGATGGCCGCCACCCTCATCCACAAGTAGTATTTACTGTAGTCAGGACCTCACGATCAGATCACTCTGTTATTTAGCCAGAGCGAGAAGGAGAGTCTACCATGTGTGGAAACGCATGATGGCTTTTGCCACATTCATGAGGAAAGGTGTTAAATTCTGGTTAGCAGAGGTGGCTGTACAGGAGGGGGCCTGGGAGCAGGCGGGCAAAGGTCGAGGCTTGTAGTTATAAACAAGAGTAGGGGTGTACTATGCAACAGGCCATTGGAGTTCACAGCCCTGTGGGGTGTGCTTGTGGTGTGTGGTTGAGGGCGTAGAGTCTCGTTCTCACCACCTGGAAAATGGTTTCTTTTTGCATCTCTATGAGGCGTGGGTGTTAACTGAACTTACCATGGTAACCATTTCACAATTTATGGAAGTCAAATCATGATGCTGTACACCTGTAACTTCACTGTCTATCAATTTTATTTCCTCAATACTGCAAAGAGAAAGAAATCCAACTCCTCATCACAGTTACACACAATTGAGATTTCGCACTTTGAAGACAATACTGAAAATTTGCTTTTGCCATTTTATCTGTTTTTAAGGAAGATTGAACATATGTTCATTTAGCAAGCTGCATCAAATGTTTACTATGCCATTACCATGACTTTCTGAATTCTGGTTTCTGTACATGCATGAAGTCAAAATATTTTAAATTGGATTTCTGTGCAGCGTACCTGTTGGTAATAAACTGAGCTTTTCAAAAAGAAAACTTGAGGAAATCAGATTTCAGAAGGAGACAAGTGTAATCTTGGTTTATAAATAAAAGCAGCAGGCGTTCGTCTTTTCCTTTGGAGAGTTGTATCTAAGTCAGGATTGTGATTACCAGAAGGGGGAGGCTTGGTCTGTGTAGGTGAGTTCTTCGGTGGCTGCCTCTGTAGTGAAATAAATACAGTATGATCAGATGCCCAAGGTTATATGTCCTCAGAAATGCAACCATAAGAGAGACTTTTCCGCGGTTTCTAAGGAGACACCCAACCCAAATGCGCCCCCTGATTACTGTGAGAAACCCCTTGGGTGAACTGTTCTTCTGTCGTTACGCCTGTATTCAGACGGTTGACATGTGTCAGAGTAGCTGGGCCCTTAAGAAAGTACCAATGTCACAGCCACCAAGAAATGATGCAAATTCACCCAAACAAAGGAAACGCCTGGCTATGTGAGGATTTTGAGAAAAGGAGTTTCCCACTGGGATTATGGAATTTTGTATAAACACCTGTGTGGGTAAAAGAGACTTGAGATGACAAGTTACAAAGTTCCAGAAAACCTAAAGCCAGACCTACATATCTCAGGCGTCTTTTTGGTTTAATCTAGTTTGAACGAGTAATCAGTTAGCTGATTGGCTTCACTTTTGATATAATTGGCAAACTGAAAGGGAAGCTCAGAAACTGACTCAGCAAATCTTGCTCAGAAAATATTCCTCTAGCTACACTTATAAAAAAGGCGGTTATCATTGTCCTATAAAAACAGTAATACACGGATCTTCTTTTCTGCTAAGGTTTCACTTCCTGTGCAGTGAGTTGAAGACCGGTTGTGAGGAAAATTTCAAGCCCTGTAGGCCTGTCTCAGAGCCCGCAGCCTTGCAAAGCTGCCACGGAGGGGTTTCTCTGTAAAATCGGCTGACGGTCCTGGGCGCCGCTGTCCGTATGCTCTTGGCTGGGAAGACTCGTCATGCCCCATGACCAAATCAAAGAGTGCGGAGAGACTCAAAACTCGCACAGGGGATGGCAGGAAGTCGGAAACAACCTGGCTGTGAAGACCCCTCCCCAAGATTTATGTGGGTAGTGAACACTGAAGGTGCCGTCGCGGCGGGAAAGGTCTCCAAAAGCAGAAATGACCGCGGCCGCTCTCGAGCTTAGAAACTTCCTGGAAACAAAAGGAGAAGCTTTGTCATTGATTCCCATGGACAATCTAGAAACGATGAGGTGGGCTTCAGGCTGCCGAGCCCTCAGGAAAGCTCTGAGAATGTTGTTTGGATGACTCATTCCCAAAGAAAGTAGCTCTGGAAAAGGAATATTTATTTTGGAGAGAATGAGACCATCTACGCGAATTGATTAAATTACCCTTGTAACCTTGTTAGGAAGAGCTCCTGGCTGGAGGATTTCCCAAGAGAGCCTGACACAGTATCGGCTTCATAACTGTGATGACTGTTGACCTATTCATCAGGGGAGGAAAACAGCTCCGCCCTTTCCCCCTGTATATCACACGCAGCAGATACGTGAGCCACGTGATTGCTCCCTGCCACATGCACGCAGATCTATCAACAGTGCGTATCTACTGCACATCTGTGCCGCATTCTGGCTCCAGGTAGGAGTCACGAGACCTGAGTCCCAGGGTGACGCAGCTGACGGTCAGCATTGGAGGCGCTGGTCTGGGGCACGGGTGAGAAAGCAGGTCCTGAGTGGACCACCCTGGACAGCCTGCTCTGCCGTGTCCTGTCCGTACCCAGAGTTCCTGCCCGGACGTGTTCTCCCTGCACAGAGGACCGTTTCCCAGCACGGACGGCGATCGGGGGCAGGTGACCACTCCGCTCACACACGTATGTGCCCTTGAAGCACAAGTCGGTGTCGTTACGGTCCCCGTGGAGGGAACTTGAGCGGCCCCTCCCTCGGCTTAGAGGTGATTCGCGGTCAGAGGACGTCGCTCCTCCTCTGCCGGCCGGCCGGTCCTCGCTTCAGGGGGCTGCAGGAAAGGGCTACGGCGTTTCTCCATATTCAGGGTCTTTCCGTAGCGGCGCTGAAGGGTGCCGCCCTTTCTGGCTGGCTTGCCGTTTCTCCCTTCACGCCAGTTCCTGTGTCTCAGCTGCTGCTTCTCTGCTCAGCGCTTCAGTACGAGCGCTCCAGGGCTCAGCCTCAGAACTGACCGTCCTCCTCCGCCCAGAGACCGCGCCCAGCTCCAGTGCCATCTGGAGCCGGTCCCCGAGTTCACAGCTGGGGCAGGGGTGCCCACGTGGGCCCGGGACGCTGGAGCCCCGGGCTCACTCCGGCTGCGCCCGGCTTAGCGAGTGGGGCCAGCTGTGCCAAGCAGACCCGGGGGCTACTGCCGCCCCTCCCCCCTTCCCCACCACTTCGGCCATCAGGAGGTCAGTTGATTCGATTACCTAAATGTATCTCAACCCAAAGAGCTTCCTGCGTCCCTCCTGACCGCAGCCATTACTCTAACTTGATTGCAGCCCGAGTGCGCCCGCCTCGGACTGGCCTCCGCTTCCTGACTCTCGCTTGGACTCGATGTCTCAGCAGCCTGCAGCCTCCTAACATTTCCGCAAGATCAGATCATCCCTGCTCAGGCCGAACCTGGGGCCACCTTCCCTTCTCGCCCCTTCTGGAATAAGCCAGGGCCCCTTTCCATTTGCAAGAGACAAGTGATCTGGCTCGAGCGTCCCTCAGCCTCCGGCAACCGCGTCTCCCCTCCCTCCTCCGGCCTCTGCTGCTCCTGCTTCGGGCGCGGCACCTGCCCTCCGTGTCAGGCCTCCTGCCTGGATTTCCCTCCAGAAACTCCCCGGCGGCTGAGCTCACAGCGTGCGGTCTCAGTCAGACTCCCCTGAGATACCAGCTGGGGTCGGAATGGGCTGACGTCCACCCCACTGTGCCCGTTCTGATTTTAGTTTCTTTTATCTGCTCCCGATCAGTTAAGCCATGAACATTGCCATCGTTTTGCAGCGACGGTGAGTTCCTCATCACTCATCCCAGTACTGTCAAAAACACGCTCCGTGTTAGAGCAGACACCGTGTTTCGTTCCCCACGTGTTCCCCACGCAGGGTGGTGCCATCCCCGTGCCCAATGTGCGGGTGTCCACAGGCAGGACGAAGGAGGGAGTGATGGGCAGAGGTCATGAACGCACAGTGGGCAAGTCAGGAGGGCTTCCAGGTGGCGGCGACACTTGAACTGAGGATCATGGACGTTGCGGGGTGATGTTGTTTTCTTGCGGAGGATGTGAGGAGGGGGAGCAGGAAGGTGGGGAGTTGAACAGGTGTCAACCAAGGATGATGGCGTCAGCTACGGCCCGGGGGTAGAAGGGACCGCAGGGGACCAGTGTGGCAGGCGCGAAGGGGCTGTGGCCAGGAGCCAGGAGGTGACCTGCTCCCAAGCTGTTTCTCAGTGAAATCCTTATCCGGAAGCAGAAGCCCATGCGGCTCCGTGCGGCACCCTAGGCCACCCCAGGGGCCACGCAGCTCCTGCCCCTGCGGCCCTGCCGCCCACTGGCCCAGTCACGGCTGGAAAGCGGAGGCCTAGCAGGGAGACTGACCGGGCCAGTCATAACCCCTGTGTTCGCGGGGTGTGGCCCCTCGCGTTCTCTGAGAAGACCACCTCCTCTGGAAGAACCAGCGGGCGATGTTTGATGTCCCAGAGGAGAGCTCTGCGGGCGCTGAGGGATGAAGACGCGCGGGAACGGTTCGCTCGAAGCCTGTCACAGCGGGGGGCGCTGGTGCACCCCGGGAGGGCGCAGTTGGCCGAGAGTTTGCAGTGTGGTAGCTGGAGGCAACAGGCCTGTGGAGAGGGCTGGCAGCGGGTGGCTGCGGGGCGGCGCCTGGGCACCTGGCGAGCGCGGGGCGCTTCCGTGCGGCAACTCCGCGTGGCCGAGACCCCCCAGCGCCCCCAGAGCTGCGGAAGGCGGGAAAGCGGAGGTGCGGACCCTGGCGGAGCCCGGGAGAGTGTGCGCCTGGGAACGCAGTCGGGGCCCTCCTGCACCCCGACCGTGGCCTCCAGCCGCCCTCACCGTCCGGCGCAAGGACCGCGGGGAGCCACTCGGATTCGGGAGTCAGGCTTCGTGGAAGACGGGGTGTGCGGGCTTTTTTGTTAATATGCTTCATTTTGACAAATATTTTGTTGTCTATTAAATAAAATCATGTATGTTACTGGTGGCTTTATGCTGCTCCTCACAAATTTTTCAAATTTGTGCCGATTTGTCTTTCCCATCATCCTGCCTCTTGTGCGTTTCATCATCTCGTCATCCCGGCGCCTCCTTCCGCCCCTCGCCCGTGTGCCGTCACCGCAGTCCCGGCTCTTCCCACCCGAGCGGAGCCCGCCGCGCCCCCGGATGTCTCAGGCTGCCAGTTGCTCGCTGTTTTTCGTTTTTGCTTTCCTCAGCCGCGCCGCCATGTTGGCTCAGCCTTCTGCTCCGCGCGAGGGCGGCTGTGAGGGAACCTGAGGGGAGCCGCCGCCGCCTGCTTCCGCTCGTCGGGGCCTGTGGAGACTGTGGTGGGAAATGCTCAGCGCCCACGCCCACGCGCCAAGACCCGCCCTTCTGACTCGGTTGTAGGCTTTCCTGCAGGTCTCAAGGACCACTGAGGCTAAGAAGTTGCTAGAACGCTCGAGGTCCCCGGCTCCACGTTGGGGACGGGTGTGAGAATTTGGTCAGGTCCTCTGCAGCGTCACCCTTTGGATCTGACCCCCTCTGGGGCTGACGTGTTGGGGCCCAGGCTTGGGGCGGGGGACACTGTGGCTGGCCGTGCACCCACGCCCCCGAGTGACCGCAGAGGGGGAGTGGACGGTGGTGGCCTTCTAGGACAGCGAGGCTGACGTCCTCTCTTAGGGATTGCCCCCGAGGACGCCGTTCCGACGTTTCAAGCAGGTACACTAGGACAGGGGCTAAGACTCCTGTTCTGGAAACCGCAGTAAGGAGGCGCAGCTGTGCAAAACCCGGGGTGTAGGCTGCCAGTCTAGAGCACAGCGCTTTGGAGAAGTGATAGATGGGTAGCCAGGTCCAGATCCACAGCAACACAGGGGTCACACTCGGGGTTCATTCCCACCCGCCCCCACACACCTGGTCTCTCCCGGCCGTTTCTACCTTTCCCTTGTGAGCCCGAGGCAGACAGCAGAGGTCTGCCTCGGCCTGGCCACTTTTGGTGGCTACAGATGCCCTCTGCTCTCCCGGGGCGGGCGGGGCTCGCGGCGCCTGTGGCCTGTTCCTCTCATGGCGCCACTGGCTGTGTCCGGCTTTGGAGGACGTGTCCGGCTTTGGAGGACGCTTCCGGCGCCAGCCCAGGTGCGTTGACAGGAAGGGACGCGTGGAGCTCTCCTGCGGAGGGGCCTTGGATGCGCCTCGCGGGGGGCACTCTCTGGTGCGCCCAGAGCGCGGGGCAGGTTCCACAGAGCGCAGGCAGGCGCGTGCAGAGGGGGTCCCGATGCCGGGCTCGGGGCGCGTGGCGGTGGGCTGGGCCAGCGTGGGGGCTGGTGAGAGCCTCTGACGCAGAGGCGGGCTCCGGCCTCACAGACAGCAGGTGGAGGACCCCTGCAGCGTCACTGTGGAGAGACTGGTGGGAGTTGGCCTCGGTCTTGGAGCCAGACTCAGGCTGCGGGGAAATGGCCGGGTGCCTGGATGCTCACAGCCCGTGTGGGGGCATGGAAGTCGCAGTAGAACGGACGCGGCTTGCTTGCTTGCTTTCTAAGACTGATTTATTTATGCACACAAGAGCTGGGGTGCAGACCAGAGGTGTGTGGGGGTAGAGAGAGGACTCCCCAGAGACAGGGCGGGGAGCAGAACAGGCGGAATGATTGAAACCCACTGCTGAGGGGAGCAGCGGGGAGACAGGAGGGGTCTGTCGCGCCCCGGGGTCCCTGGCTGGGATGGACTGAGCCTGCAGCGGCGGCAGACAGTTTCCTAGTGCTGCGTTTTAGCCCCTTGTGCCACCGGGAGCCCCCACACCGCTTTCTGTGCGCCTTATTCCCGGAGCCCCTAAGGTGGACTGTACGCAATGACTTTATGGAATCCAAAGAAATTTTTGTCTGTGAATTGCCCCGGAGCAAGGAGGTGTGGTGGCGGGGAGGGGACCCTTCCTGACAGAGCAGAGTTCCTACTCTGTTGCCAGCTGCGATGTGTTGTTCTGATGCCTCCTGCCCGGCCCCGGTGTGCAGCCCAGGATGGCATCCCGGGCCTGTGCCTGGCCCAGTTTTCTGCTCGCCAAGCAGATTATTTCCTAAACACCCCCATTCTTCTGTGCCTGTTCCATAAATCCCGACAATGCCAGGCTCCGAATGTGGTATCAGTATAAACCCCTGATAAGAAAGTAGATTCTGACAGAGCTATATAATCAAAAGTAATTTTCCTTTTGCAACTATTCCACAAAGAGAAATAGAACATTTGAAGTTGTTCTGCTACTTGTATTGTCTTACATTAGTATTCTCTCTGAGCGTTGTCATATAAAGCTAGGGCAAAGCTGAAGTAATGATATCCTGTATCATTTTTATTTTGTATTTCTCCTCTAACTTGCTGCCTGTCTCTTTCCGATATTCCCACCATCCTTTCATGTTGCCTGCTGGGCCAATCTCTTCTCAAATCAAACGGGTGAATTTCCTTATTACGCCTCAAGTATCTTAAAGAGGCGCCTGCCCTTCCAGGGCCCCGGGCGGCCTACAGCAGAAAGAACACGGCGGTCATGGAGCCTGGGACAGAAAGCAGGGGCCTGAGTGCCATGACCCCCTCCCCCCGCACCCACTCTGGAGACAGGAGAGCTCAGGGTGAAGACGATGGTCGCAAAGTGGGGTCTGCGGTTGTTTTCACAGAACACAGGGCGAAACCAGCGAAAGACAGGCGGCCACTGGAGGGCTCGTTTCTCACCCCAGAGCTATCAGAATATCCAGGACAGACACGCAGCAGTGATCTCCTCACATGGGCAGCGGCCACGAGCCAGAGGGGACTGTCCTCCAGGTGCACCTGGCTCAGAGCTCTGTGCGTGCCCCGGGGAGTCAGGAAGCAAGACTGGGGCATGTGTTGTGCCAAGAGAGGCCAGAGGGCCGTGAGGAAACATCTGGAGACAAGAGGCATTGCGTGGCGCCTGCTTCCAGTCTTCCATGGCCCATCCGGCGACATCCCTTGACTGGGGAGGATACTGCTGTGGGAAGACCCCACCTCCCTCCTGCCCCCTGGAATGGCGATCTTCTCCTGTGCCTCTCCATCCCACACAGTCGGCAGCAGTCATGGCCAAAGCCAGTTGTGACTGCACCCTTAATGTTTATTGCATACTACATATAACAGGTACAACTTGAGAACAATGAATCAAAATATGTGGTCTAGAGATGCGGTGGAATACTGTGCAGCCATCAAAAAGATAAAACCCTGCCTCTCACAGCAACATGGATGGAGCTAGAAGGGATGACGGTCCATGAAATAAGTCAGAAGGAAAAAGAAAAATATCAGATGATGTCATTCATAGGAGGGATACAGGGGAGCCAAATAGGGGATCAGGGAAAAACTAACAATAAAGAACCAATAAGAAAACCAAACAAGAATAGACAACTATAAATCAGAGACATTCTGCAGGGGAGGGTGAGGGCGCGGGATCAAACCCAGGGAGGGAGGAACAGAAGCGACTAAGGTGAGGTGCGCGGAGGAGCTGGCGGTTGGCTCTGTGGGGACCGCACTGATGTAAAACGTGTGTAAATGCAGAAATCAGTCGTAAACAAAATATGCCCCGGGCATGCTGGCCAGCTTCCCCCACCGCCTCGTGCTTGCCGTGAGTCGGGGAGCGTGACCTCCTCGTCCACCGCTACGGGGTGTGGGAAAGAGAAGCGCGTGATGCGGCAGAGCAGCTACATGACCTGCAGGGCCTTTCTCTGGAAGGCGTGTCGTGTTTGAAACACCTTGACCGAGCGCAGCTGCCGTAAGGACGCTGCTGTGCAGGGGCCTGTGCCGACACCTATGAGCCACCCAGGGACAGAACAGTGCATCGCACCCGAAAGTTCCCCTGACTCTTTCTACTTTGACTTTTTTGTCGGAAGGACACTACCGTGACTTGTACCCTCTCAACCTATTTCCAATGCTCAATGCATTGTTGACGTGACAGCTTCACGAATCCATCTTGGTAACTTACTGTCCCTTGTTACTCCACAACTCAGTCACCCTGCTTCAGTGAAACTTGAGCCCCACTGAACAGCCACCCCCTTAGCAGTCCCCCTGAGGGCTGCCATTCTCCTCTCTGCCCCCGCTTCCGGCACCTCCCCGAGAGGCATCTGTAGTAATTGACCTTGTGCGGCTGCTTGGTTTCACTTCGTGTCCTTCCATGCTCTCTACAACGAGCAGAGCAGAGAGCCAGGAAGGGAACAGCAGGCTCGCACAACACTATACACCAAATGGACCAGGCTAACACACACAGAATGTTCTACTCACTAGAGCAAAACCCACATCGTTCTCCATACAAGTGGAATAGTCTCCAGGATCAATCGCATGAGGGGCCTCAAAACAAATATTTTCTTTTTTTCATTGAAGTACGGTTGACAAAACAAATCTAAATAAATTTAAGAAGACTGAAGTGGTACTGAGTATCTCTTTCAATAGTATTGACGTGAAAACAGAAAACAGCATGAGACCAGAAGGAATCCTGGGAAATGCCTTTGTGGAAATGAAATGACAAATCCTTAACCAACTAGTGGGTTCAGTAAGAAGTGAGAAGGGCAAGCAGCACTATCTTGAGACAATGGAAGTGAAAACCCAACATTGCAAAACATAGGCGATGTGGCAGAAATCCCAAGTTCATAGGGGTAGATGCCGAGCTGTAAAGAAGAGTTCCTAAAAATCACTGAGGAATTCAAGATGGCGGCAGCGAGCCTCAAACTCAACACAGCACGCCTCTCCCCCCCCCACCCCCTACCCCTGCAGGTGCCGCTGAACAGCCACACACCGGGAGCTGGCTGGTCCACCCTGGAGTTTTTCTCCTTGGGCCAATTATCTTTTTATTCTCCCTCTGTACTTTGTCCTGTGTGTTGACACTTTTCACCGTCTCGTTTCCTGCCTGTTCATCCATCTACTTTTCTGCGACCCAGCGCCCAAGATTCTGGTGTCCACATGTGACCAAGATTGACTGGAAGCAGTCTGCTTTTGGGGATCAGCCCCACGGCACGTGCCACAGCCCGGGGCTGGCGAAGGCCCACCCGAGGCTGAGTGAGCCCCACGGCACGTTAGGGTCAGTAGGCCGCTTCAGGGTCAGCGCGGGCAGGGCCTTCGGGAGAGTTAAGGGAGGCCTCTGGGCTCGGGGCAGAGAAATTCCAGGTGCTGGTGAGGGCAGCAGACATTCAATTTTAGAAGACTGTGGGCAGGGGAAAGGGGAAAAAAGAGAAAATCTAAGATAAGAGCTGGGAAATGGGGACCTCGGCCTTGAGGAGCGCGCCAGTCGCAAATAGGGGGAGGAGATGTCAGAGTCGAGAAAGGGGTTTACGCATCCCAGACACGGGCCCTAACGGTCTTTCCTCCTCGACAACGCTGCCGTGAGTCTTTGCTTTTGTTCTTTTTTCTCCGAGTAGGTTTTTTCTCACTTGAATAATAAGCTTCTCTCTGCTTATTTATCTAAACGCCTGCGAATTCCTTATTACAGCTTCACGGGGCAAGAAGCCACGGCTCAGGCGCTAAGTTGCAGCCCGCACCGGCTTGGTCAGGACGCGCGTGAAGCCTCCCAGCTACGGCCAGTCACTGTCCCTCTGTTCAGGAAGGAGACTCACCTCTGCAAGGACTCAGAAGACCTCTCTGAGGCCAGCTTTTCAGGGGGTGCTCGCGTCTTCTAAGCTGTCATAATTTTGACACTTCAAAGCTGACTATGTCAGAAGCTGGAGCCTCTCAGGGCCCAGGAAGTTCAGATGAAAAAGTGCTAATACAGGAGAGAAGTAGTGTGCCGCCTCTGTCCTCTCTTATGTCGGGGCTGCTGGAAAGCAGTTGCCAGGAGATGATGCGGATGAAAGATGGGAGTCGGGGCCATTCGTGAATATTCCTCATTAGGAGATGGTGTCGGAGCTGCCGAAACACAGCGCGCGGCGGCCCCAGGCGGGCCCTGCGTTCGCCCATCTGTTATCCACCGAGCCCTTCATTCTCGTTCCTGCATCCCAGCCTGCCCCTCCCCGGGGCCTCCGCCAGCCCTCTCTTTCCTCTCATCAATCTTCTCTTTCCACATCTCTGATAAAGTCCATCCTCCTCTTCCCTTTTTCTGCTTCTTTCTTTGAGTTATTTTTTCCTCCTGTACCAGACTGTGAGTGGGCTTCATTCTCCACCATGTTATTTTCTAAGAGAAAACGGTCACCTTCCGGTTAGAGATCAGTGTTTAATACTTGGGGATTTAAAAGATAAAAAAAAAGATGATTTATGCATACAAAGACTGGGGTGCAGACCAGAAGTGTGAGGGGGTGGTGCGGTTACTCCCCAGAGACATGGTGGGGAGTAGAAGCGGCGGACCCACTGACACCCCTCGCTGAGGGCAGCAGGGGGAGGCAGGGGGGTCTGCTGCGCCCTGGGGTCCCTCCCTGGCGGGGCTCGGACCCGTGCTGCAGGGGCTGCGAGGCCTGGTGGTGCTGAGACTACCTCGCGCCGCCAGGGAGGCCCGCCTTGGGAGTTTTCCTTCTGTAAATCAGAATTTGCAGTGCGGAAGTGGTGAGGTGCAGTGAGGCGCGCCAGGGTCGGGCACCTGGCTGGCAGAGAGGCCGCCGCCGAGTCAGCCGGTGCCTCCATCCTGGCAGCCCAGCGGCCGACCTGCGGAGCCGCGGGAGCGGCTGGGCGGTGTCGCCCTGCCCGCATTCACGAGCCAGCATTTCAACGCGGTGAGGCTCATCTCTTACTTTATTTGAAAATATCGACGTGATGGTGATTTCATCTTTTTATTTCCGTTACGGGGCTCGGCAGGTGGTACCTGCGGCCCGGGCGTGCCTGCTGGGGAGAGGCCAGCGAATTTTAGCGTGGCTGCAGCTCCCTCACCCGCTAGTGGCACAGAGGGGTCGTGCCCCCTGGTTTCTGCAGTCTGCGATTTGCTCCCGGTCGCGGGCCTCGAAACCCCGCAGGGAGATGGCACCCACGAGTTGTGCCAAGCCGTCTCAGCACACTTCTTTTTTATTTTCTTTCGTATTTACTTTCCCCCCTCATTTTGGGGGTCAAAAATCCCTCAGGCAGCAAAGAAAGTAGGATTTTTGAAAATAATTATACCCCTGAAATGTCGGAGGAAAAGGGGCAGAGAGAAAGAGAGCGGCTGGTTACGTGAGTGAGTGGATGGGCGAGAAGGCAGCTTGCAGGAAGACAAGGGACCTGCCAGTCAGTCTTGTCTCCCTTTGAAAAGCAGAGCAATGCGGTTTTATGCTTTCAAGTGGATTCTAAACAGTATTCTTCCAAATTAAAAATAAATTTAAAAGAAAGATGAGAAAGAGACTCACTTGCTTTTGGAATGAAGCGCACCTTAGCAATGGGCGCCCTGGTGGGAGGAGAGGGCGGGAACAAGCTTTTCAAGAGCAGTCTCTTAGTTTTGCTCGATAGTGGAGCCAGGCGTTCTCACTCTTGAATTGGCTACTAGTTCCTTAAGGTTTTGAAAGTGAAAGGGTTTCATAGGAGTTTTACTGCTGTGACCAACTATGCTGGCATCCTCGGCCTGAGGTTTGTTTTCCACAGTCGCTTCCCGTTGCAGTTTGTGAGATGTGAGCAAACCCAATCTGAAAAACAACAGCAACTCTGAGTTCTTCTTGTGTGGCAGTGCTGGCCCCCGAGAGGAGAGGCGGGGTGGGGTGCACCCTTGGGAGTGGGGAGCAGTTGGGGGCAACAGGGGCAGGGGTGCGCCTGGGCCTTCGGAGGACCTGAGGGCTGTGTCCGCGGAGGGGGTTCGCATTGTCCAAGGAGGACAGTGTCCGCTGAGGCCCAAGGGACTGAGAGAGAGCGGTAGGCAGAAAAACAGCCCTGGGCCAGCCTGGAGCTGGGACGCCGCGTGGCGGTGAGGCAGGTGCTGCAGGAAGGCGCAGAGGCGGGAGCCGGGGAGCGGCGCCCCCGCCACGGGCCGCGATGTGCGCTGCGAACTGCTCGGCTCAGGGTCAGACGAAAGTGGGGCCTGGCACTGGAGCGCCTCGCTGTCCCCCCGCACCTCATCAAGCAGTCGGATCTAGTAGCAGTAGGAATGGGGTCACCCCTGCAAAAGAAGGGTATCAGCTCGGCAGGGGCTGCGGGCAGGGAGTAATAGTGTTCAGTTCGGAAAGCTGGGGCCAGCACGTCTGTGAGGGGTGGGTGGGGGAGACCTGGCATGGTGAGGTCGCAGGCTGGGTCTTCCCACACATCGGTTTCCTGTGTTTCGCTCAGCAGCGCTGCTGTTTCCTTCTGGCCCATTTAGCCTCAGCGTTGCCCTTATCTTGGGGAAACTTCAGAGTGGAGAAGAGACTAGGAACCAAAAACTGCTTAGCCTGCAGGATGCGCCAGGCCAGCACACACGCCCCTTCAGAATCTAAGCCGCAGAAAGCCTGGGGACCAATCGGATTGCTGGCAAGAATGTGGTTTCTGCTGATAATTTGAAGAAGAATAAGCAGGTTATAAACAAACAATGGCTGAAAGTAAGCAACATTTGGAGAACAATTTTATTCCGTGTCTCTGTTTCTTATAATTAAGTCTGACCTCAGTCATTTGCTTGGAACGCAGTTTGAAGTAATTATTTGCAAGCCAGGGATCTGCTACCTGGTGAATGACCTGTTGTGGGCAAGGTCGAAGAACTACAGGGAGGTCGTGGCCACAGCTGGGTACAAATATGTCAGAAAATGACTGTGGTGTGTGCCAGTGTTACAGAAACTTTGTCATCCGTTCCTCCGTCTCTTTATTCATCCTCTCAGCGATGAAGTGCCTTCTCCCGGGCAGATATCGGCTTAGCTCCTTGTTGGGTTTTGTTATTAGGCACGTTTTGCCTCTGCCATCCAGTCAGAATTTACAGCAGCTCACTGTCATCATATGAATGCCGCCTAACATTTATTGTACACTCACTGTGTCCCAGCCACTTTCCTAATTATGAGTACCGTTATCATTCCCTTTTGCAACGGCGATCACTGATGCTCAGGCCATAAAAAAGCTTGCCAAGGTCACACAACCAGAACATTTTGCGATCTGGGCCGCTCACCCCTCAGCCCACAGCAACGCATTGAGTGTATCTGTTTATCTCTGCACCTTCCAGGAGGTTTCTCCCTTGATGTTCTTCCCCTGCTCAGCACCCAGCATCGAAGCCCACACAGGTATTTAATAAATGTCGCTGCATTACGGCCACAGGAAGAGTCAGTGTATGGAAGATGTGTTTCCTACTTGAAGCTGTCCGGAGCCGAATTGCCATTTTGTTACAGCTTACATTAGTTAAGCAAAAAGCTCTAAAACTTGGATCTAACACAGAAGTGCATGTTAATATTCTCTTTGAAAGTTGTGCTGTTAGATTAAGCGGCCCACCCAAGAATTATTTCATTCTGTAGGAAAATGTAAGGAGTCAGAGCACTCGAGTCTTACCTACAGGAGGCAGGTAAGTTGGGGCTGGAGACTGCCGGGGGTGCTGAGACTGTCCTCTGACGCGCCCGACCCCCGCATCAGCCGGGGGGGCTCCCCAAATGCCTCGCAGCACCAGGCTGCCTCCAGTAACTGCAGCCAGCAGTCCCCTTTGGCGCTCACGTCCTCGGCTCAGCGCATCAGAGTCCAGGCAACGAGGGCCCGACGGCGAGGCGGCAGAAGCCAGACGCAAACGTTCCAGGGCGGCGGCAGGCAGCAGCGAGCCACCAGGGCCGGCGGCATATTGAAGTCAGAAGGGAGAATTTTTGAGACGTTCGCGTGAAAAAGGTGCAGATCAATATTCAGAGTCTGGAAGGCAGGCCACTGGGCGCTGCGGAAGCCGGGGGCCTGAGGGGCGCTCGCCCCTCGCTCCTCACACGCCCGTCCGCTCGTGCACACACGTCGCCCCCGAGCACTGGCTTCTAACTGTGGCACCGTCCCCTCTGCTCCTTGCAACTTCCTGGGACAGCTCCCCTCCTCCACCCCACCTCCCACGCTCTCCCCTCACCCTACCCTCTCCCCCAGACGCCCCCAGACTTGACTCCAAAGCTTTATGTTCCAAGCAGACGTCCCTGGAAACCCAGCCCTCAAGCACCCCCGCCTCCTTAGTCCATATTTATAGCGGAGACCCCCAGAGTGGCTTCAACACCTGCTGGGAGCTGGAATCCCCCCTTGGAGACAGAGTGAGCCTTCAGGCAACGAGACCTGAGGAAGCTTTTTTTTTTTAATAATTATTTATTTATTCATACAGAACTGGGGTACAGGCCAGAGATGTGGAGGGTGAGAGGTTCACCAGAGACAGAGCGGGGAGCAGAACAGGCAGATGGACAAAGTCCACTGCTGAGGGGAGCAGCGGGCGGGTCAGGAGAGGTCTGCCGCGCCCTGTGGTCACCTCCGGGGCAGGCGGGGATCGAACTCATGCGGAAGCGGCTTAGGCTTCTCAGTGCTGAGCTTTAACCCGCTGCGCCCCCAGGGAGGGCCCAAGGAAGCTATTTTTTAAAAAAGATTTATTTATTTATGCACACAGAACTGGGTGCAGGATGTGAGAGGCTTCACCAGAGGCAGAGCGGGGAGCAGGACAGGCAAATGGACTGAAATCCACTGCTGAGGGGAGCGGCGGGTGGGTCAGGAGTGGTCTGCCGTGCCATGTGGGTCACTCCCTGGCCGGGGGGGACTCTGCTGCAGAGGCTCCAAGAGCTTCATAGTGCGGAGCCTTCATGTCGGCCAGCAGGGAGAGCCGGGAAGCTACGCCCGCCCTCTCACAGGGTCTGTGAGAGCAGACCCTGGCACCCGGCACCCTGGCGCCCTGGGAAGCTCTGTCCTGGCTCTGGGACGCAGCAGGGAGCCGGAAGCAGGAGGTGTCCGGCCTTCTCTCCTCGCTGGCTGCCCGCCCAGTCCCGGGATGTTCATGAACACAAACCCGCAGTGAGGAAGAGAGAGACAGAGGGAGCCCGACGGAAAGACAGACGTGGGAGCAAAAGAGGGGTTTTCTCTGCTTAATGTCCAAAGGGATGAGAGAGGCAAACAGCAGCAGATCCAGGCTCTGCACATGGAGGACGGGTGGAAGGAAGGAGCCGCGGGAAAGGAGCCAAGTGGGGGGGAGGCCGGAGGGCCGGGTGGGGCGCAGTGCTGCCAGGTGAGCGGGTCCACGCGGGGGAGACGGGGGCGCGGGGGAG
>NW_004567134.1:18225750-18254400 GCF_000260355.1 Condylura cristata | reverse complement strand
GCCCCCGATCTGCGCTCAGATTTCCGGCCGGCGCGTCTGTGTCCCTGCGGCCTGGTCGCGCGCTCAGGGCTGAGCGCAGCGCCCAGTGGGTGACCGCGAAGCCCTCTCAGCCCGTTTGGCGTGGCCCGGAGACGCTGTTGCAGGCGGCTCTGTGCAGAGGCCTCCTGGCGCCTTGGGCACTCAGCAGCCACGCGGCCGCACCTGTGGGCTGCCAGAGGCCCGCAGGGGCCGGCACCAGCCTCTCGCTGCGCAGAGGGGGACGGAGGGGGACGGAGGGGTCAAGGGGGAGCACGTGGCCCGGCTGCGGTCCCGGCTGGCACCTTCCTCTCTGGAGTTAAGGAAGATGGCTCTTCGGGAGCGAGGCTAGGGCGAGGCCGCCGCTCGCAGGGCTCCGTCAGCCTCTGGCCTCATTCGTCTCTGTCTGCGGCTCTGATCTGGGTGATAGAGCGACGCGGTTAAATTGAAATTGAGTTAACTTGACAAGCAGAGAGGGGTTGTTCCTGGCCGAAAATCATTAATTTTGAAGTGATAGATTCCTTTCTAATGGGGACATTTGTATTATCTCTGGTGTTTTCTTTCGGTGACTTTCCCCAATGATGCCAGCGTTCAGGTAAAGCGGGCGAGGAGCGAGACAGCCTCGGTGTTCCAGCGCTAAAGCCTCCTGGCTGCCTGGCTGCTCCAGGCACAGTGAAGAGCTAGAGGCTCCAGAATAATCCGCTCTCAGTCTGCGGCTTCCTCAGTGCGCAAGTGGCGAGGACTGGAGACTCCTGTCAGGAGCTGGCCTGGAAGTTCAGCCCGCCGGAGTGAAACCCGGTCGTCCGGAGGCCCCGTGGCAGATGGCTGACTCTGGGCAGCATTTCAGAGACGCTTGTCTCAGCCTGGTGGCTCACAGCCTTGGTGAGAAGGGTGTGGCTGGGGCCTGTTGCTCCTCAGAGAGGTGAGTTTCTCTGTGGACCAGCAGTATTTTTGTAAACCTGGCTGGCGCGAGGCGACCTTCTCTTTGTCCTGCTTGGGTTTGGCCTCCTCTTTCTCACCGTCCACAGTTTCAGCCTCGCGGGGTGTGGTGACTGCAAGAAGTGTGGGTGGGAAGGCTGGTGCTGTGCCTGGTGCTGATGGCGCTGGGCGGCTGGGTGGATGCCCGGGCGCTGGGTGTCAGTGGGCTGCCCGGGCGCCACGGGGGGCTGTGCCCAGCCATCTCCGCAGCCCGACCTCCTGCCCTTTGGGCTTCTCTCCGGCGCCCCTGGCGTTGCCACTTCACGCTCTTGGCACCGCAGGGTGGGAAATGCCACCCTTCAGGAAAGCCTTTGGCCCTGGGCCGCCATCTTCCAGCCGCTGGTGCCCACACATCTGGCTCATTTTCAGATCCCCACTGGGGCCCTTCCTGAATTTCTTGCCCCCAACGTTCTGGCAAAATGAAAATTAATAAAATTACCTTTAAGTCAGTATGCTGGAGTGATCCGTTGTGCAGCCACAGGGACCGACCAGCCTCCGCAGCCAGCCTGTCCCTCTGCAGCCCCTCGGGCTGGCCCCTGAGGGGCGCTAAGGGGCCCACATGGCCCAAACATCTGGGGGCCGGCAGCTGGCATCTGCCCGGAGCAGTGCTTTCTGTCCTGAGCCCGTTGTCTTGTTTTGCGAATGGACCGATGATGGGCAGTGGGCTCTGGGTGTGGGGTGAGACATCTCCCTACCCAACGGCCAGGCTTGGCCAGCCGGAAGCTGAGTGTACGCAGTGGGGCAGCTGCCAATGGACAGTGTTTTGCTGCCGTGGTTTGGTTCTGTTGATTATTATATATATATATTTTTTAAAGATTTATTTATTTGTGTATACAGAACTGGGGTACAGGCCAGAGGCTCAGGGGCGGCGAGAGGCTTCACCAGAGACAGAGTGGGGAGCAGAACAGGCAGATCGAGGAAGTACACTGCTAAGGGGAGCAGCGGGCGGGCCAGGAGAGGTCTGCCGCGCCATGTGGTCACCTCCGGGGCAGGCGGGAATCGAACTCATGCGGAAGCGGCTTTAGATTCTCAGTGCTGTGCTTCAACCCGCTGCGCCACCAGGGAGGGCCTGATTATTATATTTTTAAAGATTTATTTATGCACACAGAACTGGGGTACAGGCCAGAGTGCGGGGGTGGTGAGAAGATTCACCAAAGACAGAGCGGGGAGCAGAACAGGCAGATCACTGAAGTCCACTGCTGAGGGGAGCAGCGGTCTGCTGCGCCCTGTGGGTCACCCACCGTGGCCGGGGATCGAACTCACGCTGCAGTGGCTGCTGCTGGCTTCGTTCACAGTGCTGCGCCCTAACCCATTGTGCCGCGAGGGAGGGTCCCTGGCTCTGCTGATTATTGCGCCTCCTGCCAGGTGCTGACTTACCTTCCCATCCCGTCACCTCAGAAGTGGAGCCCGAGTTTGCCCCTGACCCCCTCGCCCTCGCAGTGGGCCCTGGGAGCCAGCAGTGGCCAGCCCCAGGGAAGTCAGACCCTGCCCCTCTCTGGAGGGGCCCAGCCGGGCGCTTGCTGGCCTGCCAGCCCTGGCACATCTGCGGCCGAGGTCCACCCGGAGCTCAGAGCTGCTGCGTGTTTTCCCTGGCCAGACAGCTCTCACAGGCGTGGCCGCAGACTTTGATCGATTCGCTTCTGGGGAGCGCTAGCAGCGACAGCCTGTCCGGGCTTCTTGCCCAGACGCCTCCCCCGTGTTTCTTCTCTTTTGCTCTCAAATTAACGGCACTTACCTCGAGGCGATCTAAAGCAGAAGCATGGGGTAGAGCTGTAACAACCTCAATCTATCTTTGCCATGAGGGTCGATTCCTGCTTTTTTCCCTTTAACTGAGAAATCTTCGGTGGTGGGGGGGGCTTTCAATTTTTTTACTGTTCTCTGCATCCTAGAAGAAGCCTGCTTCTTCAGCCCTGTAACGTTCTTTACTTTCTGCGTACAAACCCTGGCGTGCAAATCCTTGCTGTGCACATCAAGAAACACCCGTAGCCCTAATATTCTAGCCCATCCTTTCTGCTGCGGCCAGAGCGACACCTCTGAGGTTCTCCCTTTTCCTTCCAAGTGACTGCGGTGACAGTCTGACGAGATGCACCTCCGTCTTTCTAACCTGTGGTGTCCATTTCTGGACCACCTTTCGTGGCTCCATAGTTAATCATTTTCGTTAGAGCGGCTCTCCAACAGAAAATACCCATCTTGTATTAGGTGGAGTCAGTTAATGGCTTGAACACATAGGTGGTGTGTTTAATATTTCCTAATTTATATTGGAATGCACTAATATGCATTTTAAATCGAGCTAAAGAAATCTGTATGGACCAGACTGCCATTATAAATTACCTAGGTAACATATAGCCAAAAATACAAACGGCTCACAGACACGCACGCATGAAGTCTATTTCTTCACCATGGAACTCTCCGAGGCAGGTGGCTCTGTGCCAGAGGGATTTCAGGATGCTGGTTCCTCCATTGTGTGATCTGTAGTCCCTGGGCCTGGGAGAGAAAGCAGAGGGCTTCCGATCCGACCCACTCAGCCCACGTGGCCAGAACAGGGCTACTAGCCGGCTGCAAGGCAGACTGGGACACCCGGTCCCACTCGGTAGCAGGCTCCGCGAGTGACAGGGCTCGGGGGGGGGGGGCGCTCCCCCCAGCGTCTGTGTCCAAGTCCGTCCAGACCCCCGAGATTCCGACTGGCACAAGGGAGCTTTGTGTTCAGCAGGACAGCCACCCACACTGAGCCAGTGCCTTGCACGGAAGGTGTGTAACTGTGGGCTCTTGCAGAGCAGGAAATGCCAGCAGAGGCTCTCTCTGGATGCTCCTTATAGCTCTAGTGACTGAGTTTCCACAGGGAGCTCAATTACCTTAAATCTTCTCCGGGAGCTTTATTGGCCGGGAGTGCTGACTCATCCTGTAGAGAAAATGTGTCAACACCACAGCCGACACCCTGAGTCACACACGGTCATTCTCCCACCTGATCTTCCGAGGGCCATTAATCTCTAAGTGACCACCATGTCTCCCCCGATCCAGGTAGTGCTAAGACTTGAATTTGAAGCCAACTCGGGGAGTGACTCTCTCTCCCTGGGCACCTCCCGCGTCCTCATAAGGCACGTATATTTATAGACTTCTGTTGGCTTTTCTCTGTGGTCTTCTTGTATCACAGGGATTTTTAACTAAGCCCTCAAAAGGTAGAAGGAAATGACTTCTCTTCCCCAACAAAATCAAGTGAAATGTTCTTCTCCCCACTCAGGGAAGGGCACACAGGCCTCTCAGCTGCTCAAGCCCACTCTCCCTCGAGCTGCCTTCCAGTTCATGGCTGGACCGTGTCCTGAGTCTATCCTTTCAGAACAGCCACAGAACTGGGTGAATCGCCGCCCTGGTGCAGGCCACTCTGACCCCTGCCACCACCTCCGGGCAGCCTCTGTGGGAGTCAGTCTCTGGCATTGATCTTTTCCATGCTTCTCCGCACGGCGTTATTATGTATCTAAGCATTTCAGAAAGCACCTTATTAGGTTTTAAAAATACTTATAAAAATACAATTATTCCATACTGCAATGTTAGATTTCTCCAGATTATTGCATGTACTATCGGCAAAAAACGATAACATTTGTTATTATCAGGTTTCTTAATTTTTACCCTGGAATTTGTATAAAATGATCCCTTGTCGGTCCTGTTTCTGGTCTGCATTTCCCCATTGTTATCCAGTTTTCCACGAACGCATGTGTTTTTCTGTGCGATCCCTCCCAGAGGTGTGGTGGGTGAGGGGATTCACCAGAGACAGAGTGGGGAGCAGAACAGATGGATCCCCTGGGATACACCACTGAGGGGAGCAGCAGGTGGATCAGGAAAGGTCTGAGACGCCCTGTGGGTCCCTCCCTGGCGGGGGATTGAACTTGTGCCGCGGGGCTTCGGAGAGCTTCATAATGCGGTGCTTTAACCCGTTGCGCCACCAGGGAGGCCCCCTCCCAATTTTTTGTCTGAAGATTCTTTGGGGTTTCCCTGGAAGATCATTTTGTTATCACAAATAGTGAAAGTGTACATACATTTTTAAAAAACCTTATGATTTCAAGGTCATTTTCTTTACTTATTCTGCCAGCAAGCTACCCAGTACAAGGCTACCCCGTTGACTTGAATGGTATAAATTGTTGAGTTTTGATTTTAAGGGAACTTTTCCCAATATTCACCTATTTAGAATCCTCTTAGTTATTGTGCTGTTAAATTTGAATTATTTATCAAATTTTTAATTTAATATAATTTTTTAAATCATGGATTTATTTTTTGTTTTATTGAATAATTCTTCTGTATATTTTGAAGTGACACAGTAGATGCAACATAAATGCAAATCATGTATTTCAGGCCCTCAGAGAAACAGGGACAATGTCCACAAAAGCACAAGTTTGTGCATTTATACCACATTTCTGTAAAACAAAGGCATTTCATCAGCACCTACCTTTCAAAAATTTTTCTTTGGAGAAAGTAGCATTTACTATGGATGGTGCATTTTGAAAGGAAGTTATGAGCTGGGGTGAGAAAAGGAGAATAGCCATTCAAAGATTTGTTATAAGCAAAGGCATAGAATTGTGAACAAAGGAATTTAACTAATCATTTGACTGAATCAGAGCAGACAAAGAAAATGACATCAGGTAAACATGTTGGTGTTATGTTTTGGAAAACAAGATGTTTCATAATGAACATTAGACAAAGGAACACACTGAAATTTCCTGTTAGAAGGCAAATATTTTAAGTACGCTAATCTAGCAACAAGTTCTGCTCCAAAAAGCAATTCTTCCTCTCTGAAAG
The DNA here is from genome assembly GCF_000260355.1 of Condylura cristata. NCBI lineage: Eukaryota > Metazoa > Chordata > Mammalia > Eulipotyphla > Talpidae > Condylura > Condylura cristata. The sequence continues at coordinate 18,248,619 of NW_004567134.1, read as the reverse complement.
GGATTGCATTCTCGGTAAGTACGGTAAACACTTACATTCTAACCCACGATCTGCATTATGATGTTAAAAGCCCTGGAAATTCCTGAAAGTCTATATTTTTTTAGTCCATGTTTCTCAAACACACTGATAGTGAAAATCCTTGGTGACGCTCATACACAGCAGAAGACACGGCTGGTTCGGGCAGAAGGGGCGTGGGCGAAAGGCCAGTCACTGGCCTCGGAAAGGCTTGCGGGGTTTCTGCGGACGGTCTGCTAGGAGCGGGGAGGGGGGGGAAGGGGAGTCGGAGTCAACCCTGGGTTTGGGAAGGGCCCGGGGCAGCGAAGTCACGCTCCAGGGCCAGGAGGCCGGAGAAGGGCCCACACAGCCCACACCCGAGCGGCGGGGGGCTTTCAGGTGGCCCCGAGCCAGCAGCGATGCGTGCAGCTGCTCCCGGGGAGGGAATGGGGTGGAGAGGAGTGCACACGAGGAAGCAATGCACCCCCAGGCAAGTGATGAGAAGTCTAACGCCCAGTTCAATGAAAGCGTTTTAGAGAATAACTGGTGTTGGGAGGGTGAGAGAGAAGTGAAAAAGGTAGAAAAAAGTGCAAAAGCAACAAGCAAGCAAGCGGCAGGGGTGTAGCACCTGCAGCTGCTGTCCCGGGAAGTCCCAGAAGGGGACAGGCAAGGTTGACGGTAGCTGAGGGCAAGGAGCGGCCTTGTAGCTTTCTCAGGTGACTCAGCCTCATCTTCGCAAGAGCTGTTTCGGGCGCCCTGTCTAATACTGTCAGCTGTGACTTGTGCCGAAGACCTCGGTCATCGTGGGCTGTGATCTGAGTCAGCGTCATCAGCGGTGACACCGTGACTCAGTAGCTGAAACTCCTCCGTGACCCGACGTGTGGAGAGGGACGAGGTGGCCATCGGAGGGAGGCCTTCCAGTCGCCGGGTGGGGAGCCGGCCCCCGCTGGACACTCACGCACCCCTGGGCGTCATGTGAGTTGGCAAGCTGAGCAGTAAGGGCGCCTTCCAGCTCGGCGCGTGGGAGCAGCCGTCCTTCATGAGCCCTCAGGTCTCTGCGCTTCCCAAACGCGAGCAGGGCCGTGGCCACCTCCCCGGTGAAGGTGGGCCGAGAACCGGGCAGCCAGGCGCACAGTTGCGTCCTCAGTAGCGGCCCATCTCGGGGATTTCTCGCGGGCACCAACTGGCAGCTGAGAACTGGTGCAGACGCTTGGATCCTAGAGCTGCTGTGCGTCCGCCGACGGGGTTCTCTGAGGCGCCGCCAGCACCCTACGGACCCACGTTAGGAGAACAGCCCCAGATTCGAGCATCATCGGCAGAGCAAGTAATGCATTGTCTAAACCTTCCAGCTTCCTGGGTGGGATCTAGGTGATTTATCTACCAGGAAACTCTTATAAACGGACCCCGCTTTCCGCGTGCAATGAAGAAAAATGAACGGCACCCTATACTTACTACTCCGTCTTCCAAGGAAAAATTATGATGGAGGGGCTTCCTTATGGGGAGAGATTAAAAGAGCTTAGGGACAAATACAGGGGGAAATAATGACAGCCTGTGAATATTTGAAAGAAATAAAAACAGATGAGAGTGAAATTACAGTATTTAGAATGGCCCAGTAGGGGATAACTCGGAGTAATGGGATGAAAATAATGGGAACACTTAGGCTTATTCCCGGCGACATCTTGCTGGCAGATAGATGATAGACTCATCTCCCGAGGCAAGTGACAGAATTGCTGTCACCTTGGGAATTTGGATCTGGAATGGAAAAGCGCAGAGATCCGGGGCATACAGCAACTCTGCCATGGCAAAGACCGGAGTCAGGCTCATTTGTCCTCCCCGTCCCCTGTCTCGGGGTGTAGGGATACTCAGAGGCTAAGCACTCTCAGGGATGGCACGCGCGTCCCTGGTCACCTCGGTGTCTGTGGCGCCTCATTTATAAGACTTCGCGAGTGTTCACAGAGACCGAGTTGGTGGATTTATGCTCGGTCCAGGACATTCATTTTTTTATCAGCGATCCATCTTTGCTCCAGCTATGAGGCTGACGTGTCATCCTCGACACGTGCGTCCCAGGCTTTTGACGATAACTCATGCTCTCTCGGGTGTGTGCAAATGTACGTGCCAGTGACGACACGTTAGGAGGGACCCAAGTGCCACCACCTTCACAGACACAGCGCACAGACATGGCACACACCCAGGGGTGTCTCCCGGGGGCCGTGGCTCAGCTCTGCTGTGCCTCGGGACCCTCAAGCAGTACAAAGTGTATTGTGAGCAGACTGGCTCCTTTTCCTTTGGATGGCCCACTCAGTCATATTGCTCTTCAGCTTCCGAAGAGGACATGAATCTCAAAACTCACAGAAGTGAAGCTGAGCACTTGAAGCAGATAGTCATTGAAACTGCATCTCTGAGTTTCGGTGATGCTGTGAGAAAATGGAACTCTCTCCACATTTGTTCTCTTGAGATGGGCTGAGGGCTTTCTGCATTAATGTCTAGTTCTCCTTGGAAGAGTCTCTGATCATAACTGTGGAAAGAGAAAGTGAGATATTTGTCTCATTTGCCTGATTACATTTTTAAATGTAATTTACTGCCTTTTTTTTTTTTTGTGGATTGGATACATGCTCTCATTAGATAATGGACAAAAAGTAGAAAAATACACAGAAGAAAAATTGAAGATCACTTGAAATCCTTCTAGCCCTTCAGAAATGTTATCACCATTACAAGAGTGCCATTTCAACTCTCTCTGTGGGTGCATGAAAAGTGAAAAATGCATCATGATAAAACCAGAAAAATGCTGTTAAAATGACATCATAGAAATGCTAAATATCAGCATCACTCGTTTATTTCATGTCCATTAAAATTATGTTAAAACTCAAATAGAAAAAAATAGCATCAAATAATTATTCAGTATACAGAGTATTGCTTCTTTAAATTATCCTTTTTAAGCTAAACAATGGTACTGTGAAAAGTATTAAGAGAGTATCATTGTTTTTAAACGCTACTGCCATTTTATCACAATAGCCTTCTAAATTTTTTTAGAAAAATAGCATTCTCCTACTTCCTTTAATCACCACCCCCCAATTTCCTGATGTTATTTTATTGCCGTATTTATATCCACTCTGTCATTTCTTTGGAAAATGTCTTTGAGTTTCTTGTTTTATTTATTTCAGTTTCTTTTTTTTTCTTTTATTTGTGCATACAGAACTGGGGTACAGGCCAGAGGTGCAGGGGCGGTGAGAGAATTTGCCCGAGACAGAGCGGGGAGCAGAACAGACTGATCGACAAAGTCCACTGCTGAGGGGAGCAGCGGGCGGGTCAGGAGAGGTCTGCTGACCATGTGGGTCACCTCCGGGGCAGGTGGGGATCGAACTCATGCGGAAGCGGCTTCAGCTTCTCAGTGCTGCGCTTTAACCCGCTGCGCCACCAGGGAGGGCCTAATTTAGTTTCTTAATAAGATTTCTCCATCACAAACATCTGTGGGAAATTTTCTTCTAACACGAGTTATTTATTTTTTTATTGCAGTTTGGGCTCACTGGTGATCACTTCTAGGGTTCTCTCCACTGGAAAACGTTGTCCGCCTAGTTGGCTTGGACGTCGCTCGTGCAGTGTGTCCAGAGATGGCATTTGCTTTACTACGGTGGGTGTTCTTTTCTGACGTCCTGTTGTTCCCGAGGTCGTTCTCATCATACACTGTACCGTCAGGGCTAATGATCATGTTTTAGATACTCTTCTCTAGTCAAAGTTGTGGGTGGATGGGCAAGAGAATGCAGCTGGAGTTTGTGGTCTTTGTGAGGATATCCTGCCTCTCATGTTACGTAGCTCCATCATTAGTCCCAGTCGCATTCAAGTGTGGAGTGTGCACACGCGGTCCCTGAGTCCACAGTGTCAGCAACAAAATCTCCTCTGGCTTCGTGCTACCTGCCAGCCTTCTCCCCGCGAGAGCCCTTGGACCCCCTATGACTCAGTTCTCTGTTTCTCTTCCGCAATTCCTCCCCATCCATCTTGAAACTCTCTTCTTGGCAGGTCTCCTATACACCTGTAGCTTTCCTTTCTTACCATTAACTTTCTTCTTGCGTATTTCACATCTATGCGGGTTCGGGCTCTATTTCCAGGAGTTTTCTGAATCTCCAGTCCAAACCTCCTGATTGATTTAATTGTTCATTATTATTCCTAGTGGAGCTGTGTTAGTCCATCAGCACTCTCCGACTTGGCCGTACCCAATCTATAGACTGTCAACCTATGGAGTCTGGGGTTACAGATTTGAGATTATGGCCAGATAGGGACACAGTCCTCTGGATATAGGACAGATGGACGGAGTTGGAATACGATTATTAAGGACCAGCTCACATGGCTGAGGGTCCTTCTGACTGGTGACCGGAAACAAACAAACACAAAACTCAGAACACGGGTTTAGTTCATCACAGTAAGAGCTTTACTGCATGGCAAGCGATGAGAAGAGAGAACAGAAGCTCCAAGCACTTCCCCCTGCACTACAGGAAGGGGCTTCCTTTCATCTGGGAGCCAGCTGGACAGGGCGGTCTCGCCAGTCGTGTCGAGAAGGCCCCGTTTGCACCGGCATGCGTCTCTGCCACACTCGGCCGCCATCTTGGGAAGGACATATCGGGGTAGGCTGTGGCGACTGCACCTCTTCTTTCACAGGCCCGCCAAAGGACTAGCTTGATGAGACTTTCTGTTGGCATTTCGAGCTCACAGTTGCATTATCGCAGCAATTGTCTAATACTGTTGGCGAAGAAAGTTGCAGAAAAGAGTTAGCAACCTTCACAAGTATAGGTTTTTGTTTTTGAAACAAAGACCTTGTTTTGCAACTGCCGTGGGGATGCTGTGTTAACTACAGCCAGCTGATTAAAATCTACAGAAAACGTTGGTCTTCCCACCGAAAGGGATTGAAAAAGTTATGAAGCCACAGGATTTCAGCTTGGAGGAACCTTAGTGATAGGAATCCTATCATGCCAATGAAAACACTGAGGCTCAGGAGCGGGAGGGACTTCTGAGGGCACAGGAGGGCAGGACCTGGTCCTTCCCACCCTTAATCAAGAATCTCTTCCATTCTGCCACACAGCTTCCAGCTCAGAATCAATGTTTTCTCAAACACAGGACACCCAGGGGGCTCTTAGACCCTTTCAGGGGAAATGAATCTGTGAATAGGTGATTTATAGCTGCAATAATGCTTAGCCTCAAATGCCCAAGGAAAGAAAACAGAGGGTGCTGGGAATTGCAAGGATGAAGCCCAAGGCCTATTTATGCCTAGGTGGTGTGGCTCCTTCATCGGAAAACGGAGGATGGGGTGGAGAATAATTTAGAGAGCATGTAAGAAATTACAGAGGATATTTTGGAATATTGGTATTGCATATTTTTATTCTGTCTGGTAGAAATAGAAAGTAAAGCGACTCACACAGACGTGAAAGGCATTCATTTTAGGCTCAACTGGGAGCAAGTACGGGGAATGATTTTTGCTAGCAGGTTGAATGTACCTAAGTCAACTTAAATATTCCTATTTAAAGAAATAACATACTGTACTAAGGAATAAGAATACCTTAAAAAGAATAAGGTATCGATGTTGAGATGTAGGCGAAGGGAGCCACGACACAGAATAATGTGTACATGTGATGCCTTTATATTGCAAAATACACACACACATGCCCATATATTTCAGTGCCCGAGTAGCGTGCTGTGTTTAGTACAGGATAAAAACTCCCTAAGCATACATTCTGGAGGGTGGGTCTTGGTTAAATTTATTTATTTTCTTACATTAACTTTTGGACGACTTGATCCCCCCCAGGTGTGGTCCCCATCGTTCTCCCACTGCCAGGGCACCTGTGATCCATCACCTCAGTCCGCTTTATTGCTCTGCCCCCCCGTACCCACCATGCGCTTCGGAGCTAGGGTTAGCTGGCAAGTTTCGTCTTTTTCCTGGCCGTTAGTTCGGTTTCTCTGAATCCCACATATAGGTGAAACCAGCCAATGTTTATCTTTCCCTTCTGACTGCCTCACTGGCATCGCTCCTCCGAGCTCCTAGGCGGTAGTGCGAAGCCTGGACAGACTTCGGCACCCCACCCCGCCACCCGCCGGGGGATGTTTGTCGATATCTGGAGGAATTTTTCGTTTTCTTTTGCTGGGCGGGAGGATGCAACAGCATCTTGGGTAGAGAAGCCAGGGATCCTTCAGGGCCACCCACCATCAAGAATTATCTCACCCTCTTTGCCAAAGGTGCTGAAATTCTAAAACTGCTCAAAATTGATAACAGTTTCTCTTGAGGGTCAAGCAAAACGAAGAGATTTTGGGGTATCAAGTGGAATCTATTTTATTTGTACTTGCATTCATGAGGCTTCATTAATGGACTATTAGTATTTTTTTAAAAAATAAGTTTAGACCAAAGTCGACGTTTAAGTGTGTTGTCGAATTGGGACAAGTCTGCTGACATGAAAATGTAGCGACTCTTTCAGCGAGTCGGTGATAAGGAGCGTTTAGCAGCACAACCTGTGTGTGGAGAGTGATGTACACAAAATTCTGCTTCTCTAATTGAGTGGCAACTTAGGGAATGTAAGTGGGAAAGACTGTTCACTTCATTCCACTACAATTTCTTTATACTGGAGGCTGCTGAATCTATAAGGTAAATTGGGAAAGTTCTAATTTCTACTTGTGGATTTGTTGGCTGGAAGGAATAATTCAAACCCTGTTGAAACTCTCGCCTTCTCTAACATGTCTCCTCCGACTTGTGTAGACACACATGGCCTCCATATTTGATGAATAAGACGCCCACACCACTGTGCTTCATTGTGTCTGTGTTCTTTAGGGTCTGCACTTAATTTTTTAATGATGCTCCACCTCACAGACTGGCTGTTTATTATTACGAAATATATGTGGAATATATAAGGCTGTGTATGTATAGCATGCGCTCATGTCTGTGCATACTGTACATAACACACATGCCACCCATGTCTGTGTGAGTGTGCAGGCCTGGATGTATCCACGCTGTCATACCTCATCGATATTCCATAGGATTTATCACGCGTGCGCCATTAGACTTTTCACGGCAGTTCTGTATTTCCTGACAACATCTATTCTGCTGTCTTACCTAGACTGAGAACCTGATTAGTGTCGACTGACTGAACATCTATAAGTCAACACTTTTAAATAATAAACTCAAAATTGCCATAAGCATAGGAGTTGTTTTATTACAATATATCTTGCTGACAGTTGGTTTCTTCTTATAATCTATGAACAAAATATTTACTGTGAATTGTAAAGCCTTACAGAGCTTATGACAAAACTCTGATAAATGGAGCCCGGGCAGCATCAGGGAAGGAATCAACTTATGATTCATAGGAAACTGCATGAATAAAAGTCTGGGGATATTTATTCCAGTGAGTGCTGACTGACGCTGGCCCTAGAGACTGCGGTTCCATACGGGCTCGGGCTGCTTCTCTCACGGCAGGAGAGGTTATCACACCCACACGCTTAGGACATGAGTCACCGTACGCTCGTCTTTTAAAATACTGGTGCTTATCTTTGACGGTTAAATATGTTTTTTAAAATCATATTCTACTTTTCTTAGCAATTTACTCTTATAAACAAAAGAACGAAATGTAAATCTAAAATGATGTTCCAGAAACAACCAATGATTCGATGGTAATAGAGTGTATGCATCAGCTCAAAGCCGCGGAGCAAAAACACTCTATCTCTGCTTTCTGATCTAGTTCTAAGTTTACTTTCCTAATGTAATAACTTAGTTGGCATCTAGCAGTGAGATATGACCATATTTTTCAGCAGCAGTTTCTGATTTTACATTCTCCTGCTTTTTTATGACCTGGTGTACCACTGTAGTTATGGAAGCCTTGAGTTAATACCATTTCTGTAGACTCAATATTCGGCGGTGCAAATCAGGGGGGTATAGCTGGAGAGGTGGGGGGAAGCATAATATTCCTTTATGGAGGTGGCGATGGGCATTGTTGAGCAGTGATTCCACACCGTAACCATCTGGCAATACAGAGAAGGACTACTCTGAATAGATTGCAAGTGCGAAGCATAAATACTCAGGAAAGGGTGCAAGGAAATTGAGACTAGAAGGAGTTGACTGGACTCCGGGAAGGGAACAAAATGAATGAGTGGTGGTATTTCAGGACGGATGATGGCCAACTCTGAATGTCTGCCTGAGAAGTTTGCACAGTAATGCTGTCCTGCAGAAGCAGGTTTGTTTTAGGTCAAGTCTCCCCAAAAGGGAGCCCTGGGGGTTGCAAGTGGAAGTGAGGGAGGGGAAGAGTCAGAATGACAGCGAGGAATTGTGGACAGCAGGTACATGATTGAGCTGGTTACTGCTGTGGACAATCCAGGCTCTATCCCAGGTAGATGAGGAGCTTCTGGGTCCTCCAAGAAAGAGACCCCAGGATGACACTCAACATGCAGTCATTTTATTACATCAGCCTCTGTGAGATAAGATGGAGGTTGGGTGAAGCACCCAGAACTGTCATGAAGTCTAGAGAGATTTGGGTGTGCCACGTGGGATGTCAAATATCAGAAGATCCCTGTGACACCCAGGAGCAGACCGGTGATCTGTCACTGGGTGGGAGAAGCCACTGGAAAGCAGGGCTCAGTGCAAACAGAGAGGGCCGCAGAGCAGAGCGCTGGCCCGCAGCCAGCAACGAGCCTTGGACTTGAAGTTCTGCAAGGCTCCTCCCCAGTGACACTGTGCTGCCTGCCTGTGACCCCTTCAGAGCGACGAGGGAAGGCTGCAGCTTTCCCTCCAATTCGGTGACTGCAGACTTGGCGTGTTGTTCTAAACAATGGTGATTTTCCATGTGCATGAGAGATAAGCAAGTTCTTCGACTTGGGAGGAAGTCCCGCGCACAGGGTGGAGGCGAGGCCACGATGAGGGGGATCTGTGACTGGCGGCCTGGGGTTGTGGCACCGCGGCCCCAAAAGTAAACACTGGAAGGGCTATGGCGGGTCAGGACCAGATTGAAGACATGGCCAGCAGGACACTCTCGAAGGTTTAAGCCCCCAGTAGGACGTGGGAAAAGGGACAGAGCAGGGACAATGAGGTCTTGTCACGGGCGTGAGGCCCAGCATCCGCCTCTGATGACAGCGACGCAGGCTGGAGTCCTGGCTTCTCACAAATCACTTCAGCTTCTGTAAACTGGAGCCTGTCAAACTGAATCTGACAACACCTACCCATGCATTGTCTTGCTGTGGGGAAGTGGCTGGAATTTTCAACCTCTCCCTTGTTCCTCTGTTGGGGGGGATGGAAGTGTCCCCCTAATAGCACTGTTGGGGCTGCAGTGAGGATGCCGTGAGTTAACAGTGGGCCAGACACTATTTCTTGTCCCAAACATCAACTCTCCAGCGTTGCCTTTCTGAGAGGCCCACTCTTTGGCTGGTGGGGCGGGGGGTGCCGTTTTCTCAGGATGCTTCATCCTGCTGATGGTCATTATTCTGTCAGCCAGTGGTGGCGGGTTGTGCCTCCTGGGAAAGCCAGGTCAAACAGCGAGGGCAGTGGGCTCACGCACTCCCACTCTGCCTCTCCCTGCTCTGTCCTGGGGCCTCCAGGCCCGCATGACACCATGCACCGAGAGCAGCCTTCCCTGCGGGTGGGTCTTCCCTGACTTTTGACTAACTAGAGTGACCCAGAAGGAGTATCTCTGAATGTTGTCCTATGGGAAGGGTCAGCCCACTTCACCTGGACCCTTGCACACACATGAGCCCAGTCCTCCCTCAACTGGCCAAGTCTTGACAGCGCCTGGTCCGACATGTGGACATGTTATTGTTATGGAGGGACATGCTTTAGCTGCTAGTGTCTGCCCGTGGTGGCTGTTAACAGTGAAAGTTAATGAGGACTCCAGTCTGGGGTAAGAGATACCGGGAGTGAGAGACACGTAGGTCGGGAGTGAGAGACACATAGGGAACCTACAGAAGTAGAATCAAAGAAACTTGGGCAATGGGCCAACAGAAGGAAGAGCCAGAAGGCAAATGACTCAAGAAGGGAGGCTGAGGGGAGGCCCAGACAGTGACGTCAGCGCGTAGGTGACGGCATTCAGGTGCTGCCGACGCCCTGGCAAGTTGGAAGCATCTTGCTATTGAGAACTTCCGAGCGGATATCTGAGGTGTCCCGGATGGAGAGGGGAGGTGGTGGGCGCCACGGAGAAACAGTGAATCACCTGGGCGAGCTGAGTCCATAGCGGTACAGCCTGGGGAGGGGGCCATTGTGTTCTGGAGAGGCTCCGGGTGCTAGAACATCTGGATTGGGCGTGATCTGCTTGTGGGGAGAGCTGAAGCGTGAAGGTCCAGAGACGGTTTGGAGAGAGTTGGGCAGGGACGCTGGTCAGTGTTCTCAGCTGAGGGTGCTGGGTGGTCTTGATGCTCTAGATGCCAGATCCACGCCAAGTGCGCCACAGAGGGCGCAGTCTGCGGGAAATCAACGCAGCAGCGAGATGCCTGCCTGTTCCAGCTCTTGGGGACACCTCTGACGTCCAGCTCTTGGGACACCTCTGACGACTGTCTCCCCATCTGAATGTTGCGGGCATCAGATGGTCTATAACAAGTCAGTCAGCTGTAAGTGTGAAACTTGAGAGATCACGGGGAACTTACCATTAATTTCCAGGAAATTACATAGATCTGAATTATTTATTTTTTTTAAAGATTTATTTATTTGTGCATACAGAGCTGGGGTACAGGTCAGAGGTGCAGGGGCGGCGAGAGGCTTCACCAGACACAGAGTGGGGAGCAGGACCGGCCAACTGACGAAGTCCACTGCTGAGGGGAGCAGCGGGTGGGTCAGGAGAGGTCTGCCGCGCCCTGTGGTCACCTCCGGGGCGGGGACTGAACTCATGCTGAAGTGGCTTTAGCTTCTTAGTGTTGTGCTTTGACCTGCTGTGCCACCAGGGAGGGCCTAGATCTGATTTATTTTTGTAATAAATTTCTTCTTAGTCCAGTATGGTCATTGGGACAAGATTCCAGTTAGTGGAGGGTAATTTTGTTATTAATTTGATTAGTCTTTCCCCATACTTTTTTTTTTTTTTTTAAAGATTTATTTATTTGTGCATACAGAACTGGGGTACAGACCAGAGGCTTAGGGGTGGTGAGAGGCTTCACCAGAGACAGAGTGGGGAACAGAACTGGCAGATGGATGAAGTACACTGCTGAGGGGAGCAGTGGGCAGGTCAGGAGAGGTCTGCCACACCATGTGGTCACCTCCTGGGCAGGCGGGAATCAAACTCATGCGGAGGCGGCTTTAGATTCTCAGTGCTGTGCTTTAACCCGCTGCGCCACCAGGGAGGACCCCCCATACTTTTGATACAAGTGTAATCCAAACAAGGCTCAACCTTGTTTATTACCTAACTAGCTGTCTCTAGTAGGTTTTTAAAATATGTGTTACATCTACTTCATCTGATCTCGTTCTTTGTGATCTACTGATATGATGAATGCCTACAGTATTTGTGATGATTTGTAAATCAATTAAGATTTTTCAAATAGTAGAACTAACCAACATCCTGATGGAGACAGATGGTGTGTCAGTGTGACAAAGTAATTCTTCCAGCGTTTCTAATCGGCATCACGCCCAGGGAGATGCTAGTTGCTAAGTGCAGGTTGAGATACCTCATCTGCAAGTGTTATAATAGGTTGGAAGTGCAAGGAGAAGAAGGGATTCATTTTCACTCCTCTGTCTCCTTGAATAAAATGATTCACACCCCTTCCAGCTCCTGCGGGTTTCACTAGCAACACCTTTTAAAAATAAAATTACTAAATCTCGGCCCTGGAAACAATTTTAGGGGGTCACAGCAGAAGCCATCAAGCCTTTATGGGGAATCTCTTTTCAATCTCTTTATGCCACGGCAGCTTGGGAACCTCTGGAGAGGGTTAACCCACAATCTCCATAGGTAGCCCACTGCATTTTCATTGAACTGTTTGAGATTTCTCCCTTATTTAGAGCGGTATCCTGGTTCTCTGTCATTTGATAATAGAAACAATAGGAACAGCAGCTAGTGATGCCTGCATTTGTTGAGCATTATATTTAGTTGCAGCTAACAGAATCCACTTTTGCTGTTTTTGGCAAAAAATAAAGTAAAATAAAACAAAACAAAAAATACTGCGAAAGAGAAGGCTAATGGGATAGAGGGGACAGAACCAGCAGTCCCCTCCATCACTCCGGGATCACACCGTGTCACACGTGACCCATGCCCGGATTAACAGAGGAAATCCGCGTGAAACAGGGCAGGCGGCCCCTCTCCCGACCCCGGTTCCAGCCCTCCCACGAGTCTGCCCCACCACTGTCTCCAGGCCTTTCCTCTCTAGCTATTGTGTAGTTATCACTTCTCACATCCAACCTCCCACTCCTCCATGCTTGGTGCTGGTGGGCATTTGTAGTGGGCAGAAGTGAATCAGACACATCTGATGCAGCAAGTTAGAGAATCAATACCTCTGTACGCCGACTTCTTCACTTTACTGCCAAATGCTGAGTTTCTCAAAGAACACATCAGAATAAGCTTTTAGAGAAGCAGAAAAGATTATGGGGTGGAGAGAAGAAAGGTGATGCTTTGTTCTTTCTGCAAATCCTGTGAGGATTTCAGTCTGCTGTGATAGCATTAATTAGATGAATTTTATAATACCCTGTTTAGTAAGTAGTATTACACTAATTGTAATTATGATAAATAAGGATCAGCAAGATTAAGGGGATTCCCAGTGATTACATATTTAATGACAAAACTGGGAGTTAAACTGAGAACTCATTTCCGCTCATAACCATCTCACTTCCACGAAGGCAAGTCCACTTTTTCCGATGAAAGAAAAATGAAGATTACACTTTTTGTCTGTATTCGAGGTGAATTAATGGACTTGACAGCAGAACAGGTCATTTTTAAACATCCCCTTTCTTCCCTATGAGAGGATAATCACCTTAAAGGAAACCAGCAATCAGAATAACCAGGGGAAAATGCAGAAAGTAAAAAGTTTTTGATTAACTTGTGCAGCAATAATGGTATTTTGGAAAGCATAGCACAAAAGAACAAAGGGAAAGGATTAGTGTGCTCTAACAATTCTAGTTTCTGCCTTTAAGAATGCGGAACCATTGTATTTCCTACTGGTTGGTGTTTATGAACCAAGAACACATCTTCAGGTTTTGAAGCTTCAATTTTGCTGACTGGTCAATGCCTTTATCAACAATGATCTCACATTTATGTTCAGTCCCATCTACCACTCCTTAATCCTGGCTGATCAAAGCAAACTTTCCAATGAATTTTATTTTGTAAAATGTTTTTCACATAAAGCATGCTTAGACCTTTGGGAACAACTTTCCCATAAAGATGAACATTTTACATGACAATAAATTCCAAATTTTCACAAGACAGAAAGTAATTTTCTCTGTGGTCTCTGTTTCCAAAGCACGCGGAACTGTTGATAAATTTTGATATACTTATATTATTTTCAGATCAAAATACATCTAATTTTCTTTGTGACTTTTTTCATTATTCATGAGATTTTGGGGAGTATGTCGCTGAATTTATTATCATTTGATTATTCTGTGTTTATTATTTTGTCATTGACTTAAGTTGTGTTCTTACTGCATTGTGGAGTAAGTTTGGTGTGTTTTAAATCAATTAACATTTATTGAGGTTTGCTTTTAGGCATATTCATTTGTCCTTGACTGGATTTTGCGTTCTGATTTTTATTGGCGATAGTCGCCTACAGTAAAAGTTAAGATAATTTAGTTAGGAGCTTTGTGTCTGTCTTCTATATCCTCATGAATATTTTAAATTCTTGTGTTATCAATTGATCTATTTATCTGCTAGTTCTATATGCTTTCCTGGTAGTGGAAACTCTATTAAATGCATACATATTTAGATTGCTTTATCTTTCTGACACAGTCTCCCTTTTGTAATGATGAAACACAGTCTTTATCTGTGGCAATACTTCTTGCCTTGAAATCTACTCTCTGAAATTTATATAGCTCTACATTGGAATTCTTTTGATTAGTGTTTGCCTGGCACTATCTTTCCCACTTAATTTTCTTTCTTTTTTTAAAATTTATTTATTTATGCATACAGATCTGGGGCACAGGTCAGAGGTACAGGGGTGATGAGAGGATTCCCCAGAGACAGAGCGGGGTGCAGAACAGGCAGATAAATGAAGTCCACTGCTGAGCGGAGCAGCGGGCGGGTCAAGTGAAGTCTGCAGCGCCTCCCGGGCGGGAGTTCGAACTTGTGCCTAGGTGGTTGAGGTTAGCTTCGTAGTGCTGCACTTGAACCTATTGCGCCACTAGGAAGGGCCCCCCACTTAATTTTCAAACTACCTGCATGTGTCATTCATGGCTCGACGACAGAAAACAAAGCCAGTAAGATAGCGAGAGTGTATAAGACAGACAGACAGACGAAGGTGAGAATCACGTTCCTCTCATGTTGCTGGTATGAGCTCCTTTGCAGGCCTTTATCTAGCCATCTACGAAAACCTGTTACAAGGCTAACACCAGCTTACTCTCGACTGTAGTTTGAACATACAGAGGGGAGCTGCCCAGGAGTCGATGTTTCCCAGTTTCGGCACTCACGAAGAGCTGCGGCCACGCAGCCCCAGGCATCTGAGTGAGGTCACCCACGCTGCTGAGCTCAGGATGACGCCTCGGAGCCCGCCTTCTCTGTGTGCCTCCTTCACCAGGCACCTTGCCGTGCTGGGCGCTGGGAAATAAAGCCCCAGGAGCCGGCCATCATTGTTCTTTCCTTGCATTTCTTAGAGGCCATGTTACCAGAGTGAGCTGAAAAAGCAGTACTCCAAAGATAACTAATGTAACCCTTGCATACACATTTGCATGGGGCAGACATAGTTAAATGAGTCATGGTGCAGTTTAGCTACAGGCACTGATCAAATTGAAGACCTACTCATGAACCTGAACTGAAAAGGAAAACTAGGTAGTCCTGTAAGAACTAAGTACAGCATCATTCCAGCTCCATCGTTCAGGCTAAGGTAGGTCGTCATCCATTTTGGCCCTAGTGAGTATATTTAATAAGCAGACTACAAGAACACATAATGACTACGTAGATGACGAATATATGAGAGCTGCATTACACACAGTCATGCGATACGGTGTGGGGTAGAGTTTGCATTTTGGGAACCGGCTTGTCCCTCCCACGCTAATAGACGACGACTCGGGGCTTTACCGATTCAGCCATCTTCCCTCTCTTCGGCCTTGGGAACTGTAACAGCTTACTTTGAGTTATTCTTCATACAGGTGCTGGCTACTCGCTCAGGTCTCTCCACGCTCACACTTCTGAGACTGTTAGATGGTGGAAATGCAGACTAACTTTCCCTGAGTTGTTCCTTTTACAAAATTATTAATGATCCAAAGCAAAAAGAATCGCATATAGAGCAGGCAGAACCAGCTACATCATGTGAAAAGTGAACGTGTGAGGTTTCAAGAGGACGCTAGAACACTCATTCACTATCGATTACTAACCAGCGTCAGTGGCCGGACATTTGCCAGACTGTGGCTCCTGGAGCTATGACTTGGCCTAACATGGCTGATTCAGGCAGTGCAACAGCTTTTCATAGTGAGAGAGCATTAGGAGCAAGACAAGCAAGCTGACATCATTTTCTAAATTGATTCATTGCGGAGTAGATCCTTCTGCTGTCTGTGATAATCCGAGTAACAGAGGACTTCTATTTTGGTCCCACCAGATTTTAATTTTTCATAGAGTGTAATATACCTGTGGTTTCTAGAGAGCATTTCTGAAGGCACTAAGTACCGCCATAGTTCTCTGAAAATCACAATTTAAATACATTAATGATTTAAAGCAATCTGTTAGTCAGAAGTGGAGTGAACACTAAAATGTCACTCACCAACTTTGTGTCACGAATCAGTGTGATGCCGGCGACACACAGATCTCCCGCTTCGTGCCGCGGGCCTCTCCCTGCAGAGGATGGGAGCAGGAAGGGCCGTGTCCGCGGCTGTCCCTGCTTTGCCTTGGTGGGCTGGCTAGTGAGGACGTCTAAAGGGCAGCTTGCCTTTGCCTCGGCGTGTCCCTTCCCAGAACCCGTTTGTTCTGTGCAGACTGCTAGGAAGAGGGCAACGTCCTCAGAGTCTGACGAGTCAAGCTGGATGATAACGTTTGAAGACTGGGCACCTCTTTGGTGTTTTCTGCTCCTTTGAGAAGGGTAAATGATGACACTGCTGTGGAACAGCCCTGCCTGGTTTTGCTTATGACATTGGCAAACACAGGAGTGCCTTCCGCACACCTTGGTAAGTACGCAGCCTTACACAGGGAATCTAAATCTGTATAAAAGTGGAAGGTAGCCTGTGCTAATATTCTAGGAGTCTTCAGGGAAATGGCAAATATGAGAGTCTGTTTCTCACATGCTTCCCCAGACACCAGAAGCTTTGATGGAAGAGAGAAATAGGCAATAAAAGACTCGTGGCCTCCAATGTATTTTGACAGGGTAGGTGTTCAGAATGTTAGACTAAATGGCCATTTAATATGAGTAATTCAGCATGAAGGAAAATGTATCCTCTCCCACACTCTCCGTCCGTCAACTTCTGATAATAACTGTTTGCCCTTATTAGCATATGTAATAGTGTGTTGTCTGAACAGTTTAGATGAAACACACGAGCCTCTGGAAGTCCGGAGAGGAGAGCTTGTTCTTTTGCTAATATCTCATTAATATAAATATCATTTATGTAAATTTAAGCAGAAAGTAAGACATGGAATAAAAAAATATGACAGCCGCATTGGCCAGGAGACTGGTGATGAGTGTCACGCCCTACCGCGCTTGTGAGGCCCCAAAGCCCTCAGGGACAGACTTTTTCAGAATCTCGCTCCCTCATAGCATGGTTTGAGTAAATCACCCAACTTCGCGGAGGCTTGGTTTCCTTGCCTATGACGTAAGGAATAATATACAGGAGCATATTGATGTAGTGACTCATCGGATGGCAGACTCACCCTTGTCAGTGCGTCTCATGGGTCAGGAGGCGCGAAGGTCACACACTTCAGACTGAAAAGGCGCCTGAGCAGAGCCCGGTCCCCGCTACTCAAGTGCGTCCTTCTTTGTTCAGCCACGTCTCCATGTTTATGTGGTCCTGGCTTGGAAGATGCACGTGGCTTGATTACATTTATTTATATTCTGTTTATTTGATTCATGTTTATTAACATGCAATTCTGAATAACTCTGAATACAGACCACACAGGGGGAAGGGTAATCAGGTGTGGTGGTATCATTTCTTTTTTAACTTAAAACCCATAAAATCAGATGAATTGCAAACTGCATTTTAAAATTTTATTTACTTTTTGCATCATTCCTCACTTTGTGCACTTTCCCAGCTCAGTTGTCATCCCCGTGGGCCTCCCACCACCAGTTGACCTGTGCGCCATCACCACAGTCCCTTGCACTGTTCCCACCCCAGTGCTGATCCCATTCCCTGCTCCATGTCTCTGGTTTAAAGCTGTTCATTCTTTTCATTTTTATTTTATTATATTTGCTTCTCTTCCCCCACCTCCCCCAAGCCCCGGTCCCTTACGCTCCCGCTATGAGTGAAACCATCTAGTCTATCTACCCAAAGGACACAAAGCCATCAATTTACAAGGACAGCTGCACCCCCATGTTTATTGCTGCACTATTTACAATAGGGAAGACATGGAAACAACCCAAATGTCCAAAAGTGGATGACTGCATTAAAAAGATGTGGTACATATACACAGTGGAATATTACTCAGCAACCACACAGATAAACTCATGCCTTTTGCAGCGACATGGATGGCGCTGGAAGGGAGCATGCTCAGTGAAATAAGCCAGAGATTCTCCAGGGCTCCATTAGAAGCTGCATGTGGGTAGCGACTGTGTCTTTCTGCCCGCTCCACTGCAGCACCAGGCCCAGGGCTGGCTGTTACAAGGTGCTCACGAAGTAGGAGCCTGGGGCAAATCCATCAGTGCCGAATGAAGGCATCTCTGAGGACTAGATGCATCTTCTTACTCTCCCTAATGCCTTCTGCCAGGTGGCCCAGTGAGAGGAGGGGCCGCTCTGTACCAGGAATGCTATTGTTTGACTAAATCAAAGATTTGGAAACCATTACAGTTTCCTTGATCATCAAAGTATTTTTAATTTGGAAGTGACTTACCCCTTTTCTATTTTCATTCTTAATTTTCACATGAAGTGAGAAAGTCTATTTTAAAATCATTTCAAAATTTCCTAACACATTCTGGAAGCTATTTTGGAGAAGTGGCATTCCCAGTAGAATAAAGTAGACTGAGTAAATGCTATATGAACATATTAAAAAAGAGATCGCTTTAAAGGCACTCAGCTGTCACCACCATTTTGAAATAATCATCACTTAGATTTATAACTCCTTTGTTTCACAAGTCACATTAATAAATGTGTAACACATGAATCACTAAGAGGACATGTGTGTGTATCATTTAGAGAGAGCAGAAATATAGAAGCTGCTGACTAGTGTATACCTTCCTTGGGACTTTTGCTGCTAAATATATTGATGGGCATTAGATGCCATTTACCAAGTTCAGGAAATGATTACTTTTCAGTTGTCTCCCAGGACTCGGGGGGAAGCCCCCATCAAAGGCCTAAGCCAGGAGATGGGGCCCAGGAGACGTGAGATTTTCTGAACTCTGATCCTTAGCAATGGTGCTACTGTTTTGTTGCAAACAGTGTTACCTGGGGAGCTTTACAAAAATATTGACATCTGGGCGTATCGAGCACACTAAATCAGAATTGTTAAGGGTAGAGACTTGGCATCAGTGTTTCTCAGATGTCCTGGGTGATCATGTAGCTGATATTAAAGATCAGTGACTTAGCTTTTAGATCAGGTGGCGAGTTCACCACGGACCTTATTTTCTCTGTTCCTGGAGAGGGAACCTTCTCAATACGTGTGAACATGTAGCCCGACTGAAACCAGATGCAGACTGGAAATTTTCAACACTGTTCTCAAGAGAATGACTGAGCTAACTAATCAGCCTAGGCGCCCGATGGAGAGCTAGGCCATCTCGGAGAAACTTCTCGGGTTTACAGAAGTCAGCCGATACCCATTTAGGACAGTTCAGACACCTCCAGCGGTCCGCCACCACAGGCTCTCTGCCAGCTCGTCGTTGGCCTTGTGGGGCTGCGGTGGGTGAGCAGAAGACAGAGAAAATGGACTTCAGTTTTGCTCCAAAGATTTATAGGCCCACTCAAGCCACTTGCTAGCTTTGACGTATTTCAAAGTAATCTCTGATTCAAACTGATTCAAACTGTCATACTAGCTGATTTATTTTTTATTTGATACAATTGAAACCAGTAAAATAATTAAAAACCACATTGTTGTGAGATAGGAAAGCATCATATTTAATGTTAATGTGTTTAAAAGTAGAGGTCACCTGAAGAAAAAGACACTTTGAGTCAGCGAGAGGCATTTTCGGTATTGTGGGCTCCTTCGCCGGGCAGGGAGGCTGAGTGACCCGCAGCACCAGTCAGCAGACGTCGGGGCCCTCTGTTGCTCCTGCTAGAGGATGACTGTGATGCTGCAAAGCCACAGCAGTTAAACTGTGTCCCCCACGCGTCTTCATCTGCCCCTTCAGCTAAGAGTCTGAATACATTTGTTCCTCTTGCGACGAGTTGAAGCACAGCTGCTCCGGTGCAGCCAGGGAGTGACCCACCCGGTGCAGCAGGCTTCCTGTCTCGCCGCTGCTCCCCTCAGCACTGGACTTCATCTGTTGCCTGTTCTGCTCCGGCTCTGTCTCAGGTGAAGCCTCTCACCGTCCTGCACCTCTGGCCTGGACCCCAGTTCCGTATGCATAAATAAGTCATCTTAAAAAATATTGTCCTTTACGTTCAGAAATCTTCATCTTCCACTTTTACAAAGTTAAACTGTTTCTTGTTTTGAAAATAACAAATGCAACTTCTAATTCCCTCCCGATGAACTGCATGCTGTATTTACTAAACACGTTGGGCCTGTTATGCTACAGTCTCCTCAGTTACCCAGCAGAGGACGTTGGCAGCTATGCTCGTTAACGCTTGGAACAAGGCGTCCGCCAGTGTCCTCTTGATTGACAGCCTTTCTCCGACGGTGCAGCCCCAAACCCCCTCTTCTCCTTTGCTGTGGAGAGGCTCCCAGGAGACCTGGGGGGCACTGCCAGAGGAGTACCACTGCTCTAGAATTGGCAGCTTTACCCGCTCTCTACGCCCAGTGACCTTCTGCAGACACCGTTCGGCCCAGCCAGACTGAACCCAGCAGAGACGCGGCAGAGCTACGCGAGGTTCTGTCATAACCTGAAAGGGCAGCGCCCAGGCAGCGCCCACAGCCCACGTTAAACACACTATGGGGTCAACAGCGGCCAAGGAAATTCATGCTCCTGGCCAGATTCCCACTTTGCAATCACTAGACCCCAGAGCGGGTAGGAACCGTGTCTGAGCAGACGGGCCCTGGGGCCTCATCCGAACATCGCCGGTGACATCCGAGAGCAAAGGGGGCTGGCCACCACTGCCTGGACACTGCCCGCTGGTTTCCCCATGAAACATCCGCCATGCAGGTGAGCGAAGACTGTCTCATCCGCCATGCAGGTGAGCGAAGACTGTCTTATCCGCCATGCAGGTGAGCGAAGACTGTCTCATCCATTCCTACGTGGGTGCAAAAAGTCGGGTGACCTGACTGGGGCAGAAGGCCTGACAGCTCTGGCGATGGAAAGCCACAGGGTGTCTTCCTCTTGAAGAGATGCCCTGCAGGTGGCTGAGGAGGGCAGCAGGGTGCTCAGCCATCGCTTCTTGGAGCGTCGGGGCTCACTCGAGGCTCTGTGACCACGTCCCGTTTACGACCAGCAGTCATGAGCGCCAAGGGGCCCCCGCCTCTTCGCTGTGTGTGCTCACCGTGCAGCCTTTCCAGCTTCAATGCTGGCATCCCCGTCACGATCACTTTTTACCTCTGCTACTACACGGGCCCTGTGTTTCTTTAAAAGTGACTCTTTTTTTTTTCCAGTTACATGGACTTATTTTGAAAGAAAGTTGCAGCAAATGTACAGAATGTTGCTATATATTTTCCTAATCTGCAATTTAAATAAAAAATGTTTTCCAACATTCCACAGAAGATAACTGTGTGAATCATCAGAGATGCAACTATTACCTTTTGAGAATTGCTGAGACAAAGGATGCATGTTCTCCCCCCATTCTTTTTTCTGACAGATTTGATATATATCTAAAAAAAATGACTTGAGGTCATTCTTTGTTTATGCAGGCACAAGAAAGCAGAACAGAGCACATCCTAGCAAACTCATCAAGTCAGTGAGAAAAAATATATTGAATACTAGCGGGTGTTTAGCACGATTGAGCCTTGTTTAATAGAACTTCTTGTCTAATTGAGCAATAAAGGCATTTACCAGCGAGGCGAGGAGCATAAAGGACATTTCCATCAGGGCTAAGGTGTCGCCTCACTGTCTTTTCTGACCTAGCACGTCCAGGTGGAAGGACACATGTCTCAGCCTTTCTTAGTGGTAGGCAGTCACTGCTACTTTCCTGCCCACTATTTGTCTCCCGGAAGTATGGGAAGGGCTGGGGAGACGGTGTGGCACTGAACGCCTCTTCACACTGCAGCACCCCAGCACAGATGGCTAACCTAGACCACGTCCCACCCTGAGTGCCAGAGGGCATGTTCTTAAATCATCCCTCCGTAATTATTTTTTTTAAACATTTATTTGTTTCTGCATACAGAGCTGGGGTACAGGCCAAAGGTGCAGGGACGGTGAGAGGATTCACCAGAGACAGAGTGGGGAGCAGAATAGGCAGATCGACGGCTGAGGGGAGCAGCGGGAGACAGGAGGGGTCTGCCGTGTCCTGTGGGTCACCTCCGGGGTGGGGATTGAACTCGTGCGGAAGTGGCTTTAGCTTCTTAGTGCTGCTCTCTGACCCGCTGCGCCACCGGGGAGGGCCCCCTACATAATTCTTTTTGAAGACAGTCTTAGTCTCAGTGAAAGAACAGTCTCCCATGATCATGGTCTTCGTGAAGGGCAACATCCTGTCAGTGATAAAAGTTCTGATAGCGGAGAGCATTTAGGTTTCTCACTTGTTCCCTCCCATCGGAGTGTATGTGTAGTGACCTACATCTGCATCAGTGTTATTGTGCGCCATGGTAAGAAAATTTGACGAGTGAAATTTGTGACTTATAAATTAGGCTGCTTGCATTATCAAGAAAGTTACATTTCCTTCAAATCCAGTCTGTTTATAGCAAGTCCTCACAGTTTGGTCATGTGATTCACATAATCAAAACTTGGAATTGCAAAACTTTTCATGAACACATAAATTGTATAATGCATTGTGACTGGGTTTTCATACTCATTAGAATGGGGGATGAGTTGAGTAAATGACTTTTCTGCAAATACTGGATGATTTCAGTATTTTGATTTTGGTTGAATCTTTATTATTATTTTTTCAGAAACAGCTAATAGAAATTTGGAGTCACTAAATAGAGGAGTCCCTATTTTACTAATGTATTTCTTGCAAGGGAGCATAAAATGGGGACTTGCGGATGCCTGAGTGGCATCCGCAAATGGTGTCAAATCCAAAGAATCCCCACCAAGACCAGAATCCAGGAGCTTAGCGCCTTTATTTGCTTCTAAAAGTCTTGCGGTTTCAGGCTTTTCGTCCAAGTCCTTAGTTCACTTGGCGTTTATTGGCGTCTGCTGTGTAAGAAAACAGTCCAGGTGCATTCTTTTGCCCTGGCTGTCCAGTTTCCCCAGCGCGGTGGCGCCCTCCTCTTCCAGGCCCTGACAGAACGCGCCGCACCCGAGGCGGGCGCGCAATTCGACATGGAACCCGCGCAGGCCGCGCAGGGAACAGCTGATCACGCGCCGAGACAGCCTCTTCCCGCCTCCCCTCCCACAGGCCGCGCCCGCGCAGGGGTTGCTGGGAAAGGCCGG
>NW_004567134.1:18168326-18225271 GCF_000260355.1 Condylura cristata | reverse complement strand
GCCCGGCCCCCAGCCACGCCCCCGCGGACCGCTCGCCCCGTGGCTGTCGGGCTGTCGGGGCAGGAGCCATGGGCGCTGCCAGGCGTGGGGGAGAGATGTTCAGGGAGGGAGCCCATCTCTGTGACCGGGGCTGGTCACAGCCCACCGCGCGTGCCTGCGGCATGAGCCCTGACGGGGGCTGTGGTGAGGGTGCGGTGAGTGTCACTGGAGCCCATAGGTCGCAAGCAGGAGCCATTCTGCTGTAGCGCGCTAACATGCTGCATTCTGGGGCCCTCGCCAGCCCCTTCCAGCTGGCGGGGAGCAAAGACCAGAGCACAGTGTTCTTAGGCAGCGCCGCCCTGGCGTGCAGGTCCGCAGAGCCCGGGAGCCCGGAGACGTCTGCCAGGTCACGTAGGGAATGCAGGTTAGGTTAGGGCGAGAAGCCCTGGGGGCGAGAGGAGCTCTCTGGCCTTCCCCTTTGACTAACTGGAGAAGCAAGTTCTGCTCCCTGTTCCTGATGCAGGAAGGAGGCGGAGCTTCCCAAGGGCCGTGTGAAACTCTCAGAAACTCACCTTTTGCTCAGTAAAGGATGAACCATCGTCCTCTCCATGTGCCGTCCCCCCTTTCCCTGCTTGACGTCCTGCCTGTAACACTGGGCAGATATGTCCGGTCTGCGCCACTTTACTCTAGAATTAACCACGTCATTGTCCGCACGGGTGCTGGTATGCTGCCCTTGCTGGCCCATCCGATGCAGTTCGATGACCCGTCCGGCCCCGCCCAGGAGAGCGCAGCGGTGGGGGTGTCCTCTCCGCCCCAGGACGGAAACAGGACAAAGAACTTTGCCATGTAAACGCATCAGAGTTGCAGGGTCAGTCTGCAGATGCAGCAGGAGTCAGCCCTGACTGGGGCGCTCTCCCTCCCTGACCACCTCGAGGAAAATGTGTTTGCTGTTCTTAGGGAGATAGGAAATGAGGCAGAATGGTATTATTCAATCTTCTGTCTCTTGATTTATTTCAATGCAAATAATCAACTCAGGCTCATCCTGTCTGGTCCCACAGTCAAACTGGGGTGAAGAAAGATAAGACCACACAAGACGAGGCAGGTCACGTCAGGAGAGTCGGTCTTGTGCAGTGTCCAGAAGACGAATCCTGGCGGAAGCGCAGGGAGCCCGGGCTGGGCGGCGGCCGGCGGCGGCTTCGCTGGGGCCGGCGAGAGGCTTGCTTTGGCGGCCGGCTCGGAGCAGCGGGGGCGCCGGCGTGCGTTCTGGGATGACGGGTCCTGATTGTCCCCCTCCGCCAGACCTTCCGAGGAGCAGTAAGGGGTCAGGTCCTGCCTGCTTGCACGCGTGCACAGTGCTTCGCCGGTGGGTGGCATGCACCCAGGACGCCGGCCCGCGCGTCGTGTAAAGGGTGCCTCCTCCAGGCTTGCGCTTCCTCGGTCACACGTCGGCTGTAATCCAAAGGACGCCCGTCACGGCCTCCGCCAGCCCGGGCGAGTGAGGCGCCCGGGGACGTGGGGTGACAGGGCGGGCCGACGTGTCTGGAGAGCGAAGTGACTCATGTCGCTCAGTATTTGTATCGTGCACAGAGCCCCGCGAGGCCGCCAGGCTCGCCCCCACGTCACCGCCCCTCCCCTGCCGGATCTCGGCTTCTAGCTTTCCCGCTTTACTTCAGTCGTCACATCCAGCACCCTCGGAGCAGTTACTTATCTTTAGCTTCTTTGAAATTACTCTCCAATCAAGTAAATGCAAAAAGACAGGGTGTTACACTCATTCCTGTCTGGTCCTGTCATTAGCTGCCGACTGAGCAAACGGAATAGGACTTGCCTGTGGGTGCGGGTCTCGCAGTGGGTCAGGCTGTCTCCGCGCTGTTCTCAGGTTCTGTGACGGTCTTTCACTTGCTGCTGCCCCAGGGCGGCCCGGTACACGCTTCCACCTTAAACGTGCCTGCCTGCAGGGTCACGTGGCGTGCATTCACTGGGTCCTTTGGAAGCTGGCCAAGTCCCATAAAAATAGCTCACGGGGAGCTCGAACGCGGCACACTGTTTTCAGAATTTTAAGGAGAGTTTTCGGTAGTGGAGGGGCTGTAGCTTTCCTTCCGGAACAACCAGAAACTCCAGTGTTCCGCTGCCTGCGTTGTCATGCGGGTTTGGCTGGCCGGGCAGCCTTTTGGTAACGAGGCTGAGGCCTAGATAGACCGACCGTTTCCTGCACCTGAGAAAGGACCGGAGGCAGCACGTCAGAGTGAACCTTTACCACTGCATTGCGCACGCTCGTGCTAGCGACCGTAGGCGCAGAGGTGGTTAGCCGCGGTTAGGGGTGCCTCTTGCTCACCCCTGCAGCTCATGCTAAGTGACCTGCCTAGGCCCCCGGAGCTTGCAAACCTGAAATCAGGCTGCCGCAGTCTCGTATTTAGGGTTTTCTTGAAACTTTTCTTGCCACCAATTTCCTGAATCCTGAAACGGGACAGCGGGCCCACCGTCCTCCTTTGCGATCGTCCCTTGTGCTCCGTCGCGGCAGTTACTCTAAATGTTGAGGTCGGAAACCCTGCGGCTGTCGGCACGGCCAGCAGGTCGCCTCGGCAGGGCTCACCCCTGCCGAGCCGGAGCCGAGGCCAGCCGGTGACCCAGTAGTGCACGGATGGCGTGAAAAGGGAACCAAAGGGGAAGGTCTCTGACAGCAGGTAAATGCGCTCACGGGCGGGGACGCCGGGGTGGGTGCAGTTGGACCCGTGGAGTCAGCGGTGCCCCAGGGACTGTGCTGCCCTCAGCAGCCTCCGGCCCCTGGGGTGTATGTCATTTGGCCTCAGAGTGAACAGCCACTCCAGGGGCCAGGAAGGAAGCCTGACTCCATCTGCCTCATTCACCTGCTGAACCCCAGATGAATCCGAGTCACGTGCCCACCTGGGGTCTTAGGTGCCGGGTCCACCCAAACCGTGAGAAATGAGAGTGGGTGCAGGTTGGAACCCCACGGAGCACGGGGGCGGGGCCTCTTCCCAGCAGAGAGCTGATTGCTGTGTTGAGAAGATCCCCTACAGTGTGGCCACGGAGAAGGTGTGAAGTAGAGAGGCGGAGGCCGGGCTACACACATGGGCTTTCTCCCCAGCACCTCGCGCCCCCAAGGAGCAGGCCCCAACGGGGCCCTGGTCGTCACGTGTGTGGCCATCACGTGTGTGGCCATCCCGTGGCCCGGCCGCTGCCGGAAAGGAGGGCAAGTTCGGCCGCAGGCGCAACCGAACGCTGAAGGAAACGTGGGTGTCGTGCACATTGTGTTGTGCACAAGTGCGAGCTGGACCTAACTCTGAGAGAAGCCCCAGTCTGCCCTCCTGAGAACACTGGCCTTCCCGTCACGCACGGGCGAGAGTTTGCAGGAGATGCAGACTCCTTCCAGAGGGTTGGGGACACGCATACCTTTTCTCTATGACTCTCTGGGGTTTCTGCTGTCTTGAGCCAATAAAATACCCCAGCCACAGCAGGACAGTCCATCCCGCTTCCCTTGTCACAGGAGTCTCGGATGTGTCTCTTTTCCTCTCCAGCTTCTGAGTCAGTTTCTGCTCCCTGTGTGTCTGTGGCAGTCACCTGCCAGACCGCCGTGGCAGGCCGTGATAGAACGGGAGCCGGGCAGACAGTTCCTTCTCAGCCTGTGTTCTTTCAAGTGTGAGAGGAGGGCAGGAGAGGAGCAGATGAGGGAGCAGAAGCCGTGCACCGCCCTGACCACTCCTGCTGGTGCCCTTGTCCCAGCACCCCGGAGACCCCGCCAGGCAGCGCCGCCCAGTGGTGACTTCCACGGCAGCTCTGCTTAGATTGACCAGCTCTCTTTATCCCGCTGGCGTGGCTGGCAAGAGGGCTCCAGGGTCCTCGGGCACAGGGGTGTGTGCTTGGGAGTGAACCACGTGAAAAGCACTGTGAAGTTTCACATTTGGTTTGGCAAAGTCATCGACAAAGCTCTGGCCTACTTGGTCAGAAGTGCCAAACCACCAGCGCCGGGCTGGACCCTGGCACCACCCCCTTGGGAGGTGGCGTCTCTTCCCCTCATCTTGGCACTCCGTGGGCTTTCCTCTGGGCCCCGCTCGGGGCGGACAAGGCAGGCCCACTCCGCGTCGCTCCCTGACACTCGCAAGAGATGTGTGAAAGGAATGGCCTCGGCCCGTTCCCGCAGCCCGGGCTAACATAAGTGTCTGTAGGAGTCACTCGGTGGCTCACCGCTTGCTCACACGCTCTTGCCTCGCGGAGTGCCCCGGTGCGCTGGATGTCTGCTCCGCGTCGCGCGGTCCGGCCCTGGGAGGCGGGAGTTGCCCTGCTTTCTCGCAGCCTGCTTGGAAGGAGGAGCACCCGGATAGTGAGCGAGCAGGGAGACACAGAATCTGAAGAAGAGTGACAGATACAGGAAATACTTATTTATAGACCGTAATGGTGGAATGTGGGAAAAAGTCCTCGGCGCCTCACTTCCGCACAGCCCACATGCGATCCCTCAGCGTCTGCCAGCCCGCCCGTCAGGACATATCCGGGGCCTGGTCTGCCTCAGCCCGCCTCCCCCCTGCCCTGGTCCAGCTCAGCAGCCCACAGCAGGCTCTGTGCCTCGCTGGGTCCATTCCAAGCGGCCAGCGCCACGGCGTCGGCTCGCGCTCAGCCCTGGCTTGTGACCGCAGCGAAGCCAGATGCCTGCCGGGCCTGCTTCAGCTGCCCGCCCTTCTCACATCCTCTGACTCCTGACTGCCCGTGTTCTTGTACCAACATTGCTCTAGAACACTCCTCCTTGTCATTCTTCAAGTGCAGCCAGCTTGTTCCTGCCCTGGGCTGTTGGTAGGCAGCATTCCAAGAAGGCCCTCCCGGGATTCCTGGGTTCTGTCAGCCATTTAATCAAACATTTACTCTAGGCACTGCCGCGAAGAGGTTATGCAGTCACACATCAGTGGACTTTGAGATGAGTTTATCTGGGCGCCCGGCCTGATGGCATGAGCCTTAAAGTCTGGAGTTCGAGGTCAGACACAGAGGTTTGAGGCCGAGGGAGAGTGGACATTCAGGGTTCTGTCCTCTCGGCTTGAAGCCGGGGGGTGTGAGGGCAGTGGCTGTGAGTGGGCTCCTGTTGCTGAGGACAGCCCTCCGGGAGAATGGGGACCTTGACATGGTCCCTGCAGGGGTCTGGATCCCGCCAGCACCCCAGGTGAGCCAAGAGAGGACCTGGACTTGACCTGACGTTGCAGCCTGGCCAACACCAGGGTCTCAGGCGTGTAACACCCTGGGGCCCCAGGCACAGCATGCTGGGACTCCCGCTGGAAGGTGCTGCGCAGAGAGGCTCTGCTGTCCGCCGCCCCGGGCGCTCCTGTCGCTTGTGCGGTGCCCGTGGGCCCGGGCTCGCGCTCATTCGCTGCCTCCTTCCTGGAGTGTTCTCTCTCGCGTCCCTCTGCGTGCTCCCTGGCGTCCTGCAAGCTCCTGACCAATGCGGAGCTCCCACGGAGGCGTCCTTATCACCGGGTCATTGGAGGATTTGAGCAAGGCGATGCTAACGGCGAGGCGGGCTGTGGGGAGGCTGCAGGGAAAAGCTAGTGCCCCCGGGGTAATGAGGCTGCCTCGGGCACTCCGGTGCGTGTGTGGGAGCGGCTGGGGAGAGGCCTGCCTCCCGCACGCTGCAGGCTGTGAGGTGCTCGGGGAGCACCGAGGGGCGGAGCGTCACCCCTCACTTCACTCCTCCCCAGTGCCTGTTGCCCAGCTCTCATGGAGCATGAGAGCCACGTTTGCCTTCTGCCTTCCCACAGCCCGGGCCGTGTCGCCGCACTGTCCCCGGGAGGGAGCGTCTGCCCTGGAGCCATCGCTGCAGGCCGGCCGGCGGCGGGATTTCTCTACCGTGTGAGGTGAGACTTTGAGCCGGACAAGGGCGCAGAAAGCAGATGAGACCCACGTGGCAGGAGGGGAGCTTGCTGCGCGCAGGACGAGCCGAGCCGCCTTTGGAGGGGGGGGGCCGGGCCGGCTCTGTGGGATGCGAGGCCCAGCTTGCCAGAGAACAGAGACGGTGGGTCTCGACACTCAGTATCCAGGGGGAGGACGCTGGGCACCTGCAGCTGTGCGTCTCTCTGCTGCTCTGGGCTTCCACGGCACCTCCCGGACATGGATCCTGCTGACCGCGGGTTGATGTGGCGTGTCTCGGGCCCGCCACACCTGACGGGAGCGGTCACCTGGGCTGGCCCCTGCCGCTGTCTGATTAGATCTTCCTGACAGTGTTTCTGCTGTTACACAGTAAGGAAAGAGACGCCGTCTCGTCTTCAGGGTCGAGAATGCTAAGGTTATCGGTGGTGTCTGGTACGTGCCCGGGAATTATTAAGACATCGTTTTTTATTTGCCTGCCATGGGGCAGCGCGGAGAGAATGCGCTGACAGGCAGATAGGCCTTGATCCAGCCCAGCGCCGGGTCTTCTGGCACCGAGCCTTGACTAGCCCTTGCTTTCTGGGCTGGAGCTGGCAACTCGCAGAGTGGCATGAATAATAAATACTGTTTGGCTGATGAGCTGGTAAATTAGAGCGCCTGTCTTTAAAGCACCTTGTGGCAGGTCACTCTGGCTAAGGCGGTGCTTTGTCTCTTGCTAGTAAGAAGGCAGGACGTGGTGACGTAGGAGGGCAGGTAAGTGCATCCTCAGAGAGGAAAGGGGCTGGCCTTGGTGCCTCTAGAAGCTCACTGAGGAGAAAGTTGATCCAGAAGGGAGGTGAGCAGAAGACCAGGGGTACAGGGTCGCACAGGAACCTGGGAAGGGCCGTTTTTCCCCGAAGGGTGCGTGTGGGGCCCCACGTCATGCTTCACGTCTTTTACAGAAACCCCTCTGTTCCCTTTCGGGTCTTTGGGGCCAACAGTCACTGCTGAGCCCCCCGAGACATAGTGGCGGTGCTAGAGTGGAGGTGCTGGCGGGCCTCCGTGCAAGCCCTGCCTCTCGGCCCCAGGCTCTCGCGGCCAGCGTGCGGGGCTGACACCTCGAGTCCGGCGCAGTTGGTAGAGTAAATGGGAGCGAGCACTCGGTGGTGATGCCCAAGTGCTCCAGAGACTGAACCTGCGTCACCCCTTCTCCCGCTCCCCTTTTCAAACTGGAAGCCAAATCAGTGCTCTGGACCGACACCACTTGCAAGTCTCCGGACGAAAGGTTTGGAGAAGAGGGATTCGCCGAGAGCCGGTGGGGCTGTGGGACTTCGCCCACGCGCGCTCGGCACGGCGTCCGCGAGAAGGCGTCTGGGAAGGCGCTTGAGTCTCCCCGCTTGGCTGTGACTACGGCTGACAGCATTGCTTCTTCCTGCCACTTCCCTGCGGGGTTACCCCGCTTCCTGGAATCTGTTTCCTTTCCAGGTTTGTACAATAGAACTAGTTAGATGAGCTGCAGCGCAGCTCTTGAAAGTGCGGATTCAAGTCGGCCTTCCGACGGCAGGCTCTGAGCTGCGGAGGAGCGTGACACAGTCACCCGTGTTTCCACGGGCACGGGGCCGAGTGCTCCTGCCACGCTGGCATCTTCGAAACACTGAAAGCACTTTCTGAGCTTGGCAGCCTCCCGAGAGACAAGCATCAAACAGCCTGCGGAGGGCCGGCTGGTGGCACGGAGGCTTCCGATGTCTGAAGTGTCTCCGTAGAATCATAAGGAAAGACTGAGTTTCCTCTGCGTGGTGAGTCCCCGGCCGTCTCCCAGGGACTTCTGAGGGCGGCTGTGCAGCTGGGGGACTAGATCACGTGGCCTCAAGTCCTCCTCCCTCGTTACGGAGGGCAGGGTCGGCGCTCTGCCTCTTGCGGAGGCGCGGGAGCGGCCTCTGCGGCTCAGACTCGCCCTGGTCGGGCTGCGCAGGCCGCGCTCTCCTGGAAGCGGCCCCGAGGCGGAGGAGGGGCAGGTGGACCTGGGGAAGGCGGCTGGGCACAGGCGAGGGAGGGGCTGAGGGGAGCGGTGGCTGTGTTAAGGGCGGAGAAGCCCCCTGGGCCCCCCTTTCTCCCTCTGAGCTTTGGGGCGCCCCCTGCAGGGCAGGTTAAGCTGGACCTGTCTCAGAGTCTGAACAAACGTGCCCGAGTACCTGGTGGCCGCGCCCAGGAGCCCTGTTGCCCCCCGGGAGCCGGCAGAGGCAGCACCCACCTGATGTGCGCGGCGGGGGGGGGGGGCGCGGGGCGCTCGGGAAGGACTTCAGCGAGAGAGGAGGTGCAGAGCTGGAGTCGGTCTGCTCCCCAGGCCCCTCCTGCTCTGGCCTCCTGAGCTTCCTGCCGGTGTAGCCGGGAATAAAGCCCCCGGTGGGATGAGCCTGAGCCCCTTCGCTCATGCACGCTGCGGGGTGTCTGGCTGGTGTGTCAGGGCCCTCCCTGGGGGCTCGCAGCCTGTTTCTCGGCCGGCGCCTCCCCGTCTGCTGTCTGCCGGCCATTGTGGTTCTCCGTGACCGTCACACCAGCTGCCGGCCCGCGGGACTCGGCATTTAAGGCTCTGAGGCCGGGCGAGGCCCTGAAGACCAGAGAGCTTCAGTTGTGTGTATGCCCATGCAGTCAGATCTTCTGGGGGACCCGTCACCCGCCCCCGCCTCGCTGGCCGGAGAGCAGCGCCACCGCCCCGGGCTGAAAGTGCTCTCTGGTGTAGCCTGAAGGGGGAGGCAGTGTTTTGAGCCCACGAGGACTCGCTGGCTGCGGAGCAGAGCAGTGGGCGCCCACCCGGCCCTGCCTCCGCCGTGAGAAAGGTGGCGGCGGCGTCCGGCGCGGCCGTGCTCTGGCCCGCCTAGCTGGGGGCAGTCAGAACTAGAAGCCCTCCTGTCAAGAGTGCCGTGCCGAGCGCCGGGGCTCACTGTCCTGCCTCCACAACTCCTCTCGGTGACGCATGCAGGTCGCCCCAGGTCCGAACCCTCACTCTCCGTCCCACCGCAGTGGAGCCATCATTTCCAGCGAGCCTGCCTCGCAGATCGGCCGCCCCACAGCCCTGTGACGGGCAGCGGGGTCCGTCTGGACACTTGCCCAAGTGGGTGTGGGCGTCTTCCAGGGAGGCTGCGCCCAGGATGTTGATGACCGTGTCCGAATCTCCGGCGGGGCTCCGGCGGGGCTCACACCGAGGGCTCTCCCTGCCCCGGAGTCACTGGGTCAGGGGCTGTGGGGTGCCTGGGGGTCTCCAGGGTGGACGCCACTGCACTGAGGAGCCGGCCTCTGGGGCGGGTGTCTCCTACCTACCTGCCGCCTGAGCGGGCTCCCTGGGTGCCGGCACATGGGAGTGAGGTGGACCCCAACTGCCTGTGGGCAGAGGGCCCGTCGCTGCCCGTGGGGTCCCTTCGGAGGCCCGACTCTGGCCGTCTGCCGCCTCGGCCCTCTAAGCCCTGCTGCTGCCTTGGCCATGGGGTCACCTCCTGCTGGGGCGCTCAGGCCTCTCCTATCTCGAGGTCTGCCCGCTTGCGTCCGCTCCCAGGCTCTGGTCTGCGGCTCCAGCGCGCCTGGCCTCCAGGGAGCAGGCTGGGAGATTGGCTTGGAAAGCTGCAGCCTGGGGCTCACCCCGACCCCGGCGCAGGGCACAGGAGAGAAGCGCCGCATTATTTGAGTGAAAATGGCCCCCGGCTTTTAGCTTTGTCCTCGTCATTGCCAGTGCACTCAAGCCACCTTCCGGCGCAAACATTTGCCTACGGAGAGTCCAGAAGTAGTGGCAGGAGTCGCCTCCCGAGCTGCTCCTCACGGCGCTGTAGCAGAACAGCGGGTAGAGGCGGCCCCTCGTGGACCGTGTGGCTGTATTCTGTGGCGCCCTCCTGGTGGGGACTGTGGCCTGGTCCCAGCGAGAGTCGGTGGGTGTTCGGATGTCCAGACACCTGCGGGTGCCTCGTCATGTGCCCTGAGGGTCAGGCGAGACCCCGCAAGCCTGGGAAGTTTTTCATGAATCCAGAAAGCAAGTAATCCTGGGTGAAGAGCCGTGAAACTCAAAGATCTTCCAGTCCTTTGTCCTTTCACCTAACCTGAGACGCCATCGCTGTCTACCTTTCAGTGAGCTCAAAGAGATTATCTGGACGGGGAGGGTGTGGAGTGGGGGGCATCAGGATGTGGGTTATCAAGAGCCCCAGGAGAGCAGTCCTCCCTACGGGTGCTCCCTCAGCCCCAGGAGAGCAAACCTCCCTTGAATGTCATGGGCGCCTCGCCTCGCCCCGGTGTCCTTCAATGCCAGGGAAGTGTCCCTGGCCTGCCTGCTATTCTTTACATTTACAGCCATAAAAGCTCTTGACATGTGTGTTAATGACTTGATTTTTTTTTTCTTTGTTGACTTATCCGATCCTGTTTGATGATTCATTTAGCCCAAGACCCCACAGGGTGGGGAATTCCCCTGCTGTACCTCGACACTACTAATATTTGATTTTCATGGACTTTTTCTGTCCTAGAAAGTTCCTAGAACTCCTTTGAAGACAGAGAACCTCTTACAGTGGGAAACTCCTTAAGCCCTGGGCCCTGAGCTCGTGCAGAGAGGAGCTGGCCCCTGGCGTCGTTTCCGACCCCCAGAGCAGGAGGCCAGTGCTGGAGGAGAGGTGGCGAGGGCTGTGTTTAGCCGGCTTTGAACACCCTCTTCTCCCTCCTTGGAACTCTGGGAGGCTCAGAGGCAAGGGGAGTAGAGACACGTGGGCACCGAGACGAGCCCGCTTGACGGCCGGCCTCGTCCAGCTCCGGCTACAGGGCAGGCAGGCACGGCTCACGGTTCTCAGGCGGGAGTCCAAGGTGATGGCTCCGGCAGCTTTGGCGTGTCTCTTCCTGGTTCCTGGCCAGCTGTGGTGGCCCCGTGTCCTCACCAGGAAGGGGGGAGGTGGGCTCCGGTCTCCCCTTGTGACTCCGCTTCCATGATCTCCAGATCCTCCAGTGGGGAGCAAGCTTCAACATAGGCATTTGGGGGTTCAGTCTGTAGCCAAGTCTTCTAGACAAGGCTTGTCAGTGAAACTTCAATGCAGACTTGGAGGTCTGTGGGCAGTTTTGATACTGTTCATCAAGTTCCTCTGAGGTGATATTTTGAAAAGATTCCTAATCACGTGTTTGAACTCCTCATCTTTTATATAAGTTTGATGCTGTCGATGCCACCCTGGCTCCAGGGTACCCTCTGCCTTGGCGGCCCCTGGGCTGCATGGCTGGTGTTGCACTGGGGAGCACGAGCCATTCAGAGCCAGCCGCGGGTCTGACTCTGGAGGAGCTGTGAGCCAGAGACTGGAAGATGGGACTTTAGCAGCAGTCGGGCGCTGGAAGGTGAGTATCTGGGAAAGGTGCCAACTTAGCTCCTCGGGGCCAGAGCGTGTGCAGAAGCGAGCCCAAGCTCAGATTTCCCGTTGCGTGTTCCCAGACCAGGTTTCCTGTCATCTACATTTATGGAACGCTGATTTGTATAGTCTGTTCCGGTTCAGGCGTCTTTGAGACCAGCCGTGCAGGTGACTGCTCCTCAGAACCGGCGATTACCCTCCGCCGCCCTGGGCACGAGTGTCCAGCGTGGCAGAGACGTGGCAGTCCGTGTCCTGGGTGGGCTGGCCGTGTTTCTGTGTGGTGCCAGCTCCTGAGTCCATCTGAACGTGGGAGACAGGCAGGAGGTGCCCACCACCGCGTTCCTAGGTTAATAATGGGGATGGTTCCCCCAGGTCTCGTCAGACGGGGATAGGAAGGAGCACGATACCCTTTTATTGACGAAGTCATTTTATCCTAGACAGGTCAAGTCTTGTATTCTTAAAAAACAAAATGAGCCAAATGTTTGCTCTGCACACATGAGAACTTTAAAAATATAAATGAAAGCCCCGGCCCAGTTACCGCCATGACTTCGGGGTGCTTACGAGCGCTGGGTGGCGTTGGGAACCCGGGGCTGTGCAGCGGGGCAGCGCGCAGTAGCCTGGGCCTGGCTGCAGGACGCCGGCACCTGCCTCCGGCGCTTCCGTCTGGCCCTGGGGCCACGCGCCTCTGTGGGCTGCAGGACCAGGCCACGCCTGTGTGCAGGCCGGGCCGGTGTCCTTCGATGTGGCGGTGCCAGACGCCACCAAAAGGGGCTTTGAAATTGCAGAAGGAGCAGGTCGGTGCTTACTGTGCTGCTGGGGTGCGCCCATCTGGTGCCTCTGGCCCAGGCTCCCTGAGCGGGCAGGCCAGCGAGGCCGGGCGTGTGGAGACACAGGGCCCTTGCGTGTCTCAGGTTCCGAGCTCCCGAGCGTCTCCCTCCCTCCACCTTCCCTTTCCTTTCTGGGAACAGCCCTCTTGGCCCCCCCAGGGGTGCGCGTCTCTGTCACGTCTGGCAGTTTCCCACAAACAGAATCATCCTCCTCCCCTGAGTTCCAGCGGCGCTCAGGGCACGCGCGAGTGATGCTGCGGAGGCGGCACAGACGGTGTGAGTCCACCTCCCGAGCCTGCAGAGGCTGACGCGTTGCTCACTCCTAGACCCTCGTCTAGCAGTAGTGCCCGGCTCAGAGTAACTAGTCAGCGTTGGCAGCATTTGTTGGGTACATGACTGGGTCACCACGATGCCCCCGGCATTTGGCTGCGTCAGGATGGCAACTGTTAGCGTAAAGTAAAGAAATGGGGGTTAGAAGTTATTTCAGAATCCATTTCCATCTCGTCCTCGCTGAGGAAGACAAGTCAACAGGCTGACGCATCCGTCCACATGTCCTCCCACCCCGTGTGACTGTTGCTCGGCAACAGTCAGCCAGAAGCTTAGCACTGACAGAACAGCAGCTCGATGCTCTGCAGCCATCGCCCAGGCCGGCTCAGGCGCTGGTTCTGCCCCGTCACCCTGGGCGCAGTTGGGGGAGGGCCAGGGCCAGGTTCGGCTGGGCTGCTGGGTGGCGTCCAGGACGGTTTCCTCAGGGCGTTGCTGGCCAAGGCCTCAGATCCTGGCTGGTTCTTGGTGGGGGTTCAGGGCTCCTTCCCCAGTGACCATCTCTGGGGGCTGCTCGAGGGTCCTCACAGCCTGGCTTCCCCCAGAAAAGCAGGTCAGTTACAGGGGCAAAGAAGAGTTTTTGGGCTCTCCGACCCCCAGCCGGAGAGTCCCGGCGTCCGGGGTGTGCCTGTGGGTCTGGCAGACCCTGCCCCAGGCGGGCCTCAGAGCCGGAGGCGGCGTCCCCGGGGCCCCTGGGCAGCCTCGGTGTTGCTTAAAGGCCTCAGTCGCGGTGTCTACATTTATTTACATTTTTTTCCCCACTTAAAAATACTTCACTGCCCACCCCAGACTGCAGAGGTGGATCAGGGTCGTTCTTTACGTTGCAGCTAACACAATTTATCCTAGCACGTCACGTGAGGCAGCTGCAGTTTCTGATAGTAGGATCAAGTCACGAATGTTCCTGTGTGCCTATTGCCGGGCTTGGGGCTGCTTGGCTAAAAATCGACCTATTTTCCTGTGTGTGGACACTGGTAGATTCCAAGAGGGCCAGCCTGGCCTTGGCCACCGTGCGAGTGTGTGCGCCCGAGTGGGGTATGTTCTAGCACCCTGCTGGACAAGAGAAACCAGTCCAGTGCTGGTTTGGCCACGCCTTCCGTCCTGTTGTCAGCGTGGGCACTGCTTCCCAGGGGTGCTGACGGCGTGTCCTCTCTCTTTTGAAAATTGCCCACTTGCGCTATTTTCTACAGTGATGTGTCTCTTTGAGCCATTCACGGATGGGGAACTTGGGATTTGCACGTAACTCGAACTACAACTTAAGTTCTGGCTGAGAAAGTTCCCAGCGCCGCGGCTTAACACGCGTGCTACAGCCCCCTGGCCGCCTGTCTGCCTCGGTGGGCGAACGGGCTCCCAGGGCTCACGCGTGGGCAGACACTGAGCACCACTTTCTTGAGCTCTTTGAGACGAGGTGCGGACCCGGCGGGAGCCTCCAGAGTGAGCCCTCCGCGCCACAGCGTGGAATTAGCAGTCGGTTGACTTTAAGGTTACCTTGGAGACACATCACGGGATTTAAAATGCAGTCACTCAGAAAGCAGAACTGCTTGGGAATAGAAGGCAGTAATTACTATCACTCTTTCTGCAACTAGTGGGAAAAAAAGAAAAAACACAACTCCCAC
This sequence comes from Condylura cristata, assembly GCF_000260355.1. Taxonomy (NCBI): domain Eukaryota; kingdom Metazoa; phylum Chordata; class Mammalia; order Eulipotyphla; family Talpidae; genus Condylura; species Condylura cristata. Next base: position 18,211,330 of record NW_004567134.1, on the reverse strand, counting down.
TCCAAACCTGGAAACCTCGCAGACACCCAGAGACTCTGAAACGGAGTTTTGCGATCAAAGTCACCGTCCTCAGGGTAAGCAAAACTGCGGACTCCCTCTCGCTGCGTGTTTGAGACCTGAGCTGCTTTGATTGCTTTTCTGTCTAAGCACAATAAACACCCTTGACCTTGAATTATACTGTTAGGAGATAAAAATCAGGTCTCTGGGGGAGCCCCAGAAATGAATTCCTTGCTCGCTGGCATTTTAATGAACAGCGTGGCCGGTGACAAATCAATACAGACAGTGTGACACGCTGTGATTGAGCAGTTCAGATAAAGCCCCGATGTGAGCGACCCAGGAGGCGGCACCCGCGGGCTGCCGAGGCACAGCTCTGGGTGACGGCGCCGTGGCTTCGCGCAGGGGCGTCCTCCGGGCCGAGCAGTGGCGCTCCTCTGGGGCAAGAGCAGACGGTATGTTTTGTTGCTGTTCTGAGCAGACACGTGAAGTATACGCCGAGGCCTCGGGGCTGGCCGTGCTGTGCCCAGGGCGAGTGCGCGGCCCAGGCCCCCAGGGGAGCAGCTCCTGACCTGCTGGCCCCCTCCCTGGGCCGGGCTGCTCGGCGGCCGCTGGGGCGAGGGCCTGCGAGCCCTCAGGGAGCAGCGGGCTCCCAACCAGGACAGGCCCCTGCTGTCGCGGTGCGCGGCGGCCTGCACAGGCGGGGTGCAGCGTTAGTGGCCTGAGCGCAGGTGCGGACGCGCGGGAGCTGCCGGCAGGCGCGAGCGCGCCTGGGCAGGGCCCGCTGCGAGTCTCGGAGGGCGCGACCCGATGGGGGGCCCGGGCTGGCTCCGGCGTCGCAGGGGCTGTGCCCGCGGTCCCTTCTGCGGTTCTCACGCCACTAGGGTGGGCGCGTGGCCGCACCGAGTGTGCCACGGCGACCGCGGGAGGCTCGGCCGCAGCAGGGAGGAGCGGGGCGGGGCGGAGGAGGGGCCTCTCTGGCCTCTCTGGCCCGGCGACCCGGCCGCACCCACAGCTCCCCATGGCCCGCAGCCGGAGCGCCGCCTCTCCCCACCGCCCGCCTCTGGGAGCCGCACCGCTGACCGCTTTTTCGGGTGGAGGGTGTGTGCTCTGACCGCGTGGAGGGTCCCGGCCTGGGTCCCTGGGTGACCCGCTCCGGTGACCGTCCGTGCTGCCCCGTGGCGTCGCCTTCCTGTGGCGGCTGGGTGTGCATGTGGAGGGCTCACACCCACTGTGTGCCTTGGAGATGGTCAGTACCGCAGCGGCTGGCTTTACTCTGCAAAGCCAGGGCGTCCCTGACTAGGATGTGACTCAGCGCGTCTGGCAGACATGGAGGCCAGCACCGCACCCCGTGTAAGCTCGGCCCAGCCGGGCGCGCCAGCCCCAGCCCCGGCGGCTGGCTGTGAGTGGGTTTCCTCTCGCCTGCTGGCCCCTTCTCACTGCTGAGTCCTCTGTGAGCTGCGCACCTCAGCCTGCCGCTCCCGGCCACTTCTCGCGAGCCCGTGGGCACCGCTCCGGCGCGTTCCTCCACGTTCCTTCCTGGCTGCGCTGGCAGTTGGCCCCAGACACAGGTGCACCTGCTGTTAAACGTGCGGAGGGCATTTCTGGTCTTCAGAATGCCCTTTCCCCCGAAACGGTCTCCTTCGTTGCGCTTCCTTCATGTCTTCTTTCTCGATATATTTTCAGTCTCCCAGACCTCACATTCACCCGCTCGCTCACCTAGAGCCCTGCGTGCATCTGACCGCGCCACGCTCGGAGGGGCCCGCAAGCAGGGCTGGGCAGAACGCCGGCTCTCCCGCTACCGCGTGCTCGTTCCCAACCGCCTGCCTCTCCCCTTCCTCAGAGTGGGGTGGCAAGCCCCATCTCCTGGAACCCCTGTGGGGCGTGGGCAGGGTCACCCACTGACCTCTGGCACAGAAGCCCTAGGGCCACCCCCCACCTCGGTTATTTCTGTGAACGAGCCTACGCAGGGCGGCGGTGGTGAGGCCTGGGGTGTCGTTGCCAACTTGGAGCCCACGTTCTCTCCACATATTTTAATGGCTTTGGGCGTTGGCAGTGAAGGTATCACTAGTAATGCGAGTGGCATTCCAGTTACTCTGAATCCCACGACTATTTAAATAAATTGCAGATAACATAGTTGCTCCTATCGTTGGGGCATTTAGTGCGAGCGGAATTTGGACGGTACCTTGTGCATACTAATGGCTCCATCGTCTGTCCTGCGTTATCACTGAGAAGGAAAAACCGCGGCCACGGTCTGCCCAGAGAACGTTGCTCGCAAACTCTGGAACCGTGTCTGGCTCCCTGACGAAACGCTGCAGTAGTGACTATCTGGTGAGCCTCACGCCGCTGCAGGAAGCCCCCTCTCAGCTCAGGGCGCTGTCGCTCCCGTCCGTGCGCGGCTGTTCGGCGCGCCTCATGCTTTAGCCTTGTGTCTGCTCGTGCTTCCCACGGTCTGACTCCTTGAAGCAGGACGGGTGGGATTTGCATACCCGTCCCCTGCATGCGCACAGGACCAAACCCTGGATGAGTGAGTGCGGCAGAGAACGGCCAACAGCCTCATGCCCATTCATCTCTGTGTGAGGAAGCGCCCTTGAAATGCCAACCTAGCTGTTCAGTTCCAATGACTTATAAATTGCTACAAAAACCGTATGAAATGAATAAAAGGCAAGGCGCTAGACTCCTGGCCTGGAGGGGACGTGGCGCTATACACAGGTTTTGTCCTGGTGGACATAGTAGGTTCGTGAACAGTAGCTTTTGAAAGAATGAGCCGGCCCCGTGACATTCTTTCATTCTTTCAGGCCTGATGGTGGCTCCTCAGGCCTGAGGAGTCAGTGCTGACGGCTGGAGCTGAGGTGTGCGGGCTCCCTGCGGACCCCGTCCATAGGCACGTAGGGGCGGTGTACATTCACTCCTGGCAGGTGCGTCAGGGTGCTGTGGCTTGAACGGCACATAGCTGGGATGTTGTGGAGAGTCGGGCGTTTGACTGACCAGAGGACAACTGACGTTAAATGGTGTAGCCCTTACGTTTCAGGCCTGAACTGGAGAGGATCATGCTTGACCTTCGGTCTGGCTCCATGGCCCATTTCTCAGGGTTGCTAGATAGATTCGACTTGATTTACTTTCCAGGGCTTTCACCCGTTTCCCACCTGGTGGACAGAAGCCACCGTGGCTTGGAGCTAGAAGCCTGGGCCTGTTTGTCCTGTTTCTCTCCCTCCCGTCGCCTCTCTTTTTTGTAACCAAGTATTTACTTAGCTTTTTTATAGACTTTATGGTCTCAAGGGATGTTGGGTACATAGAAATGAAGGAAAAGCAGGCAGTATTATGGTGGGCATCTACAGCTTCATTAAAAGACTTTGAAAATACTCTAATGGAGAGCTATGTCATAGACACGGATTAGAGTAGTGTAAGATCACAGTATTATATAGAGATCTGTCATCTCTACATTGATCTATAGAAGCAGTTAAATTCTACCTGTTTCGATGTTTTGGCATGATTCTTTTGGGAATTTGACATCAAGATACCAAGTATCTATGTTAAAGCAAATGGCAAAGAATGTTCAGGTTGCCCCTAAAAATGACAACCGTGAAATATTCTACCTAAAACATAAAGCAGAGCAGTACACATCACCGTAGTTACTGAGACTAGTTTACATTTACGGTGGACAGAAGTCTGACGCGAACAGCGACCCCAGGCATGTGGACACACATTTTGTGTCACTGTTAAAATGTTAGATCATACGCAGAATAATTTACAACGTAAGGCTCTTGGACAATTAGTTATCTTCATGGAAAAAACAAAAACTGGAGCCCTAGCTCACGCTGTGCACACGTCACTTCCACTTAGGTCAGTGTACAAGAGAATGTCTTGGAAAATATCTTCACGGTCTCAAGAAATGAAGAGTGTTAGCCTTTCGGTGGTGCAGGCCAGAAAGGGAAAGATCAGAGCTTATTGGGTCAGCACTAAGAACCTCAGTATGTCAGGAGTGTCTAGACGCAAAAGGTCAGAATTGGGAGGCAGTTTCTAAATCTGTAAATATATAACTACAAAGCATTATAAAGTCATAGGAGACCAGTTCGGAAAACCCCACCATGCAGTAGGACAGTCGTCAGCAATCAGCAGGCAGAGGGCACACGTGACCCACCCTAGCGGCAACACTCAAACGTATGTCCAGTAACCCGGTGCCAACACTGGGACTTTCTGGGCAGTACAAGAAATAAAGTGGAATTGCACTGAACGCTGGAAAAGGGGGAGAGAACAGTGAGCCCGGGGGCCCATGAGGGGATGCTCGTGCTCACCTGAGACTGGGAGGCGGGTGACAAGCCTCGCGGTCGCGCGTCGTTGGTTCCTGCGCGTTTCACAAACGAGACCTGTTTACAGGGGTTGAAAGTGCACGTTCATCCGCAGTCTGAGTCCAGCGGCCTCCTCCTTTTTTCGTGAGACCGGGAAGATATCAAGAGTCCCGGCTTTGAACCTCGCAAGGGAGATGCACTTACTGTCTGTAAGTGACTGGCTCATTTGCTGTGTAGGGACGAGAGCGAGAGGAGGGAGGCGCTTCTAAGGGGTCCGGGGACTGTGCTGGACTCGTCGTTCTATTTAGATGCCAAAACCTGACCCTGAATTGGAACATCTGAGGACCTGCCGGTGGCGATTAGAATTTCTGTTCATGGCAAGTTTCAAGTCGAGTGAAGTGCCCTAAGGAAGACAGACTTTGAAGCAATGGAAGGAGGCGCGGAGGCCCCGGCCCGTCTGTCTCAGTGCCCACGGGCACGGGCTCGAGTCTCTCCACGGAGGTGGTTTGTGTTCGCAGGGGCAGCCACGACGGCTGTGTCTTGTGGCCCTGGCTGGCGGCTACTTCTGCGGAAGGAACCAGAGGGCGCGGACCTAGCCCTGGCCCGAACGAGGCCACGCGACCGAGCCCTTCAGGGGACTGTGGGTTTGACTCCCGAAGCTGAGGAGATCGACGCAGAGTGGCGCTGAGTTGACCTGCTCAGAGACGCTGGCTGACTCAGCCCAGACCTCTGCCTTGAGCACTGGCCGGGAGTCGGGAGACGTCAGTCTGCCGCACACGTGTATGTGGCTGGGAAACCTCTCTGGGGCCGGGGTCGCCGTTCCAGTGTGCTGAGGAGGAAGCCGGGTGCAGCGGGCGAAACTGAAGATGCCACCTGACTCCGAGTGCGCCACACCTGCAGGACCTGCTCCCGGCATGGAGGCCGCGTGAGGGACAGTGTCCCCACCTCAGGCGTCCCGCCACGTGGCAGCCACGGGGAGCACAGCCGCCTCGGGTGGGGGAGGGGCCCAGCAGGGCTTCTGAGCACTGGGAAACGGCCAGGAGCGGCCAGCTCCGCTGGACCGAGCTGCCACCACCTGCAGGGAGCAGGCGTGAGGAGACCTCCCCTCAGGAGCGCTCTCGTGAGAGCCGCAGTGAGACTCTGGATCCCTGCACGCGTGTGGCAGAGGCTGGGCCTGAGGACGGAGCGTCCTGCTCTTCCTGGCGCCGGCGGCATGTCCTGGAGGCCGCCCCCGGCCCTGGCCGAGCGCCTCTTGAGTGCGGGTTCTGGCTTCATCACTCACTGGTGACTCAACCCCTCTCCAGTTCAGCTCCCTACTTTCGCAGTAGGGTTTAACGATTGATAAATAATCATTATTTATTATTGAATTAAATGGTACAATGATAGTTATTTAGTTATTGGTCCTAGTGTGCACATCTGTGGTAAAGATTAAATGGGTCACGCACGCAGCATGGAGGTGGCCCAGCCTACACGCCACTTAGACCTGCCGTCAGCTCCAGGTGTGAAATGCTAGTGAGCAGCGCTCACTCCGGAGGGCTGGAACCCCGCGAGGGGAGAAACAGTGGCTGGTGTGTCGCAGGCTTGTTCCGTGCAGACACGTGGTGTTCTGGGCACGTGGTCAGGTGGCCTCATCTGTGGTGCTTAACTTGCAGGAGAGAGTTGGACGTTGACTCCAAACCTTGAAAAAGTCTTTCCCAGCCAGGCGATCGGGGCTGACGACCACCCCACCGCCCTGGGCAGGCGGGGCACGGCGGTGGTTGTGGGCCCGGGCTCTCCCTCGCTCTGCCCACGGTGGCAGTGCCTGTGGGCTTCACGTTGGGTTTCACCGTGTCGGAGGTTGAAGCTAATGAAACCCACTCACTCAGGCCGGCTGGGAGACGGTGCTGGGGTGCGCTTCGGTCCTGTCTGTCTTAACGCCTTGGTGGCATTTAATGAGCAGCGGAGACCATCTTCCTTGACACCCGCGACGGAGGGCATACCTGCTAGTACTTCACCTCCTGCTTTCAGGACGTTTTTGCTGCTCTGGAAGGTATTGCCTTTCATGTCCATGTGCTGTGAAGTGGGCGCTGAGCCTGGCTGGCTACCCTGTCCCGTCCGCAGTTATTATCTGCTGCCCTCAGGCAAGCGTGTCTGCAGTTGGCTGCCTCCGCCGGCCTAATGAGACGCGCCGCGTGGGGCTGCAGCCACCCACCACTCTCCAGGGCCGCTTCTCGTCCCAGATGCAGTTGGTCAGGCAGTGGCCCGCACTCCGTGGAGTGGCTGGGAACAGCATCACGGTGGCCGGCTGGAGCAGGGCTCCCGGGGGCGGCGGTGGGAGCCGCCGGATTCACAGGGGCTTCTCCGCTGGGACCGGGAGACCTGCCCCGGACGGGCCCTTTCGTCTCCCTTCCGGTGACTCCCTGCCCAGGAAGGTGATAGTGGACGTTCACAGTCTCACTCTCCATTCCTTCAGAGCATCCGTTGAGTCGTTATCTGACAGCGCCCCTTGGGACAGAACTTAGGGCCTCTGTTTACAGCAGCTAATGTTTAGCTGGGGCCAGCGGGGCTGAACGCGCTCTGCAAGGTTTCCAGCTGTCGGCGGCTGTGTGACCCATAGCAGGTGGCGACCTGGGAGGTAGGTGGGCGTTGCCGTTACCTTTGCTCGCAGGTGCGATTAAGGCATCTCCCGGGCCTGTAGGTAGCAGGTGATGCGCCAGCCCGTGAGCACCCGCAGGTCACCGCAGCGCTGCAAGAGGAGTCCAAGAGCCACAGGCTCTGCGCGCCTGCAGCGTGTGCTGAAGAGGGCCGGGAAGGCTCCCTTAGGCCACAGCTGACTGCCTCAGGGGCGCCTGCGTCACGGACGCTGTCCCGACCTAATCCCCCTGTCAGGAATTTGAGATTAAGAAATAGGCGATGCCTTAATCAGAAGTAGCCTCCCTCGGTCCCCTCCCCGCCCCCCAGTGATAAGCTCAGAGGGAGGTGGAGAAGCCTGGAGTCGATATCGTTGCTTCCCAAACCACTGGCCAGGCTTGTTTCGGGAAGGGTCTCAGGGCTCAGTAGATAAGTTACACCAAAGACGGGCCGGCGGGTGGAGCCCATTTTGCCAGCATGGGCGTGAGCTGCTGCCTTCCTGGCATAGAGAACTTGATCTGCAGAGAAGAGCATGCTGCAGGTGTGAGCTACGAAAAGGGAGGAGACGCTAAGACCTGCCCCTCGGGGGGCCAGATCCCGGAGGAGGCCGGGGGGTCTCTCTGCCACTTGCCCGGCGCCCGCTGAGGGCTCTCCCGGGACAGCAGCTGGCCTGGGCCGCCCTGACCGAAGCTGGGCACGGTAGCTTCCTTGCCTGAGCCACAGGGTGGCCACCGAGGTGCTCAGCACGGGTCTTGGCAAATAGACTTATTCGGCCCCAGTACTGTTGAAGTAACTCTTCAAGAACTAGAGGCATGATCATGCTGTCTTTTTTTGCTATCGACGGAGTATTGTCCTTGTGTCTGACTCCGTGTCTGACTCCAGTGTCTGTGCCAAGTCTCCCCCCATTGTTCTTGGCAGTCCAGTGCTCACCTGCCTTGTCGCTGCACCCTCCTCAGGTTTGAGAGCTGGAATGCACCAGGCAGCTCTCGGTCCGGCAGGCCCGGGAAGCTGAAGGCCCAGTTCACAGGGGGAAGCATACTGGGAGCTTGCACAGCCCTAACGAGGGGGTTTGTGGCGAGAGGAGGAGGTAGCCAGCATCGAAAGGAAAGTGGAGGGCCCTGCCTGGTGGCGCAGCGGGTTGAAACACACCACTGTGAAGCGGCCGCAGCCACCGCAGCGCGAGTTCCACCCCCATCCAGCGAGGGACCCACAGGGCGCAGCAGACCTCTCCCGCCTCTCCGCTGCTCCCCTCAGGGGGCTATCTCAGTAGATCCGCCTGTTCTGCTCCCCCTGTCTCTGGTGAGTCCTCACTCCCGCCCCAGCACCTCTGGCCTGTACCCCACTTTGGTTGATAAGGGTGCCTTGTGGGCAAGTAACCGTCCCTGTGACTGCTGATGGCTGCTTCTTGCTAGCTTCAAGGGGAAAACCTATGTAGAACAAATTCTAGAAGAAGGGAGTGGTGGACAGATAATGACTGCACCCCGGGGTCCCACCATGTTGGAGCTTTATGTTTTCACTGGCTTATTCAGTACGTGCGCCAAAAAATGGGCCTTTTAATCTTCTGTCCCACTAAACTCGGAGGCACTTTCATCATGCAGCCTGAGAATGAAAGGTGCCGACTAGTGTGTATGTGACAGGCCACACGCCGTCCCAGGGTTTCCTTCCCCTCTCCCTCGCCTCTCACCTCCCCAGTCATGGAGGACTGTGGCCTGCTTCTAGAAGCCGGCTCTGGAGTGTGTGTTGCTGCGGAGGGATCAGATCAGGAGAAGGCGGGAAGGCCGGTGCCCACGAAGCGCCGCGGCGAGCGTGCGCGCCGTCCCCTGAGCACACGCGGCCAGCGTGCTGGGCGAGAGGCGGCTGTGGTTGCGGCTGTGGTTGCGGCCGCCTGCGGAGTTTCGCTGGGCTCTGTGACTTTGTTTTCCTGTATTTTGTGTGTTTTTAACAGTGAGATGCGCTATCCCGAGACCGCTCACTCTCCACGGGGAGAGAGAAAGTGCGCTGTGGTCTAACAGCTCCTTGTGATAACCTGGGCGTCAGTCTTACGCGTGTCATGGGCATTTTGGCAACACAAGTTTAGCAGTGTGCTAAGGGGTGCCTGGGGCACGCGTCGGCCCGAGGGGCTCAGCCGTGCGGGGGACCCCGCCCCGCGTCTCCGAGCCTCCGGCCTGGGCCCTGGGCGCAGCGTTGGAGCTTGGACACACCTTGGGGCCTATAGAGAGGAAGGGGAAAGCGCTGGGCCTCACAGCTCCCAGCGGCCGCGGCGTGCCCCGCAGAGGAGCCCGGGCGGAGCCCCTGCCCAGCCACAGGGCCCCGGGCCGGCCAGGCCACCGCGAGAGGCCATTCAAAAATGCGTTTTCCGTTCTGTGGACTCGCTTCCCTCAGGAGGCGACACACCCCCAGCCTGACACACGCAGCGGTCACACGTTTGTTGTTCTACTTTGAAAGAACTTGCAACCATTGCATTTTGGTGTAGCACAATAAGCATAATTTACTTAAAAAAAAAAAGATTTATGTGTGTATACAGAACTGGGGTCCAGGCCAGAGGTCCGGGGCAGCGAGGACTCAGAGATGGTGGGAGCAGAACATGCGGCTTGACAGCGTCCACCGCTGAGGGGAGACAGGAGCTGTCTGCTGCGCCCTGGGCCCCTCCCCGGCTGGGTCAAACTTGAGTGTGAAGGCTGCGGCCGGCACCACAGCGCTGCACTCTAACCCGCTGTGCCATTGGGGAAGGTCCAAGTGTCACTGACTTTTTACTGGAGCTGAAAACAGAAATTTCCTTGAAGAAGCCATCCGTGTCCTCAGTTGGTAGAAAAGTGACAAGAACAACTGTTTTGCTCGTATTTAATTTGGTCACACGTGGTGGAAATGTACTCAGGCTGGTTAGCACAAAAGGGGACACTGTGTCAGGCCTCCAGGCTGCTCTGGGGAGCCAAGGCGGGAGGCGGTGTGCTGGACACCTGAGAGGGGAGCACTTGTGCAGGGCCCCCCACAGCCCGGCAGGGGCCCCCACAGCCGGCAGGGGCCCCACAGCCCGGCAGAGCCCCACAGCCCGGCAGGGCCCCCCACAACCCAGCAGGGGCCCCACAGCCCGGCAGGGCCCCCACAGCCGGCAGGCGTCCTCTCAGTCCCCGCCGCACATGTACCTTCCCTCCTCCCCTCACCGCTCCCTCTGCTTCCCTGGCTCCGGGCAGCCCGCCGTGCCCGTGCCCAGCCTGCAGTCTGGAGTGCGGGACCCAGAGCGCCGCCCGCCGCCGCGGCCTGCTGAGGCCTCCCGGGAGCCGTGGCATGGTCCGGTCCAGATGAGCGTCGGCCAGGGCTCGGAGACTCGGCTGCGGACGCCCTCACGTGGGGCTGGGTTCGGTCAGGTGCTTGGAGAAGGCGTCTGCGCCCAGCCCAAGGCTCCGTACCGCGAGTGAGTCCTCTCCCAGGCCTGGGCTGGGGCGCACGCCGGCTGCTCTCTGCACCTGGTGAGCCCGCCAGCCTGGCAGTCTGCCCTGGTGGACGGCTGCGGCGGCAGTGCAGCCCCTGCCCGCGTCCGTAGGAAGTGCGGCTGTTGGCTCCCGCCCGCGGCGGGCAGGGGCCAGCGCACGGGCAGGGAACGGCCGCCCCGCCGCCCCGCTGCTGTTGGGGCACAGGCAGCGCAGCCTGAACGCCTCCGTGATCGGTGTGCTGACCTCAGGCCCGCGCGGTGCCAGCCGCAGGCCCTTGGGGGAAAGGAGGCGCAGGGCTCCGCGTTGGCGGCTGCGCCGTGCCGCGCGACAGGGAAGCTAGTGCAGCTTTGGAAGACTCTGTCACGCAAGTTTGCACGGCCGGACTGCGGTACTGTGCGCGAGGCACGCGCCGGGTGCTTTACCCGCACGGCGCGGGGTCTGCACAGCACTTAGCTGGAAACGCTGTTTTGCCCCCGGCTGGGCCAGGCTGGCGGGCTCTGAGAATGCCGTCCTGTCTCACAAGTGGGGGGTTCGTTTTCAGCTAGCTGAGGACAGCTGGGAGCTGAGTGCTCTGACAGGTGGCGACCCGAGGCTCTGTCAAGGGGGACCCGGCGGTCAGATGCTGTCCCGTCACGGCCCTAGGCTGGCCCTGCCGACCTGCTCTGCGGAGAGCGAGCTGCGGCAGCCGTGTGCTCACAGCGGAGCCCTCATCAGGAATGCGACGATTCGTTTTCCTCATTGCTGCTCAGTGGACAGAAAATATCACGACAGCTTGCACGAAGATGCTTCAGCCCTGGATGATCCTAATTCAGAATCAAGGAATCGTGTGAAGCGGAAACAGGAAGGACAACGTCCAGTCTAGCAGCTGTGTGCTGCTCAGGACAGGGCGGGAGGCCAGACCAGGGCCTGGCGACGCCAGGCTGGTGAGGGACTTGAGGACGCCAGGCTGGTGAGGGGGCCGGAGGGGCCTTTACGGGCGGCCACGTGGCAGCGTGAAGCCTAAAGCCACTGGACGTGGGTCGTATTGAGGACTCTGCCGTGTAAACCTGTGGTCTGGTGCGTTAGGCCTCGGTAAATCAGAGTGTTCATAGAACTTCAGAACTAGCAATATATTCAGACACTGTTTTATAGCCCTGTTATGTAAGGGAGTAAATCTCATGGATCATTATTTGTGTTTAACTCTAATCAACTTGCTACAAGTGAGGAAACCCAAATTCTGTTTAGATGGATGTTAAATTATATATTCAAATAACCTTCCATGCTCACGAGCTGCTTTTGTTTTGATAAAGCTGTCAGTGTGTTAAATTAAGGAATTTTGAAACATCTTACAGCCATAACGAAAGTCAAGGGCATACTACTCCTGTTCCCTAAAAGTTACACTGACGGAGGTCCAACGTGTGGAAGCTTTGTTTTAACTGGCACATCCTGGATTCTTCGAAGAACCTATATTCACATCTCCTGATGTGCTAAATAATCTACAAAACTGCCTCCTACTTATCTGTGAGTACATAGTAGAAATCACACTTCACTGCTCACTTCGTATACTAGAGAGAGGTTTTTCCTCCCTCTTCTCCAGCTGTTTGAATTCAAGAAGGTCAAAGTTTGCAGAGCAACTGGGTCCCTTACTTAGTGGCATTAAGTGAATGTCAGTCCAAGTATAAATTATCTTTCCTTGGAAATGCAGTACCTAGAGTAATCAGCATGGATTGTGTATTCAATTGTGATTAGCATTTTTCTGTTCTTAGAAGCTCCTCCCACATTTGAGAATATTGGGCCACAAGACCTTTACCCGGACAGACTTCCTCCCAAATGTACCATAGGAAGTAGCCCCCCTCTGTTCCCGCGGGTCTCCCACACACGTGCTCACACGTCCGCACATGTGTCTACGAGTAAGCCGCGGTACAGAGAAGTATCAACTTCCAAACCTACAGTTTGATGAATAATTCAGAGCTCTGGTAGCAGACTCAAGACTCAGCCTTCCCAGGAAATACCGCTGTCTGTTTGCAACTTAGCCATGTTTAAATGAGCGGTTCCAAGATAATGGGAAAGGAAGCTTGTCTAGAAACTTGCAGATAGCATTGGCGGAGGACCTGAGGCCTCTGTGAAGCCTGCGAGCACGTGCCCTCAGAAGACGGCTTTATTTGAACAGCGCGTCCAGTCAGGAACCCAGTGGCACTCAGCTGTAGATGCAGGACGCCCTCAGCCAGGCCCAGGGCTACTGGAGCGTTGCTATCTCCTCTTACAGATGGTGCTGCCAGAAGCGAGTAAAATGCAGAATAATTTCCTGTTTTCTCTCACAATTCTGAGAGCGAAAAGCGCAGCCTTCTGCCTCGTTGTCTACTGAGATCTCCTCAGCCATGTCTGAACTCGGAAATCGTTAGTTTATATTTCACTGTAGTGGAACCTTCTAGAGCACAGGTTACTGTCTTTGGTGAAAAGTGTTAACCTGAGAAACCCTGTGCCTTCCAAGGCGAGGAGTGAGGCTCAGCGTGTTTCCTGGCTGGACAGCTTGTGACCGCCTCTCCTTACCGCCTGCACACACGCGCTGGGGATCAACAGGGGCAGCTTGGCCTCTCGGCTGAGTCCGCCGGACCGAGGCCTCCAGCTCAGTCATCCGGGACCCGCCCCACCCCATGACTGCACTGTGCTCTTCTGGGACTCGTACTGAAAAACTGTCAGATGGAAGCGAGAGAATCAGGAAGCAGGACGGTCCAGAGAATGAGCACAGGAACCTCTGGCCACTGGGAAAGTGAAATTTGTCCTCCGGTCTTGTTGAGTAGTGAGCGTCCCCATGGCCGGCTCCCCCGTCAGGGAGGGAGGCCGAGCGCTTATTATGTGGGAGCTGTGCAGGGATCCTTGATCCATGAGCAGACTCAGGTGCCGGAGAGGCACGAGTCAATAATGCAATTAATAAGCACTGCTTTCATTTGAGAGACTGTAAAAGGATGCGTCTTATGCTTCGACATTTCCAGAAAGGAGAGTCAGCTGATTAAATCTTTGGTAATGCTGCATCTGACAAGAAGACATATTCCTCTTCCAGAGCATGTTTTATTAGAGAAAGAATAAGTGATTTTTATTTCTTTCCCAGCCGACAAGCCTCTCTCTGTGACCTGTAAGAAAGCGTTCATAACACAGACTTTTCCCGTGCGACCCACAGGAATACATTTGCTGTTGGATACTTGCAGAGAGGTCGTTCGATTGAAGGTGGAGGCCCCAAGAAGCACAAGAAAATCCCAAAGATAATACAGCGCAGGCAGTTCAGTGTTACTTGCAGGCACGTGTGTGGCTGCGATTCCCACGGGCGCGAGGCGGGTGGGGTGTCCCTTAACTGGGCTGCAGTGAATTCAGCTTTGCTTGCAACAGCAGTGTTGGGATCGGGGCGACGTGTTTTGACATCGCCTATAGCAGGAGTTCTCAATCCCCAGGGACACTTGTCTCCCCAGAGACCCTCGGTGACGCCTGGAGACTTGGCAGGAGGCGGGTAGCGGACACCGTGCACAGCCCGCAGGTCTCTGCAACAGAGCCACCCTGCTCACGCCGGCCCAGCGCCGTGTCACTCCCGGCTGCGTGAGTGGGCCGGGGCTGCACCGCCGCTGTGGGAGATGCAGGAGCTGACGTGAGGCCCGGCTGCAGATGCTTCGTCCTGTGGATCGAGCGCACCTCAGTCCTCCTCAAGGGCTTTGCTTGAGTCGCTGGAAAAGTTGAGGCTGAGCGGATCGCCAGGTGGCCCCTGGGGAACTGGCAGCGGAAGAGCGTGGGTGCTGGCACCGGGAATCCAACCTCTGCTCCGTGCCAGTCAGGGCCTGTCCCTTCGGGGCCGTGTCTTACTGGTACAAGTGAGAAGCCGGGTGGCTGACCTAGGGACGGTGAGTCCACGCCTGACGATGGCCGGGCTCCTCGAGGACACTGAGGCCTCTCCTGAGGTCAGTGTAACTGATGATGAGGCGGCGGGAGGTTACACCCCTGAGGATTGCCCCGACTTCTGTACACCCCGGCAAACCTCGCTCTGGGATGACCACGCCCCCCCCACCCGGTCTTTCATGGCACAGCTGATGAGGCTCCGTCCTCGAGTCCCAAGCCCCAGCCACCCGCGCCGCCCCGGTGCCAGGGCACTTTAGCCCTTCTCGCCAGCACCCTGCCCGGGGTGGTGCCTGTGCTTTTTGCTGCCCTCGGCCTCTGCCCTCCCATGAGCCGGCCTCCTCTCGGCCCTTGCGACTGAACAAATCCTTCCAGTTCCCTGTACTTTCTCCTCGCTTACCTGGTGGGCAGCAATAATTAGCGCACAAACCACTGCTAACAAACAAAACCCACCCTTTCCCAGCCGTCGGAGGCCGTTCCACTCCTCCAGCAGGGTATGAAGATTTCCTGGGTTTCACAAGTACTTTGCAGGGAGGGCCCTTGGAGGGGTCTTAAATCCCATTAAAAAAAGCCACAGGCCGCGCTGCAGGGTGGAGACAGTTCCTGGTGCCAGCTCAAGGGTGGGTCACTGAGAGAACGCCACTGTGACGGCAGTTGATGACTCTCCTGGAACACTTGGGGACAGGGCGAGAAGGGCCACTGGTTACGGAGGATACAGGCGACAGAGCACAGGCCCCTGTGTGCTGTGAGGCCGGAGGCTCGCCCGAGGCGGGGGGGGGGGGCGGAGAGTGGGTGGGAGGCGTCTGATGCCAGGGCTGCGGGTCACCGGAGAGGCCTGCGTCTGCCTTGGGGCGCCCCTTCCTCTCCTGCACTGCCATTTTGCCCGCCAGCCAACTTTGGACCCTTTGGATGGGTGTTTTTGATGATGCTTAAAGAATGGCAGGAAAGTTTTGTCCAAATGAGATACGCAACGCCAGAAGCGTGCCGTGGCCATTACGTGGCGGCAGAGTGACGGCGCTTGAGTGACGGGAGGGGACGTCCGAAAGGCGTGAAAGCAGGGAGCAGTGTAAACGGGCGTGTGGGCGGCCAAGCGCTGGGGGCTCCAGCAGCCCGTGGCCGGCAGGAGCTGACCGCAGCTCTCTGGGGATGGCCAGGTGATGCCAGAGGCGGGCACTGGTGTGGCGGGCCGCCCGCTGCTCGCTGGACTCGTGCAGTGTTCACAGATCGCCTGCTGACGAGAGGGAGGCCAGGAGGGAGAGAGAGAGGAACGTGAATCTCATCAATACTCAATTCCCAGGAACCTCTCCCGGTAATTAAAAGCTTATCTGTCCCGCTGTTACTTCTCCAGTCCAGTTGGCCATGTGTGCGATTGATTACCGCAGGAAGCAGTGATATAGGAACCGAGGGGGTGGGAATCGGGATTGCCGCTCATTTACCAGGTTTTCAGATTTGGGTAAAGACTGGAAACATTGCGACAGGCGGGCAGACAGACGACAAAGCAGAGCAGTTCCATTCTTAGCTTGTCTCGGATCGTTCCTAGAAAATAGCAGAGGCAAATCGTCTCGACCGTGTAACAGAGTTGCGGGTGAGTCATAGGATGTCATCTTTTAAAAACAAACAATAAGAAAAATATGCTGCGCCTTTCCCTGGAATCATCTGACTGAGTGCATCGTGGGCTGGCCGCACGAGAAGATGGTGGCGTTTCCGTCAGCTGGTCTAGCGGAGCCTGAGAGACCGGCCCGAGTCAGTGTAAACCCAGATCCATCGCCCACACATTACCAACTCCCAGGCACAAGATGTTTGGCACCTGGAATATCTTTATTTTAATAAAGAAAGCCCGTGTCCCATGTATCCTCCTTGACAAGACGGGGCGGGGCAGGGCGGGGCCTGCAGCCTGCCAAGGCCAGTGAGCCCGACTTGCAGGCACACAGAAGTGAGTGGCTTGCCCTCCACAGACGCCCGGGGGATGTTGTCCACCCCAGTCTGTGTTCTCCTCCTCCCTGGTA
The DNA here is from genome assembly GCF_000260355.1 of Condylura cristata. Taxonomy (NCBI): domain Eukaryota; kingdom Metazoa; phylum Chordata; class Mammalia; order Eulipotyphla; family Talpidae; genus Condylura; species Condylura cristata. The sequence goes on along the minus strand of NW_004567134.1, from coordinate 18,195,142 downwards.
CCCATGGACCAGCAGCACCCGATACCGCGGGGGGGTCGTGTCTCAGGCTCCAGCCAGGCCAACTTTTTTTTTTTAAGCTCCCATGATTCATGTGCCAGTTTAAGAAACTGAATCTAGTATAACAGCCGGGTCTTACTAGATCCCAGTAATTGTTCACGGAGGGGCACTTAGCTCAGCACGCCGCCCGCGCCCCCAGGACATGTTTAGGAACTGTGCGCGGTGTGCTTTGGCTGAGTCTGGCAAAGGAGCAGAGAAACGGCTCCTGTCCTCAAGAATGTGAAATTCACAAAAAAACCAAGCAGCAGATAGGAAGCAGCTAGAGATTCTTCCAGCGGGGCACACGTGATAATCTGCTGATTGTGCGTTACAAGTTGCAAAGGGTGAAGCAGGACTTGTGGAATCTGAAAGGAATGGAAAGTGGATCGGCTGTGAACGGTGTTGACTGATGAGGACTGTATCTGAGACGTGGCCAGAGAGAGAAAATGGGGGCTAGAGTCTCCTCGTTTATCCAAGGCCTTTTTGAATAACAAAGGAAAGATGGAAATGCCCAGACAGCCAGGCGAGGTTCTTAGCGACACAGAGAAATGCACCAGCACAAGTGTTTTTGTGGCAAGTAAATTAGGCTGTAAATCACGGAACAAAAGATAGAACTGAACATCCCGAAGCTAAAACGCGACAGGAAGTGCCTGACAGCCTCGATGAGGTGGCTGGTAGCAGCAAGCTGAATGAAATATCTGCAGCGGAGTCGGTTGTGGCAAAGCTCATCTTTTTCCCTGCTAGATGCAAATCTCGCAAGAATAAGGCAGTTACAAAGTCACAATTGTGCACCTTTTGTTTTCTTGCGAGGGAGGTAGATGTGAGCCCTCATGGTCCTCGTGGAACAATGGCGTTTCTCAGAAAACTCAGATGAACGTTGAATTCTGCAAAGACCATGCTCTCTTGGGCAAGATGAATCACATTCCAGAAAACCCTGGCACCCAGTCTTGGATAAAGCTGCCCTCCCGATGTGTTCTCTGCCTGCTGAAGTAAGGTCCAGAGATTGCAGCTTCTAGTTAGCATCTTAAAGCAGAATGCCACTGAATACTTTGGCTTCTTGAACGTTGTGTAAGGATCGCCGTGGCTGGGAAGAGTCATGGCGATTCATTGGGTTTAGGGGGAAGGAAGTCAAGTGTGTGGACTTGATAGCTTTGGACTGAGACCCCCAGTTCACACACCGGGCACTCAGGACACTTACTCGCCCCCATGCTGGTTTCACCTGTGAACACACGAGGGCTTGGATGGCAGGCCGCGGAATGCACGCATGAGTTTGTAAGTGGGGTGTGAGCTTGAGGTGTGAGCATTCTGGCCTGCACTGGGCCTTGCGAGGTCAGGATGTGTCCCCGCCTCCAGCGCCCGCCAGGTCCGCCACGTACTACGTGGCACTGCTCCTACGTAGGACCCAGCGTGGCTCCGACTTGAAGATTACCAGAGATGAGTCTCAAACTCAGGGAGGGGTCTGAGTGATCCTGGCCAGTCACGTATGGATTTCTTGCTGCCCCTCACCTTTGAACTCTGGAGAATGAGAGAATGGAGTAGGCCAGAGGAATTGCACCTGTCAACTACAGAGTTTTGCAACTCACAAAAACAGGATGAGATGATGGCACTATTTGATTGATTTTTTAAAAAAAGTCATGATTCGATTTAGGTGAACAAAGCAGGCCCAGTGTGGCCGGTGTGTTCCTTGCCTTATTACGTTACCTTCTGTTCCTCCCTCGCTGCTCTACATAGATTTCATCATTTCCTCAATAACCCAGTTTGTTAACATTCAGTCTTGTTTCTGTAGTTCAGATATAATCTGACTTTTTTATTAATCACAGAAGAAATCATGGAACGCATGGAACAGGGCGGCTTAACGCTTTGGTGCAGAGCTGCCGGCGGCCCACGTTTCCGGCCGGTTCTGCACCCTTCATGCGCCCCAAGTGTTCACGGGTGCCCCTCTTGGTGGTGCAGCACTGCGTAGCTCCCGGCAGCCCCTGCAGCACACGCTTGATACCAGCCAGGGAGGGCCCCGGGCGCGGCAGCCCCCGCCTGTCTCCTCGCTGCCCCCTCGGCAGTGGGTGTCCGTCCAGCTGCCTGTTCTGGGCCCCACTCTGTCTCCGGGAGTCTCTCGGCACCCGCATCTCCGGCCTGTACCCCCGTTCTTGTAAACATAATTACATCTTTAAAATGTTTGCTGCTTATTGAATTCCTAGCACGTGCCCTGCCCTTGCAGACTCCACAACTGTGGTGGCTCATACGGGAAGCGAACCTGCCTTTGCTGACTGACCTGGGAGCCGAGGGCCTGGACCCACCCACCACCGTCTCCTGGGGGCTTGATGTCCCTGTCACTCGAGTCTGGCTCCCCACTTTCTTCAGGCTTCATTTGCTTTCTGAGGCTTTTCTTGGCTTCTGCTCTGGGAAACTCTTACTTTTTTAAGCCTGTGTCTCCTGAGGGAGCCCCTGGTCACGGTTTTACATGTTGAGACGTACGTTAGACAATAAGCTGTGTCAGTCAACCCCATTTTTGGTTATAGGAAAAAGAAAATCTGTCGTGAGACTTACTAAGCACAAGTGAGAATTTACTGCTCAGATCACTGACACATTCAAAGATTGTGTTGACTTCAGGGACAGTTTGATCTGGGTGGTCAGAGATTCTGTCAGGAACCTGCCCATGCATCCCGTGATGCTTCTCTTCTGCCTTCGCTTGATCTCGGAGGACGCTGCCGGGTGGTGGTAGGCCCTGCCCACGTGCAGTGCTGCTGCACGCCCTGGTTCACAGTGAGGACTGTCAGGACTCAGAAGATACGGCGAGCTATTACAGTGGAAGCATTCAGGGCCCGTCAGCAAAGGGAAGTCCTGAGGAAGCCAGACCCCAAAGTCACGAAGAACCCTCCGCAGCCGGAGTTGTGCGGGCTCTCGGGCCCTGCAGCGCATGTCCACCTGCGAGATGTGGCCCAGGGAAGCTCACTGGACTCCGAGCCCGAGGTTCTGTTAGGAACGGCCCAGGGGGCTCCCTCCACTACGCAGGCCCAAATCCCATCTCCCAGAGCAAGAGAGGTATTGAGCTTAAACCACGTTGGTTTAACAGGCAGCGTGGCCCAGGAGCCACCCATCAAGGCATCGGGGAGCCTCCGAGACCCATGGCCGAGATGCACACTGACGCCACGGCCGGGCGGGGCACACAGACCCGGGCCTGCCTTGTTACCTTTTCGTGTGCAGATGGCAGCTGTGGTTACTAGTTGCTCTAGACAAGCATCTCCAGGAAGTAGGTTCCTAACCCCAACAAATCTGGAAAAGCCTTCATGTCCGAGACTGGCAAGCTGTTCCTCACCAGCTCCTCTCCGGGGCTCCCAGCCACTGCTCTCCACAGACCTCCTCGCACCCTCCGTGTTCATTCACCGGTTTCTCCCCTTCTAGGGCCAGCTGGGTGGCTTTGGGTGCAGAGTATTAAAGACCGTGACCCTGAACCAAGGGTCATCCAAATAAAGCCCAAGCCCCCACCTTGCTACTTAGGGGAGAAGCACTTGGCAGCCGGGTGCCGCAGTGGGCTAATTGATATGGGAAATAAGCCAAGGTTCAGTCAGCCGGCCAGTCAGGTCTCCATTTCGGCCTGGCGTTTGGCTGCAGCATCCCCTTGTCTAGCCCCCCGGTGTCAGCCACTCTTCGTGGGCTGGCTCGGCCCGACGCGGAGCCTGGAGCCATCGCCTTGTGCCGGGGCGTCCCGCCGGCCCAGCTTCAGTCTCATGCGGCCCTGCGCTGCTCTCCAAGTTCTGGAATGAGCGTTAGGAGGGAGGTTGCTTTCACAGACCCTGGGTTTGTTAGGAAAAGAGCTGACCGGGCTGCGCCGAGCAGTCGCGGCCTTCCACACAGATCATGCAGTCACCGTGGCGGTCTTTTCCGTTTTACCCTGTGACCCGCGGCATGGTTGGCGCTCAGCAAATGTCTGGGATGCTCGAGTGCGTGTGCAGGAAGAAACCGGAAAATCAGCTCAAAAAGCTCGTCTTTTCCTCAAGTGCGGCATTCTTTACATGATTCTAAATTTCCTCTGCTCCCTCTCTCCCTTGACGCCTGTCCAAGCATAACCTAAACTGCGCTTCCAGCTGAGCATGGATTTAAAGAGTCAGCACAGCGCCCTCCGCAATCTGCTTATGCTCTGACTTGTCCACAGAACAGGCGCATCCTCAGGCGCCCTTGAAGTGAGGGCTGAGACACGACTGTGGCCAGAGCTGCGGCAGCGGATTACTTACACCCACAAGCCCAGTGGTGGTTTATGAACCAGTTTACCAAACGCATGATCTGGCACTTTCCGATTTGACTTGTAAAAACTGTCGTTAATATAACATGCAGAGAAATACCAGTCATTCGTGAGCTCGCTGCCAGAGGTAGCCAGTTTAAACAGCTAGCTCCTTTCCTCCCGGTCCTTAACAGGGCGTGAGTGCACTTGTTCCAGTTGTCTTCCCTCTCTGGGAGTTAACGTGGGTACCATCTGCTGTCAGAAAGGTCCCGACCTCCCAGGAGCTGAATCCCCTGCATTAGAGCCCAGAGTGTGGCACGCGTGTGTCTTCCTCTTCCCACCTAGAAGCTTTTTCACTTGCTGGCAAATCCCTGTAGTTAGGACTCAGCAGTCCCTTCCCAGTGGGGCTTCTCTGTCCCGCCGTCTTTCTCCTTTCCTTCCAAATGACGCAGCGTTCCAGGTTCTTCTGAGCCTTCCTCCAGCTCCTGGGCCCCGGGAACCTCTTCCTGAAATGTTCCTTCTAAACTAGGAGTGCAACGGTGGAGAGCTACAGTTTCCCGAGGAACAGATAAACAAATCAGATAAAGCCAGAACTCGCAAGATGATTGGCGTCAGGCCGTGTGGCGTGCCCGGGGCAGGGCCTGGCGCGTGGTGAGCAGTGGCGTGAGGTCACTGTTGCTCTGACCTTTGATGCTTCTTACCACAACTTGAACGTTACAGCCTCCCTCCCAGTGTGACTTGACAGTGATAAGGTGGTAAAGGGGTCAGAGTCTTTTCCCTGCATTGATATTTTTACATCTCAGTTCACATTGAATGTAAAAATGTATTTTTCAATTTTATTTAGAGCATTTCATGAGCCATGTGGAATTACAAAACCCAGAAAGATGGGTATATACGGTATGTGAGTGGGCCCTAAAGTCCCTCTAGATGTTACCTTTCTCAGCGACGGGAGTTACTGCTTGCTGCAGCCTTAATCAAAGACCAAAGCGTTCGCTCAGTTAATTCGGGTATATGTGTGCTAATTCAGATGGCATTTAGGGAGCCTTTGGCATTGCTGGTCGCCGAGGTGGGTACAGAAGAATTGGAGAGAGCAGTTGGGATGTGACGCTGACCTTCCCGAGAGGCACTTATCAAATAACTGGCCGTTATGTTAGTATAGGCTTCAGTGAGGGAAAGCACAGAGCACAGGATTCTACCGTGGGGACTTTAGCACTGGTGTTGGCCTGGTGGGAGTGCTGAAGAGGAAGGAGGCCCTCGGGAGCTGTTTCCAGCGAGAGGTATCGAACAGAGTGGAGCTCTGTAGGTGTGACTACGCAGAGGGCCGGCGGGCTTTTCAGGTAGAGGGAGGAGCATGCGCAGGGCCCCAGGGTGGGAAAGAGAAATAATGGCTGCGAGAAGACCGGGGCAGCTGGGACTTGAGGGGGCAGGGCAGTGGTGGGGTGGGGTGACGGGGGAGCGCACTGTAGGGACACTCTAGTCTCCGCAGAGCTCCTGGAGTGTCCTGGCTGGGGCCGCAGCTGTGCCGGACACTCCAGCACGGCGAGGAGGCCGGCTTCCTTGACAGTGCGTTGGTTGTATGGGACAAAAAGGGTATCCGATGCTTAAAAAACCCTGCAAGGAGCCATAAGCGTACGTATGAAATGACCAGACAGAACGAACAATCACCCCAAGTATGAGACAGTGTTGAGGAGGACACGAGAGGGACGCACGCTGAGTGTTGAGGATGTTGAGGAATGAGGTGGCTGGATGGATGAGGAGGTTCGCTCGTCCTCTCTAGCATGCCTGTAATAGAGCTAAGGAAACAGTCATGTTAACTGGCTCTGGCTGGACAGGACCTTGCAATCCGTGGAGTCACTTGTAGGTGTCTGGAATGTTCACTCGGATGCTCCATGGTCAACAAAGCTTTGGCCACGGAAGGACAGTGAAAATCCAACTGGGGGAGGGAGTGGAAGGCTCTTTGGGCTTGAATTTGGGTGCGTTTAAAGGGAGGTCCACTAGAGGAAAGCAGAGTGGTAAGGAGCACATGTTGCCTGCGGTAACTCCCCAGATTCAGGAGTTAATGTTTGATCACAAAGTTCTTGGCAAAAATGCACGCAGAGTGCTCGTGGGGTTCACGAGGCCTGTCAGTCGCGGCACAGCGAAGAGAAGACCTGTCTGTCTGCCCCGATGGCCAGGCTCCCAGGAAGTCCCTCCCATTTGCGTCGCCGCCGCAAGAGGGGCCTGTGCCTTCACCCAGACGTCCACACATGGAAGCACGTTTGGCCGTGTTCCTGGATATGGGGTACATACACAGACGCGCGCCCCTGCGTTGCTTTGCACGTGTCCTGCGTAATAAATTCTCCGGGAAGGATCCAGATCCCTTTGCGTCATAGATGCCGTCAGCTCTGTCGGGATGGAGCGTGGTGGTGGCAGCGGGGAGTTGACGCAGCATCGCTAGCCTTCTCTTGAGGTAGGTATGTGGAGAGGGCTAATTGCATTTTTGATGCTCGGGCAGAGGCCCGCACTTAGCCACGGTTGCCCTGGAGAGTCCTGCGTATGTGCAGTCCCCTTCAGAGGCTCTGGTGGGAGGAGGGGGCAACGCAAGCTCAGAGACTACCTGTGGAGCGTTCCGGATAGCCTCGCTTCTCAGTCAGCAGCTTATTCCACTCGGGGAGTCACGTGCAAGTTCTATTCTCCACTGAAACCCAGGATTCACTGTACCCTTCGCAACTGCTGGAAGAGGGGTAGTTTTAAAAATGGAGGTGAGCTGAAGGGAATTTTGTTTTGAAATTTTTTAAAGGAGGCCAGAGGTATGGGGGTGGGGTGAGAGGATTCCCCAGAGACAGAGCGGGGAGCAGAACAGGCAGAGCTACTGAAACCTACCGCTGAGGGGAGCAGCGGGCGGGTCAGGAGAGGTCTCCTGCTCCCTGTGGGTCACTCCCTGGCCGGGGATGGAGCTCCTGCTGCAGTGGCTTCGGCAGCTTCATAGTGCATCACCAAGGAGGGCCCTATTTTCAGATTTTTAAAAAAAATTTATTTCTGCATATAGAACTGGGGTACAGGCCAGTGGTGCAGGGACAACAAGAGAATTCACCAGGGACACAGTGGGGAGCAGAACAGGCAGATGAGTGAAGTACACTGCGGAGGGGAGCAGCGGAAAGACAGGAGAGGTCTGCCGGGCCCTGTGGGTCACCTCCGGGGTGGGGATCGAACTTGCACTGCGGCCGCTGCTTGGCTCAGCTTCGCAGTGCAGCGCTCAACCCGCTACGCCACCAGGGAGGGCCTGGTTTGAAGTTTTTATGGCAGGTGACTGAAGGGCTACAAACCCAAGCCTGGGAACTGCTGCGAAGGTGCCTCGCCTTTCTGTGGGAGCAAACGGTGTGCACGTCTGTCACAGGTCTCCACATCTGGGTGTTTACCTTTGAGCCCCAAAGCTGTGTTCTTATTTGGAAGCGCCTGGCGTCCTTGCGTGTGGAGGCCTCTTGTCTGAGCCGTGGGACAGCAGCCTAGACAGCGCAGCGTTGGTCCGTTCCTTCACTTGACATGAAAGATGTCTAAGCTAAGATGTGTGGAGATAGAGCTGAAGTAAATTGTGTCCAAAAGAAATATTGATTTTTTTTTTTCTTCTGGAAAGTTCTAGCCCAATATCAGTGCAGACAAAAGAGCAGTAAGGGGGATGAGGAAAATGCAGCGGCTTGGGGACCGTTGATAGACACCAGTCGGTCTTTCCATGCCAGTTGGAGCGTGTTCTTGCCTCATTCTCTTAAGAAGTTCTCACTTCACTGCTATGTGGCAGTGTGAGTCTCAGCAAATCTGGGGCTGAGTTTTCATCGTACAATGCTGAAATTGAATTAGACTGATTTCTTAAATATGATGTTTCTTGAGTAGCGTTGATTTGTGTGATTGAGAGTTGAGGGTCCCCCCTCGTCAGACGTGCGCTACCACACCACACCAGAGCACCTGTAGCCCCCTCGGCACAGGGCTGCTCCCCGGCCTTCCGTTGCCTCAGCTCCCGTCATATTTCTCAGCTTTGTTTGGCTTCGTTTGCTGGTTCCTTGCTTGGTTTCTTTGTTTCTTCCACTCGTGAGTGAGCCCATCCTGCCCTTGACTTCCTCCAGACTTGGCATCCCCCGCTCAGTTCCGTCTGTGTTATTGCACAAGGATGATTTCATCTTTTCTTTTTTTTTTTTCTAAAAGATTTATTTATTCATATAGAACTGGGGTACAGGCCAGAGATGCGGAGGGTGAGAGGCTTTACCAGAGACAGAGTGGGGAGCAGAACAGGCAGATCGACGAAATCCACTGCTGAGGGGAGCAGCGGGCGGGTCAGGAGAGGTCTGCCACGCCATGTGGACTCCTCCGGGGCAGGCGGGAATCGAACTCATGCGGAAGTGGCTTAAGCTTCGTAGTGCAGTGCTTTCACCCGCTGCGCCACCAGGGAGGGCCCTCATCTTTTCTTTTTTAATAGTGGAGTTTTGTCTCCTCATGTACATTCCGCCCTTCTTTATTCATTCAGGAGTTAGATCTATTCAAGTTGCTTTCTATTCTTAGCAGCCTGTGTTTGTTTCTTCCCTTTGTCGTAGCTGATTAAAACGTAACTCTGCTGTATCCTACTGCCCTGACCACGCTCTGTAAATAAAATTCCAAGGTGGTTTTTACCCTCAGAAAATTTACAACTTGGGCTGATATCACATCTGTGTTCTTTCTGAATTTATTTTCTATACATTTTCAAGTAAAAATTGGATCCTCTGTGTTGAACACCTGTATCTCTGAAATGAATAAGCACATAATACTGGAACAATCGTTTATTTCTTTTTTTTTTTAATATTTTCTTATTTGTGCACACAGAACTGGGGTACAGGCCAGAGGTGCGGGGGATAAGAAGAGTCACCAGAGACAGAGCGGGGAGCAGAACAGGCAGATGGACGAAGTCCACTGCTGAGGGGAGCCGCGGGCGGGTCAGGAGAGGTCTGCCACTGGGAGCTGTATTGTGCATCATTGTATGGGGTCTGCAGAGAGCAGACAAATAGAAAAAGAGAAATAACTAGGAAGTGATGAACTTGGAACACACGATTTTTGTTTTGAATATAATTTAACTGAAAATTAGTGTGACTTGCTGATAAGTGAGTGAGTTTATACAAAGCAGTTCGCCAGATTCCTGAAAGTGTAATTGTTGACTCTCAGGAACTTAGGTGAGTTGATTCGCGCACACGACTGCCTTGTGCTCTGGAATGCTGAGACGAGAGAAACTGCAAGGACATGGGGGGGCAGCCGAGGAAAGGGAAGCGGTGGGGGGCGGGAAGCCTGGGGGTCACTGGAGCGCGAGGCAGATGACCCCGAGGGAGATGGGGCCGTGCAGAGCGTGCCGGCCCGTGTGCCCGTGTGCCTCGTGGGAGCCCAGCCAGGCTGCTGCGGCCTCCGAGTCCAGATCAGCGCTCAGGGCCGTCCGTGTTTCGAGAACGGAGCCGCCTGGTGTCCACTGGGGCCGGCGCGCTCCTGCGGGCCGCCTTGGGAAACGGCCTGGGCAGGGCTCAGCAGGCTTGAGGGGGCTGGGCCCTCGCCCAGTGTGAGTTCGATGCCCCGCCAGGGAAGGACCCACAGGCTGCAGCAGGCCCCTCTCTCCCCGCGCTCCCCTCAGCAGCGGACTTTGTCGCTCAGCCTGTTCTGCTCCCCGCTCTGTCTCTGGGGAGTCCTCCCACCGCTCCTGCACCTCTGGCCTGTACCCCAGCTCTGCATGCATCAGCAAATAATCTTTAAAAAAAAGAAGACCCTTCTAAATCCCTGCTGAGATTGGCACACTCCATCCTGAGATTTTCACGACTTCTGTACGCTCCCTGTTCTGACGTTGCCAGGCTCCTTCCTCTACACAGCATTCATGGTGCCCCCCACCTCAGCGTCATCCCTGGGTCACGTCACACGAGACAGTCGTGGTGTGGAGGAGCCGCCAAGCATCTCGGGGAAGTCAGACCCAAGCAATTGGACCCGGATCAGGCTGGGGAAGGCAGAGACAGCTGCGCTGTGTGGCGAGCGGAGGCCTCGCTGCGGACGTGCCTTCGTGCCAAGGCGGGACTCGTGAAGGTGCGCCATGTCGGAAGTACTTCATCTGCAGCCCGAGCGAAGGGGCACAGTGGCCTCCTTTTAGTCCAACATACCGATGGGGCTTCCGCGCCAGCTTCACTTGTCTCATTCTTACCTAATTTTATAGCATGTTTGACGACTTGCTTCTTTTCCTAATGCATCCAGGGGAATTTATGTCCTCGTGGATTCGGTGTGTTTTTTCACATTCCTACTTGGGGAAGCTTAGACGTGTGAGCAGTGAGGGGTGTGGAGGAGAAGGTAGGTGGGGGAGGGGCCCGTGAGCTGTGTTTTCGGGAAAGCTCTTTTCTGCTCTCTGTCCCAGTCTTCTGTAAAGTAAGGATGTAACGATAATAGCTGTTCCTCTCCAGGTTGATGAGGACTGGCGAGTTAATGTGTGTAACGTTCTTACATGACTGTATAAAGGTTAGTGATTGTCCTCATTTCTTCATCATCGTCACCCTTATCACCAAACAGAAATAACAAGTTGCTGTGGAGACGCCGAGTCTGGGGCCGCCCCGGGAAAGCTGACGCCGTCTCTCAGGCGGGAAACGTCACAGCGCCAGTGATGTGGACAGGCCCGTGGCTGTCCAGTGCCAGCGGGCACGAGGCAGGTGTGGGCGGGCCCCTCCTGGCGGTTCATTAGCCCTCCTCAGGGACTGCAAACCCAGTGAAGAGGCTCGGGGTAGGACAGAGCAGGAGAAAATGCACAGGCGTGCGCAACAGCAAAACACAAAAATTAAATAATGTACAGTAATGAAAGAGCCAGAGACAATCGCTGTCGTTATCCTGTGCCACTAAAGCATGGCCTATTACTCAGTTATCTCCAATACATTCTCTTTCATTTGCTCAATACATTGTTAGACATTAATTGGTGCCATACACCAATTAGGAGCCAAATTGCATAATGCCACCTCCTAAGAAAACTAATTTTTCACATGGATAATTGCCATCAGGCTGGATTTGTTCTTTTCATCATAGTTAGTTGGCCTGCATTAGCAATTCAAATAATATTTCATAATTTCTTTGCCTGTGCAAGCATATGAAATTAACAAAAGAGAGAAGAGGTTTAATGCTTGAGTGAAAAAATATACTTTAGTGCGTTTGGACTCTACCTGTATCATTTAATGGTACCCATTTGACCAAAAGCTTTCTCTGTCATCTCAAAGCAAACCAGTAACGGACAGTAAGACACATAGTTCCCACTGCCTCTTTTTGTGGACTCCAGATGGCGTAAGCTGTCTTCTCTGAATTTAGGTGATTTCCCTGTACTTCAAAATATTATCTTTTACACAACTGTAGATATTAATAAACTTCCACTTTCATCAGTCTTCCATAGCTTGATCTCTTGTGCTTAGTTAGAGGGACTTAGGTGAAATCCTGTGGAAAGGGAAAGTAGACAGAATCTACAGTCCTGATGGGGATTTTACTAATTCAACAGTTGCAAAATGGTAGCAAACTTAGGGCACAACTTTGAGTTTTTAATTTTATTCTGCAAACCGTAATCGCATTAACCTTTAGACCATTGAAGCCAGAGGGCCTGGACCCATCTGCTGTGACCAGGAATGATGCAGGGAGAAGAATGGTGCCCTTGCGCCAAAGGCCTCGCCTGGGAAGGCGATTTGGGTGGTGTTTCTGTGAAGAGGAAGTTGCCTGGTCAGATGTTCTGAGGTTTACTCACAGCTGTCTTGCTCAGTTGAGCAGCTCAATAGAACATAATGTAAATAATAGCTGGTGGTGTAAATCAACAGCAGATTTGGGGGTTCAGGGGTGCCCCTCTCCTTGCCCTGCAGGGGCTGGGGTGTCAAGGCTGCCAGGTGGGGCTGTGTGCTCTGGCACTAATGGACCTCTTGGTTTTAAAACATTTTAAAACATTTATTGATTCACGTAGCTCAGAGTGATTCTGGAGCAGTGTCCAGGGAAGAGCTGGCGGCAGCCCTGAGGCCTGACCTGAAGCCTGACGTGAGGCCTGACCTGTACCTGACCTGAGGCCTGACCTGTACCTGACCTGAGGCCTGACCTGAGGCCTGACCTGAGGTCTGACCTGTAGCTGACCTGAGGCCTGCCCTGAGGCCTGCCTTGAGGCCTGAACTGAGTCTTGCAGTGCACAGGACTCTTGCCCTGGCCAGGCCTCTTGGGCTCTCCTCCTGCTCAGTCTGCCGGTGCCAGGAGCGTAGCACTATGGCCAAGAGGTTGGTCCCACGCTGGGCCATGTGCATCTTTGCTCATCACTGCAGACCTGGAACTGTTCACGGGGGATGTGCAGAACCGCGGGACAGGAAAACTGCCTGAATGTCCCGCCCTGGGTGCTCGGCCTGCGGGCTGAGGTGGGTTCCTTCCTCTTCCTGGCCGCCCTTCCAGCGCCCTGAAACCACTCCCTGCCCCCGCTAGTCCGCCGCCCTAGCTCGGTCGTCCTTCCCAGCTCGGCCCCCTGTAGCACTGCCCACCCTTCCCGAATGGCCTTTCCTACTGGAATATTCTTCACGAGCTCTGAAAGTCTGAGCGGGCCTGACGCCTCTTCTTCGCGCAGCGCCTGCGCGTGGCTCCTTTCACGCCACTGCATTGCCCAGAGCCCATCTTCCTCTGCGGCTCAGCCACTGTGGGGACGGCAGTGTGGTTTAAGTTTCCTGTCGCCATGTTCCCCTCATTACTCTTTCCTCCCTCAGATGCAATTTCTCTTATTAATGCTCCTTAATATAAAGGAAGAACATGGTTTAATCCAAGATGTCTTCTTGCTAGTATAATCACATTTTGCTGCAAGGAAAATTCTCGTGTTGAAGCTATTTCACGGCCTGCAAGCCATCATTGCCAAGCAGATAAAATGGTTATTTATTCCCTTTTATAATTCCTAATTATTTCCCCTACTAGTTTTACCAATTTCTGGTAGTTATTTTTCATAGAAAGTTCAAGTTCACTACTTCTATAAACCCATGCCTTTTCATTATCAGAATTTTCACGTGAAAAAAATCACTGTGGTTTCTCTTTGGAGGAGGTTTGACTTAAGAACCAGTATTTATCAGTGTAATGTCCTGTAGAGGTGACCAGCGCCACTCCCTCAAGGCGTGTTTCATTAGCGTCTGGGAGGTGCCGGCTCTCTCCACAGTGCTGGGGGCCTGGCTGATTTCTTCTCTCTCAGTGGGTGGGTTGGGGGGGCGGGGAGACAAGAAATAAAGACATGCGGGTCTCGCCTAACCCTGCGAGCTGACCTGACTCCATCATGCCTCAAGCTGGTTGAAGCTGGATACTGTCATTTGCAGCCTGAGGAGGCAGGCCTCCTGGCCCTCCTGGTGGTGACAGGACAGGGGTGACAGCTGCCCTTTGTGAAGGCCCAGTGACTTCTCCGAAGCGAAGGGCAGGTGTGTGTTTTGTAAACAGTGGCATCACTGTCGGTTCCGGGGGTCTCTGGTTCCCGCTTGCTTTCAGCTGCCTGCGCTACCTGCCTTCAGGAGAAGCCTGTCTGAAATGACATTTGTAGGTCTGCACGCTCTTTGCTGCAGACAGTTGCACCCCCACCCGCTGGCATAACTTAGAGACTGTAAGGCAACTTTGGGTCATGGCACAAGAGAGAGGGACATTACTTGAAGAGGACTCAGTGAAACATGAAAAATGAATTCTCCATTAAATTGCCCAGAAACTTGGGCGGAACCGGGTAACCATTGCTTTTGGGGGTGGTGGGAGGGGATTGCTTCCACCATCTAATATTGGGGGCACAGTTGGTGAAGGGTGTGCGGGCGCACAGGCCGCTCTGTCTCGATTAGCTTATCATTGGCAGTTAATGCCCTTGATGTGTGCGGTGCATCGTGAATCGCCAGAGCCTGGCAAACATCGGGTCTAGCTGGACAGGAAGCAACTGCACTCCCGCGAGGGTTTGTTCACCGACGTGTGACGAGTGTCGGGCAGAGCAGTCGCTCGGAGTCCTGGGGTCGTGACCCGTAGGGAGGTGGTTCATTCTGTGGCTCGTCACTGGGAGACCACACTGAGGAGAGTCAGATGGTACAGACGTGGGAGAGATTTTAGCTTTTCTGGAAAAAATGCCTTACATCCAGCGCGGGACATGCCCGCAAACGCTTGCAGCACGGATGTTTACGGCGCAGCGTTTACAGGGAAACTGCTGGAACTATTTTGTCACTACTTAGCGCATGTGGGTGGGGACCGCCTGGTGAGGAAGTCAGGCTTCTCCCGGCCCTAGCGCCCCCGCCTGCCCACCGCAGGCAGCGCGGTTAGGAGGGCGCAGACCACCGTCCTCGGCGATCTCCCTCACCGTGCGCATTTCACCTCAGTTTTCAAGGCAGAAACGGTGCCACGCACCCCACGGCTGGGATGGCTTGGTGGGTCTCCAGCTGGCACGGGCACCGGCTGCCCTGGCAGCGTGAGCCCTGCCTGCAGCAGCCAGCCTCCTGCCTGCTCACCCGCTGTGGGCCAGACACCTCCCGCGTCCAGTTTCCCAAGGCCGCGCCTGCTGTCCACCCAGCCGTGGGCTGCTTCAGCGGAGTGAGCTCTCGCTTCTCTCTGAACACCCGCCCAGTAGGTGCCTGTGTCCCGTGGGCGTTTGCGTAGATGCGGGCAGAGGCTGGCAGGCCCAGAGGTGTGGGAACCTTCCGTCTACCTCCTGCAGAGTCGCAGGCGCGTCCGCTCAGGGCCCGGGATGCCTGGTGCTGAGAAGCCGTCGCGGCCCTGCCGCTCCCCCGCCCTGGAGGCAGGAGCCTGGCTCTTCTCTTCCACACGGTGCCCACACTAGTGGCCTTCACATCCAGTGTGGGGAGTGCCGCGCTCCGTGAGGACGCTGATTTTTCCAGGATATTTGTTTGCTCCTCAATCCACTCGCCGGGTTCGAGAGTGAGGGCACCTCGCCTTTCCTCGCGGCCCTTCGTGGCTGCTTCACCCCCAAGTGCTGGCTCACTGCTGAGGGAGCATGTAATCTGCTGGCGTAATCGATTGCCGGAGGCGTGGAGAAGCAAACCTCTTACTGACTGAACAGAGATCTGCCGAGCCATGACCCTGACTTTGGAATTTCAATTAAACTACCACTAATGAGTCGGCTTGGCTAGATGACCTGATGCGTGTCACAGTTGTCATCTAGGGAGCGGGGAGCCGGCTTACGCCACTCCACCGTCCATAAGATGCTGCTTGTCAGAAGGCCTAAGTGCTCGGGAAGTGTTAATTTTCTTGATCTTTTCTGGTGGAAAGCTCAGTGAAACAATATTTTAAGTTCACAGACACACAGTTTTACATTTTTAACGGCATGATTGAATTCAGTGGTGACATTCAAGGTGCATGTCTAAATGGGTAACTGAACATAAGAATCAGTCAGGAATTTGTTAATGTACCAATTGTTGGACATGATCTAGATTTCCAAATCTAACACTCCAGAAATTGGTGAGGTCTTTATTTTTCTCACCTAAGCGATACTATGTAATGGGCCATATCCTGCTTTGGAATTCCTGGTCATGGGTTGCAATGACTATTTCTCCATTTTCCCCGCTGATTTCCCATGTGTGGACAAGGTCATAGTTCATTGATTTCACAACTTAGTCATTAAAATTTACAGGATGATTTGGATTAAGTGTGGTATAAGAACACACGCATCTCGCCTCTGGTGACTGCTGTGATGTTTCAGTGAATTAAGGACAAAGATATTAAATAAAGATCACCCTCCTGGGATGAGGAAAGAAGAAGAGACAGTAGCAGACGGGAGTTATATTAGAAGAGGGAGCAGCGGGTGCAGGAATGGTCCCTGAGGGGACTAAAACTCAGGAGGGAAAGCAGGAGGAAAAGCTGGCAGAGGAGGGGCCCGGTGAAGAGTGGCCAGGTCACTTCCCATAACCTCGGAAATGCTCACAGCTGCAAGCGCCGATCTCTGCGGAATTCTCTTCAGGAAGAGCAAGACACCGAGATCCCAGCTGCAGTGTGGATGCTAACTGGCTGCTCTCCGGGACCCAGGCAGCCCAGAGGACGTGGCCAGCGCCCAGCTGGGGAAGCACAGCCTGATGCCCCAGCTCCCTCTGTCCTGCCCACTGGACAAGTTGGCACTGATGAGATGTGGGGACCTGTTGGGGGCGCGTCTCGGTGCCCCAGTGCCTCCTGTTAAAATCAGCGAGCACTGAGAACCACCAAGCACTGTGGTAAGTCTTCACGGGGAGTGTGAGACCAGGCTGTACAGTGACATGAAACAGGAAAGGAAAAGTTAGAGGAGTGAAGGTTCCACAAGACAGTTTATTTCAAAACCGGCTCCTTACAGAAATAAGAGATTGACCACCCATGAAATAAGAAGAGGGCCTTTTGAAAACATAGGACTCTTGGTAGTGATAATTAAGGAATGAAATTGAGGACCGTGGAAGGATGGAGAAATACCGTCAGGAGAAATACCGGAGGGCTGAGGCCGAGGGCAGGTGAGGCGGTTCATCCCAGAGCTCCTACGTCTACCTGCAGTGCGACAGAAACAGAGCATGGAGGAAACGAGGGGAAATTTGGAAGAAATAATAGAAGAAAACCTCTCAGCTCTAGAACGAGGCTACAGTGAAGGGCCACCTTTTACATTTTTAACAGAGGAACAGCCATTGCCACGGGTTATGAAGGCTGCGTCAAAGCTACACCGCGAATGATGAAGGATAAGAATTGCAGAGCAATGGTCTCACTAATTGAGGGAGAATATTAAGCTCTGACTTCACAGCCTGTGTTTAGTGAAGGCATTTTGAGGCCAGAAGCGGCTCCCACATTTTTATATCCTGCCCCCTTTTAAGGAGCTGTGGGTATACAAAAGAAGAAATGGAAGGCGGACATGGAGGAGAAAAACATGGGATTCAGAAAGCAGCGGACCCTGCGGGGGGAGGGTGGGCTGAGGTGACTCCAGCTGGCCGTGAGGGGACGTTCCAGGTGGAAACCAAGCGAGGAAAGCAGGCCCATGCGCCAGGAAGACTGGAGGCGCCGGGAGAACTGGAAACGAGAAGTCTGACAGACAGACGCCGTGCGGAGAGGCTTTCGGGCTTTGTGGGGAGGGCTAGCATAGATACCCTGAAAAATGTGGTTCTGGTGGAGTTTGGAACTCCAGGAAATCAAACTGTGGTGTGAGGAAGTCACTAATAATACTTTATAACTTTTCTCAGAAGTAGATACAAAAAAGATAAAAGCCGAATTTTGGGTTTATGTCATTGAAAGTTATGATGTAAGTGAGTGAAGCAAAGCCTTCTCTGTCATGATGGGAGCCCGGGGTGTATGTTCACAATCGATTTCAGAAGTGGTGATATAAAATATTGTAATGACCTACGGCAAAAAATATCGGGGTGCTGCCATGTGCCAGGTGGGTGAGGGGTGTCAGAGGGCGCGGGCCTTCAAGCACTCTCTCCCGATTTAGCTAGGGCTCAGTTTTGCCCACAGTTAAGAACCGTGCATCAGGGCAGTTACAGTGAGTGACTGCTGCGGAGATGCCCACCTACATGGCACCACCCACCGCCCGCTTTTTTTTTTTCCTTCTAGGAAAATAAAAGAGGGAGAAGTGGGAGAGGCCACTTCTGCTGGAAGGTCATCGAAACCCAGGAGTGGTGATGGCACGACGGTTCGGCTCGCAGTGCCGGGGGTGCAGAGAGGTAGGTTTCTGGGCTGTATTTATTTTTAACGATCATAAGATCTTGTTACAAATGAAAAATGCCTCAATGGGGACTCTTAAGGCAATTGTTCTTCGGAGATGGTATCTACAAAATGTGATTATCTCTAATGGCATTATCCTAGGAGGTAATAAACCAGAGCAGGGCTCCTGCCGGCAGAGTCCGTGAAGGTGATTTAGAGCGGAGGCTGCATATGGTTATCGCCAAGCTAATGGAGAGAGGGCTTTCCAGACGGCTCGTTCCGGCACGTAATGACTCTCTATGGCTGACGAGCCAGACTGAGAACTAGGTGAGGGGATGGCTGTAGAAGGCAAGTTGTTTTAAATGCAGGTCTCACTGTGCTTCAGGAGTGGGGAGGCGAACAGGCCCCAGGAGGAGCTGCCCTGCACGGGGCAAGAGTTGGGGGGCCTGGGCGCAGTCAGGAGGCAGAAGGAACCCGGGGTGAGGGGCGCCTGAGCAGAAGCCTGCCGTGGCTTCCAGCCAAGAGGGACACAGGCTGGCTGCGAGTCCTTTCGGCTCTGGCACGGCGGAGGGCGGCTCAGTTGTCTGCGCCCCGGGACGCTCCTCAGGGGCAGGGCTCAGGCTACGCGGAGGAGCCGCTGCCTGGAAAGGACTCGCGGAGGCGCGTCCGCCTGCGAGAGCCACCCTCCTGGGCCCTGCCACCCTGGGTGCGTCTCTGGCAGGGAAGCCCCCGTGGAAGCCTGAGCAGGGAGAACAGACAGGGCAGGTGGAGGCGGAAAGGGGAGCTAGCGGGTGCCGGTGTGGGGGACCGCCAGAGCCAGCGGGGTCTCAGCCCTGAAGGTGCAGGCCCAGGGGCGCGTGGACGAGCCCGGCCAGCCTGCAGCCTCGACGCGCATCAGTCCTGAGGGGCAGTAGAGAGTCGGTCCGGTTAAATAAAGCAAGTGGGATGGCGGGCGAGTCAGACTCTGTCAACAAAATTGGGGTGTGCTGGTCTCCCGGACACTGCCCTGGACTTGCAGGGCTACTGTCTGGCGGAGGGAGACAGCTCTGCCTGCACAGACCCTAAGGGTGGCCGGAAGCAGCGTAGGAGGGGCGAGCCAGGTACTCTGGGGGCCCCCAGAGCGCCGGGCCCCAGGTGCCTGGCTTAGGCCGCCTCCGCCGTCTCTCGGTCACGGCCACGCCTGGCCTCAGGTTTCTTCTGGGCGCCTCTGTGCCCGCTGCCAGTGAGTCCAGGGCCGCACCTGCCGTCCAGGTGCCGAGCCCCAGGACTGCCCCAGGGGAGCCGCCCCCAGGCTGCTGCTTCACCCCCAGAACGAGCACTTCAAGACTCCGTTTTTACACGTCTGTAGTTTCCGAGTAGAGAGGCGGCTCTTTACATTCCCCAGGCCCTGCCCTCCCTCCGCAGCCACGTGCCCGGGGTCCTTCCTGCCGGGGCTGGCTGTTCCGAGGCAAAACGAGCCCCGACGGCTGGCGCAGGACCTGGTGTCCATGGAGCTCGGTCCTGAGCAGGGTGCTAAGCTGGGCGTCATGTGCGCCCCCCTTTTCAGAGGCGCGGGCCGTGTCATCGCGCTGCCCCTTCCGAGAGTGCCGCTCTGGAAGCCCTCACGCCCGCTCGTCTCTTCCCTCCACCCGCCGCAGGGCATCTGCCCCCACCGCCCCTGCAGGCCCGCTGGCTGTCCTGCAGCCCGAAGGACCCCGGGGCCTCCCAGCGGCCTTGCAGGTGCGGCTCAGCCCTGCCCGGCTCGCTCCCTCTGGGGCTTCCTTTCCTGCGGGCGTGTGGACGCCGCTGGCCCCTGAAGCCATGAGCGGTCTGCCCGCGTGGGTCGCCAGGCCCAGCACAGCCTGCAGGCACTCAGGAGCCCGCGCTGGCATCTGGCCTTGATTCCCTCCGTTGTCCGCCCTGCACCCTTCAGGACCGGGGCCATCCCGCCAGGCCGGCCGTCTCTGTGGCTTAGAAACGCCACGGCCACTGCCGGGTCCGTGCTGTCGGCGGCAGCTGGGCCCCTCTGTCTGCCCTGGGTCTGACAGGCGTGCTGGCTGGGAGGAAGCCGGCTCCGGGGCCGCTGGGCCAGAGAGGCCTGCGCACTCCTGCCCGCCTCTCCAGAAAGGGGACATGGCTGCTTGAGAACCTGTCGCCCAGGGCACGCTGGCAGTCAGACGGCCCCGGGGCCCTGACTCGCCCACCTGCCACACCGAGCTATGCACAGCCCAGCCTGGAGCTCCTTCCCCGCTGCGGTCAGCCCGGCGCAGTGGCCAGGATGTGGGGAGTAGGTGCTGGGGCACCCCACTGGTTCCCCAAGCTGGGCCACCGCGGCGATGCCACTCAGGGACGGCCCGGCTCCGCTTTGCTGTGAAGAGCCTTGGGCCGCGTCATGTCTTCCTGGGTCTGAGGAGCAGGGTCGAGGCCGCCCTCGCGGCACGGCACCGGCTTTGCGGTCTGGCGCCGCCCCTTCCGCCCCTGCCGTGGCCAGCGCCGACAGGCAGGAGAGCAGCGAGGCCACGGGCGGCGTCTTCCGCCCCTTCTGTGCGGCGTCACGGCGACACCGGCCTGACACAGGCGCCGAGTGGGCCTCGCTCTGTCTTCCCTTTCGCAAGCTCTGAGCTGTTTTGCGTGGACCGACAGCCTTCTGGCGCCTGCTTTGAGGCCTCCTCTTCTCCCTGTGCCCCCTCCCTCCTCCTCTCGCTGATTTTTTCTAACGGCGGCCGCGAGGGTGCGGCTTGGCCGAGTCTTGCTTACTGGACTGCCTGGTAGCAGGCACTGCTGAGGGTTTGGGGCTTTGTAGCATCCGTCGCCCCCTCTGAGGGTGACCCCTGGCAGGGACCCGGTCCTGACTTCTGTCCTCCGAGCACTTTCTCCTGACTCCAGTGTTCTGTGATGCCTTGCGGTCACCCGCGGGGTGCTGGCCCGTGTCTCTCTCTGGAGCCTCCTGGGTGAGGCCTCCTTGTCGCCGAGGCCGCCGCATGCACGTTCTTTGCAGCCTGTGGGGTCTGATGCACTTTCGGTCGTGTGATTAACCCGCGGCCTGAGGCGCGTTCAGTGGGGGGCGGGGGGGGGGCAGGGCCTGGGCTTCCGAGCCTCTTCTCTGCGCTCAGCAGCTGAGCCGCTGACGTGGCCACTGGATTTATGTGACACTTTTTATTCTCTACACATTTCCTGTTGACACAAGTCATACTGCGTTATATTTTCTTATGCTCTGTAGCAACCTCAAGCTTTAAAATATTTTGATTGAAATGACTTCATGTGCGAAATATTTTAGCGACAGCAGAGGCCTCATATGACAAGTGTCACAGAGGTTGAGTTCGAATAGCTGAGTGTGGGAGACATGGGCCAGATCCCCAGCGTTTGTGGTTAGAGCGGGCTGAGTCACGTGCCCAGGGCTTTGAATCACCAACCTCCTCGGCCACTTCGTCTCAGCGTCGTCTGAGTGTGGGCCAGGCGCCCTGGGCCGAGCGTAGGCTTCCTCGGGCCAGCGTGACAGCGTCTCAGCGGCTGCGAGCCGGTGCTGACAGCCTTCTCCCTGCATCTCGGGGCCCGACACGCTGTCCTGGGAAGCCGAATGACTGAACCCCGTGTCCCCTGTGTCCATCACGCTGAGGCCAGAACAGCGCTGCAAAAGCAGGCCGAGCGGTTCGGAACGGTTCTCCCGCAAGGCCGCCATCACGGGGAAGCTGCACACGCCGTGCCAGGCGGCATCCTTGAGGGTGTCGGTCACAGTGCTGGCTCTGCTCAAGTGCCTTACAGTCGCGGGGGCCTCGGGCCATCACGAGAGACCCCGCCGTGTTTACAGCGTCTGCGTAGGCCGCTCCAGCTTTGCGGGGTCGGAGTTCTTTCTTTCTCCCCCCGGCCCTCCCTCCTGCCCTCCCTTCTCTACCTCTCCTTGCTGGATGGCGTGAAAGCCCCCCGCCCCCACGGGTCTGTCCGCTCCCCCCTTCTGCCTCCCCTTTGCCCAGAGGCACGGGAGAGAGAGCTGGATACAGCACTCTAAGCAGAAAGAAAAAAAACCTTGTAAGAAAAAATCAGGTCTGAGGGGTTTACACGCTCTAGATCGCCTGGCACTGCTGTCCACGGGCCGAAAGCGCGGCTTGCCGAGGTCCAATCTGGGTCAGAACAAGACCATGCTCTCCGGACGCCCCAAGAACCGGGAGCCGCAGGGCAAGAGGCCAGGCTGACGGGCGGTGGAGGGGAGTCAGGGGGTGCCCATGGGAGGAGAGGCCCTGCCGAGGGAACTCGGGCCCACTGCACCAGAGGCTGGCACGGCAGCGGCACCACACTCCCGCTCGTGAGCAGGGCCTACGTGGATGGTGGCTGTGGACTTCCACGGAGTCTTGACCCTCAGATGCTGCTCCCGGGAAACACGGGGGTGGCTTCAGGGCCGAGCAGGGTCCCCTGTCTCCTCTCCTCTGGTCAGCAGAGCGTTCAGGCTTTTCTTGAAAGACACCGCAGACACCCGCTTCGTCTCGCAGTAGCCGGAGCTCCTCGCCCAGAGACCCAGACCCCTGTCCCACGCCCTAGGAAAGCGTGTCACTGCACAGGGAGAGGCTGCCCGCCGCCGGACTCTGTTGATGAGAATCAGCTCCCCAGTAAACTCGGAGCCAAGGAAACATCAATCAGATGCCAATGAAGAGCCGGGGCTGAGTCACATATGTTTCTTCTCAGAAACGACATATGCTTGAATGAAGCCGGAGAACTGCACCCACCAGAGAAAACACTTTTGTTACCCAGAGCTTCATTATTATTCTTTCTTTAATGGCTGAGCTGCCAGTTAGAACCTGAAGCCAGTTGGCATTTGGGGAAGAAAATTCTGGTTATTCTCAGGGGAGGTCCGGGCCGGTGATGCCAAAGGGGCAGCGCACGCCTGTCCCGAAGTGTCCTGAGGGCTGCTCAGTGGCAAAGTCACTTTCGGTCAGAGCAGCCTGTGCCGCTTGAGGCCGCTTGCCCAAACCCCAAACCTGCCGTTACCCCAGCTGACCGGTGCCTGTCAGCTTCGCTGACCCTGTTCACCGACACTGCGCGAACGGCGCCCGGCGGGTCCTGGAAGGAGAAGCCAGGCGGGGCCTGCAGCTGTCCTCACGGGAGGCCGCCGCCTCATGCTCTCTTCCCTGACCGCACAGCAGCTTCACAGGCGGACGGGACCTGCCCCGGCGGAGGCCGCCCACGGCGCACGGCTCGCTGCGTCGCCTTCCCTCCTCAAGCGGGAATCGCGCTCCAGTCGAAGCTGTTTTCCAGTGAAAACAAGATTTATGAGGAAGGAACCACGGCGCTGTGACCGCTTCTACACTATTCTGAGCATCTGTCACACGAATTTATTGAGGAAATAAATCAGGGAACTTTATAACATAATTTCGCAATCAGAGAAAACATGTTGATCCCACCATAATTACATGAAATGATAGCCGTGTTCATTCCGAAGTGTCTCAAATGCAGCATGCTGGCACTTCCCTCTGTCCCGAGACCGGCCTCCAGCCACCCGTGGGGCGCGTGCGACTCCCCACTCACGTTCGCAGCCCTGACTGCCCCGTGGCGACAGCGCTGTGCCCGTGAGCCAGCAGCCGTGCCCACAGGTGGCCCCTGAGCTGCGCCTGTGGAGTTTCCGCCGCGGGCTCCGCACCTTGCAGTCTTGATCTGGCGAGCAGAGAATTGTCACCAGTACAAGAAAGTTTGGAATTTGCGAATGAAATACCAAATGTGGGCCATAGTCATTCATTATTGCTAGGGAGGGCTGCCGGTCCGTCCTCCCTGCTTTCCGCGGAGGTTTAATTGGATTCCCTGGCACGTGTTGACTGGGGTAATGGTTTGGGGCCTCGCTACTGCGTGCACCTGCTAACACGCCACTGCTAATGGTAGCTGGTGCCGCAGGAAGGCGCCCCTGCTGTGCAGACGCCACCTGCCGGCGGGGAGGCGGCCTGCTGCCGAGGGACCCGGAGCGGTGTCCCGGTGCCAGGTAGCTGTGACTCAGGGGCCGTGGGCCGGGTAAGGAGCGCAAGGAGCAGGGTGCTGGCCCAGCTGTCACTGGCCTCGGGCCCCGCAGTCTCAACTGGACGGTGGCAGGAGAACACCAGTGACCAGAGGGACTTTTCCTTTTTCTTTTTTGAGAATTAAATGAGTCAAAACATGTGAAGACAACTGTGAACTATAAACTGCTGATTTAAATGAACGCAAGGTCTCGAGTAAACTCGCTTATCCATGTAATGGCAAATCCATTACAGAAGCCGCATAGGACTAAACAGGTCCCTGTGGGGACTCAGGAAGCCTCCGTGAGTGGCTAGCACGTGAACGGCCTTTTGCAGCAGATGTTTCATGGAATAACAGCACAGGTCAAATCCTTGGGTTTGCTCGTTTCCAGAAACAATTAGCACCTCAGAATTCCTGTGTGACCCCAAGCTACAGGATTTAGATAGGCGGACTCTGACCTGGAAAAAACGATCCCCTGGGAGCGCGAGCTGCTTCTGTCACGCCCTGCAGCTTCCGGTCCTCATGTGAAAACTGGGGCCGCAACCCCAGGGGCTGTGTGGGGCTCCCCTTGGCAGGGCCTGGAGGCAACACACAAATCCTGCCAGGGCGCTTTCCCGGCACCTGCAGCCTGCCCTGGAAACGTCTAGAATTTCAACAGCTTCCCTCCAAGGGCGAGTCGCCCTGTGACTGGACCCGCAGCCACAGTCAAATCTGCGGGCCTGCTTCTCTCCGGGCGCCACGGCCTTCTCTCCCTGCTGTTCCCAAGGCCCAGGGCCAGGGCCCCTTCAGGAGAGTGCGGGGGCTGGATGCTCTCGCCCCAGCCACCCCACTGGAGCTGACAACTCTGTTTCGCCGTTGTCTGCTCACTCGTCCCGTGATGTCAGGGAATAAATGTCCGGGGAGGCGCTCGCCGAGAGGACAGCGGTAGAGCTGACCTCCAGCGAATGGGGTCTTGGCTCCCTGGAGCCGGTCGCTGGAGGCTGTGGCCTTCAGTTGCAGTGGCCTGGCCTCTCCTGGGCGGCTCACCCCGTGAGGCCGGGCGGCTCCTCCCCGGAAGCTGGCCAGCCTGGAGAGGTTGACCCTCGCACGCCTTCATCCTCCTGTGACACACGCTCCTCAGGACACGCAGTGTTGCCTCAGAACAGAAGCAAAAGCATCGGCAAGAGCACACGCCGCGGTCATGCCCTCAGTCAGCAGTGGCTGCCGATGTGCGCCCTGCGTGGCCACTGCTGGGCGAGATGTGGGGAGCCACGGAGCAACAGCCGTGTGGACGCCTGACTGCCCAGTGCTTCCGCGTGTGGTGCTCTCCGTGTCCAGGCTTGGACACGAGTCTTCAGAGCGCAGGGGAGGTAGCGTCCATTCTACTTCGTAGTCGAGGCAGCTGAGACTCGGGCCTGCCGCTTGCCCAGGGGCGCAGGGGTCGGGGGACATGGGCTGACTTGCCCCTAAGCGTCAGCCAGAGCCGTGTGGCTACGCACAGAGGTGCTTGTCGTGCAGGCGAAGGCCACACACGGCGTCCTACCACCGGCGGAGGGGACATTTCAGCCAGGTGGCCCTGGGTGATGCTGCACATTCAGGCCCAGCGCTGTGCCCACCACATGGTGGTCGGTCACTCCCCACCACACCCTGGACACATTGCTCCCCTCTGCTGTCGCGTGACTTGCCTCGCGGCGAGCCTGTCTGGCCACTGATGGGCATCATCCTGGCGTTCCCTCCCGTCGCGGGGCCACGCTGCTGCCTGCCTGCCTTCCTGTCCCCACGGTGGGCTGCTCTGCGGGACGGTGTTGGGCCGTGCTTCGGCCTGCGTTTCCGTTTCCACTGGGCACAGAGGCCACCATCCCGTTTCCCCAAGTTCCTGAGCTTGGGCTTCATCCGCCGGGCTGTGTAAGCGACCCGATGTGAACGGGCTTGAGCGTTTTCAGCATCAGCATAGTTTCTACAGGGCGCTTTGGCCTCTGGCTTTTCTGTTCTCTCATGAACCACTCAGGATTCAGCCGTTGCCCAGTTTTCTCCTCTGCTGTGGGGACAGACTCGTCCTCGTCCCAGAGAGGGCCCAGTGCCATTGCGGCCGTCAGTCACCTTCACTTTCAGTCACCTGACTGATGCTTGATTCCAACCAAAAGCCGTGTCTACCTTCCGTACACACCCCAGTGACCGTGAGGCCAGACAGGCCCAGGCTGACGCGCCCCACCACCAAGGCCATGACGTCTGCGTCCCTCCCTACGCTTCCTCCCGACCGTCGCTGTGGTCTTGTGTGCGTGCGAACTCTTAACGTCAAACTCCTCTGAGCATGTTTGCGTTGTGGCCCGGGTGGGCAGCTGGACGCCTCCAGAATCGCTGGTCTGCAAAGGGATACTCCTTTCCCACTGACCGCCCCTCCCCGCTCTCCCTCTGGCTCTTGGCAACCCCGCTCTCTGCCTGCGAGCTGGGCGATTTTCCGTGTCTTTGCAGGGTGTGTCCCTGACCCCGAGGGCCTTCTCTCAGGGGTTGGCGCACCGAAGCTGAAGTTGACAGCCTGTGGCTGGCAGGGTGGAGTCAAAATGCTGAAGCAGGTGCCTCTTCGGTTTCTGGGCACTGAACAACTGTCCCTGTCTCCTGTGCTTCTCTTTTTCCACTCGGAGTGCGGGCTGAGCTTGCCACAGGGGCAGGCAGCGGCTCAGAAGCCGGCCCTCGGGCCTTCGAGAACGTGAGCTCACATGGCTTAGGGATTCTGACAAGGCTTTGAATATGTGAAGCACCGAAACCAAATTCCTCTGCGCCTTTTACAAACTCTTAATCTTTTCTGCCCTCTTCCTTTTTAGCCCTCTGCACATTTTGCTGCAGCTTGTGTCTGTCCACCTCCTCCCTAGGGGCACACGGACCCGTGAGCGGACGGAGACCCGGTTCCCAGAGGCCCGGGAGAGGCGAGGAGCTCTGCGCCTCTGAGCAAGCTCCCTTGGTCCCAGGCACCCTCTGGCTCCGGGCCCCAGAGAGGTGCTGAGATTCCCCAGCCGCT
>NW_004567134.1:18130656-18167206 GCF_000260355.1 Condylura cristata | reverse complement strand
GGCCGCCTGACTTGCCTATGAGTCAGGGTCTCCGGCCCCTGCTCGGGGTGTCGGCCTCTGACGACACGGCCTCCGGTCACCACGTGGGGAAAAGCACCCACCAGCTACACCATCTGCCTGACTTTTCTCTGAGAAGTAAATTGCTGTCAAGTGAAACTCTGAAGTCACGGATTTCTTTCGTGAGCGCCGCTGGAGCGCCCCACCTCACCTACCGCCCCAGAGGAGCACGAGGGAGCACAGGGATGAGCACAGCCGCACTGGCAGGGCTGCGTGCGCCGTGGCGGGCACCCCTGGGCGCCCAACCCCGGGACCCACGGCGGGTTTCAGTTCCTAGCCGGGAGGGGCGGACGGCCCAGGGCTTCTGCTCGCCTTCACTCGGGAATGTTCTGGAGTCCCGACACTGGTTTAAAGTAAACTTTTATCAAGGGCAACCTCTTAACCCTGTGATCCTGTGACAAGGACACGGAGAAAAAGGAAGCCTGGGACACCATGGTGGGAATGGGGCGGTGCAGCCATCATGGAAAGCCGTCTCATTGACCTTAAAAAGCTAAAAATGGAAGCAAGCCTGCTCGGGGGTGTCTATGCAAAGAACATGCTGCCATCAGCAAAGACCCCTGTGGGCCACGGTGCTCACTGCAGCATTGGCACAACCGCCAGGGTGTGAACACGGCCTAAATGGGCATCGGCAGTGACTGGACAAGGAGCTGTGAGTCACACACACTGTGGAGTATTATGCAGCCACAAAGAAGGGTGGATTGCAGCCATTTCAGCAACAGAGGAGGTAGTTTGACAGAATTATGTGCAGCGCTTTAAGTCAGAACAGTAAACACAGACACTGGGCATGTACCAGCAGCCAACTCGGTAACACAGAACACTTCTTCAAAGACCAGTGGATATTAATAATGTTCCTGAGGATTCTGGTGTTGAGGGAGGAAGGGGGAAGGAGACAAGGAATGGTGATGGGGGAAAAAGAATAGGAAAAATAAACTAAAAAGTAAAATGAAAATATAGATACAAAAAGGAAAAGCATTCAGAAAAAATAACTCTTGGACACAAGGCAGACAGCAGGCTGAGCACCATGTGCTGTGCACACCGACGCCGCAGCCCGGTGGCCAAGTTCCCGAGACGTGATCAAGGTGCCGCCCCCGACGTGGGCGGGTCAGAGAGAGCAGGACCCACGACGCCCCTGCACTTGCAGTACAAGCCGCGGCCTGCTGTAACTTCCACGCTAAGGGACGTCTCCATTAAAGAGATGCTGGACATTCTGCAGTCTGTACACATTGCTGCCAGCTGCCGCGATCAAACGCCGTTTGGACTCGCAGGGCATCTGGCCCCGTGTTAATGCCTGCCCTTCCAGGAGGAGCTCAGTCTTTAGCCTTCCCCCACACCCACCAGCTAACTCGCCCAGCAAGTTCCAGTCTTGTCCTTAGAGCCTCAGGATCTTACTGAGATACAGGAATCAGTCAGCTTCACAACAGATCCGTAACTGTCACCCCAGGCTGGTCGCTTAGCTTGTCCTGTGGCACCCCCTTGGTCTTTTTGCCCACCCTGCGGTGTGATGCCCTGAACAGCTCAGCGTGTCTGAGCAGCCTGAGAAAGAGCAGGAGCTGGGCTCCCCGTCACGGGCTGTGTGGTCGAGAGAAAGTCTCAGCTTTCTGTCTGTCATCGGAGACAGCAACACTACACCACGGTTACAGTGACGAGGGGTGAAGTCACGCTGTGGGCCCGTGAGTTGGCGTCACAGTGAGGAACCGCCCTGGCAGAGGAGGTGATCGGTTGGCATGGGCGCTTTGATTTCTCTCACACACCCACACCCCTCCATACCCCCCGCCACATGCCCACATACCAGACCCCCGCCCCCCATACACACACGAGCACGCACGCGCGGGTGAGGGTTCCTGCTTTGGGAGAAGCATTTGTCCTTCGCTGCAGAAACGACTGTAGCCATATTTCGTCCTCCCTGTGGGTGGTGTGAGAAGAAATCTGGGACGCTGGGAAGGGCTGTCGAGAAAGCAGCCGAGCCGACTGGAGGCTGGCGTGCCTTCACTGAAGTCTGATCCCTTTTGTGCACATCTAGAGAACTTGGTTTGCTAACAAGCAACATGTGAGCAAAATAAAAGTTTCTCCAAGAGTCTCCAGGGTTACCAACTTGACACAATCTCTCTGCGCTGAGAGACGGGACAGAGCAGCGAGGTGGTGGTGCTGGGGCTCTTCTGAGAGTCAGATGTTGACCGAGCGACGTCCCCACGTCTCCCTGCATTATCTTCCCCATCGCCCCTCCAGGCACTGACTTTAATTGATCTCTTCAGAGTCTCACTGCGGGCAGTGGCATTCGGCAGTTCTGAAATTAGTAAAGCATGCAAACTTTACTTCCTCACTGGGAACAAAAGCTGTTCCATGGCTGAGTGTAACGTGGACAGAGTCACCAGGTTAAGCCGGCAAAGCAGGGCCCTGGCCTGCGCTTAGCTTTGAGACTCTCCAGTCCCGGCGGGACACGCTAAGCCCCTGGAGGGGCCCGAAGCCAGGACACGTGCAGGAGCGACACCCACTGCTCGTAGCGGCGGCCGGG
Source organism: Condylura cristata (assembly GCF_000260355.1). Taxonomy (NCBI): domain Eukaryota; kingdom Metazoa; phylum Chordata; class Mammalia; order Eulipotyphla; family Talpidae; genus Condylura; species Condylura cristata. Next base: position 18,164,637 of record NW_004567134.1, on the reverse strand, counting down.
CCAGGCTGCTGCGTCCCAGCGGCTCCTGGGTCAGGACATGGGCGGCGCCTGCGGGTGCTTTGGGAGCAGTGCTGCCCTGGGTGCCAGGCTGGTCTTTCCGCTGGACCAGAAAGGCAGCCAGGCCACCCCCAGCGGCCCATCCCCACGGCGGAGGTGTGGAAGGAGGACCGGCGCCGGCCTCAGTCTCCCTCGGCCGTGGCAAGGAGCTGGGGACCCCGCCGCTCCCCTGGAGCTGGGTGGGTGCGCTGTCTGCCTTTCACTGTCATGGAGCAGGGGAAGTGGCCGGAGGTGGACGCCAGGAGCCGGGGTGCAAGGTGCATGGGTGGGCGGGCCCCCAGGACAGAGGCTTCTTTCAGTGACCACTGTGCGGCCTCTGTGTCATGACCTGAACTCAGAACCTCCATCTGTCCTGGCTGTAGGTGGGCATTTCTGCCTGGTTTCAAAAATAAGTCTAATTTTCTGAAAGGGGGTGGGCGTCCCTGCTTTGCCTGGGAACTTGCCCAAGCGTTGTGTGCTGCTGCCAAAGCCCATGTCGCCCAGCGCAGTGCTGCATGGTTTGGGTCCCTGATCCCACTCGGCAGGGTCAGCCAGCGCCGGTCGCTGTCACCTGCGTGGCGATGCGGCCTGTGGGCGACCTCTGACCGCCTTGGCCGCAGTGGTCTCGCCTGCCATGGGCTGCACATTATGTCGCGATGAGCCGCGGTTGCCTTCACCCCGGGCGGGTGCAGTAGCGGCTATTCACTGGCTCCGTGGCCTGCGGACAGCGGCTGCAGGGCTGAGGGCCGGACTGCGCACAGCAGCACAGGAAACACGTGGGCCTGGCCGCACACCAGGCCTCACTTCATGCCTGAAACCTCACGACTGGGGAAGAGCTTAGAGCAGAGACGTAACAAGACGAGGGTCAGTGAGGAGGGCGTCTGGGGACCCTCCGCGTCCCACCGTTTCTTCAGCGGCCGCAAGCACAGGCAGCACAGGCATCTCGGAGAGCCACGATGTTCTCTCTGTGGCGCTAGTGACACTTCAGCGACGTGAATTACTTGACAGTAGACTCCATCTTAGCCTAGCGGTAGGAAGGGCCATAGTGAAACAAGCAGAGCGGGCTGGGTCTCTGGCAGTCGCCTCTGCTCGCGGTCATAAGCTCACAGCGACCCTCTTCCTTATACAATTAGCGGCTACGGTCACATGCCAGACGCCCAGGCCCGGCACTCCGGAACGTGTGGCCAGGCTGCCCGGGAACGGGGGCGCGGCCTTCCCACCCAGCTGCCAGGGCCCACGCACCCCCTTCCTTCCTTTAGCTCAGATGCTCCTGGCAAGGGTGCTATGCGATTAGGCCATGGCCAGGCGGCTTCTCTGGTGCCACCGTCAGGGGCCTCTAGGAGGCCGCCAACACAGCCGACACACTCGCTTCTGGCCTCTGCAGGTGACACGCACCCTGGCTGCTCCTTGTGGGCCTCGGGGCTCGCCGTTCTGGCCTGGTGCTGCTTCCCACATACTGCGGTTTGTCCACATAGTGTGTGCAGATCACGGTGCTCAGGTGCAGGCTGTGCCACCTTCATGGCATAGAGATTCATTCTTTGCGTCCCGCTGGGCATGTGACTGCCAGCTCTCACGGATTCATTTTCTTCTTACGTGGCTCTATGCAGGTGAAGCCACTCGCCTAAGCCCTCATTCTGGGCGGTGTGCCTCTTTGCCAGACCCCCAGACACCTGTGTCTGGCTCGCTCACGGCAAGAGCTGGCCGCTGGCCGCGGAGACCTGGCCTGTGAGGCCGTGAGCACGTGGTACAGTCCTTTACAGAGGCCTCGGCTTCTCTAGGGCTTCCAGCTCCTAAGACGGCATGTGTGGAGGCTCGTGGATATTTGTATTTGTATCTATTTTCAACAGTATTTCTGTGTATTAATAGAACCAGCAGGCTCTTGTGGACAAGAGAACCAGGTGTCTGGCTAACATTTTCCCAGTCTGTTGTGTGTGGATTTAGAAACTGCTGACATGCTCCCAGTTAAGCATGAACGCAACTGAGAATTGATTCTCTAGTGTCTCTGTGTGTGGGGTCATAGCGTCACTTATGACAGAATGGGTTGCCTGCGTTTGAGAAAACCTGGGGCTAGATGCCTCAGCATGTCTCTTCATGTCAAGTGATGGACCCCTGGGGCTGGCGGCCCTGCTCTGCCCCACCCAGAACAGTCTCTCTCCTCTCCCACACATGGCCGGCCTGTATGCGTTTGACTCTTCAGACTCTTCAGCGGCCTGGGAGAGTTGGTCAAATCCTCCTCACCAACACCACACTGGTCCTCCCTGTGTGGGCACATTTGGAGATTTCCATTTGCAGAATTGGCCAAATGTTTCCTAAAGTCATGTCCCTAGTCTGGGGAGAAAAACATAGTTATTTTTATTACTTTCTGCATGACAAGGCAGTGTCACAATACACACACTTGGAGAAGACTCCACTCAGCATATTTTTGTTTGACTCACCTCAATTAATACCTCTCAGCCTCTAAAACAGGTTCTATTACTGTTCTCATGTTAGAGAAGCAGAAGTGAATGTGTGAGGACCATGTTCAGCGTCAAACAGCCACTGAGATCAGAACCCGGGAAGGATGACTCATTGGCCTGTGTTAACCAGATAAGGACGATTCTAGCCCCTGCGACCATGGAGCGTCAGGTGGGACGGACAGACACAGCCAGAGAGCACCTCTGTCCCGCCGCCAGGACGGTGTCCCTTTGTCGTCGCGACCCTGGCTTGCGCTCGTCTTCTCTGATATGGGGCTCTCATTAAAGCATCTTCAGAATGTGTGTGGAAAAAACTCTGCTATGTTAAATTGTTAGTCAACAAAAGTTTACTGAGATCTTAATTTTTATTCAGTACTCTAATCAGCATCCGAGAATAAGATCAGTGTCTGGATCCCACAATCTAAAGGAAAACAGAAACTATTTAGATAACTACAGAAATGCAAATTGGTACAACTACTTTGGAAATAAATTTGGTAGTTTTTCATAACCACCTCTCAGTTCAGGCCCTTGAGACACATAAACGTGTTTAATTTTCACAAACACAGGAAAATGCAGGCGGTGACCCTGCTTTAGGAAGTAGGAGCGTGAAGATCAGTGGGGACTGCGTGCGGGAGTCGCGCGGCCTAGGGGCCAAGGCTCAGTCAAGGTAAATTCTGCGGATTTTCCCAACCTGATGAGCCAACGTCTAGCAGATAGGCAAAGACACAGGCTCGTCAACAGCTGACTCTTGTCCCAGATGACACTTGTCATCACCTCTCACCAGCTGTCGCAGGGGGCTGGTTTGCAGTGTTGTTCCAGAAGGCCGGTTGGGGTGCGGGTGGCGCTGTGGTACTGGGGCAGGTCCCCATCAGAAAGGTGGCAAACACCTCCTGGTAGGATCCTCCCGTCCCCCTCCTTCCTTTCCTTTTCAGTAAAAACCCTCAAAAAGGAAAAGAAGCGAAGGAAAGGAAGTAGAATTCAGCAAAAGCATCGTCCCCACTTTTATTTTTCCTGCGTCCTTTATGCCTTTGGCATGAGTTAGCTTTTGCCGCGTGACAAGCCACCCGCTTCAGTGACATAAAGAAGCGTTCCTTCGCTCTCAGTCCCCTGGGTTCTGAGTACCCTGGGGGCTGTGATGGCTGAGCTGGGGACTGCAGCCTGGGGTACCCACTTTCACTTTCACACTGTGTGGGTGTCTCCGCAGCTCCTGGTCAAAGGAGCTGGACCAGGTAGTCACGTGTCTGCTGCGTTCAAGAGAGCAAAAGCAGATTTCTCGGGACTGGGCCTTAGAACTCACACGGAGCTGTTTCTGCTCCACTGAGTCAGTCAGTGAAGGTCACAAAACCGGAGATCGTAGCCATTTTTCCATGCGAGGAACGGTAAAGAATTTGTGGCCACTGGCAACATGTGGCACCTTCAGATGGAGACGCCAAGTCCCCTGGTCTGTTCAGAGAGTTCTCTTGCGTGCCCAGCTAATATGTGTGGGCTGCCGCTGCCAGTAAATGTCAGCAAAGGGCTTCAGAAGCGGAGCTCCCTGTGCGGGCCCTGAAAAGTTGTGACATTGGTTACAACGTGGCCAATTCCAGAAGTTTAATATAGTTTTAAGTTCAAAGCTGCTTTCCCATTTTAACCAAGCTTTTGAAAGTGTTTGACATTGAGGAAGTGTTACTGTTTCAGGAACAGTGTTCTTTGAATTATAGAACTGAGGCCGGATTCTGTGCTAAATTGACACATTGACACGAGATTCTTCAAAAGGGAAAGTTGGACAGTTAAGTGAACATTATCTCTTGGAAATTCTGAGGAATTCACAGAGCTTACAAGTGAGAATTAATATAAAGATAAGTACAAGTTTGCTGTCAGAGATCTTTCAAATCCTTAAGCAAACATGAGACACCAAAATCCAAGGAAGTGGTGGTTGTGATTACAGACTCGATCATTGCTGCTTCTTATTCGCCAGTGTCTAGGGAATGAGCCATAAGTTAACCTGAATTCCACAATCTGATTGTCTAAACAACTTCCAAAGAATAGCCTGAATTACTTTTCTTTTTTGGTGGTTTCCTCGGAGAATGCTTCCATGTGCTGAGCACAGGCCACCGCCTCTGCCTAGCTTCCCTCTCTGTGTCTCAGGACAGCCATCTGGACGTGACTCAGCGTTTGCTGTGGCCTTTCTGAGAATGCTCAGTAGCCGTAGGGGTCCCCAAACTCACAGGTTCATGGGTATGGGGAAGGGTGGACTGCAATTTAGAAGTAGAGGTGGATGCTTGATCTCTACCAACTATGGGCTGCATTTCTATTGGGGTTCAGAGTAGCTATGATATTGTAACCAGATTCCCTTTAAAGCAGGTAGGTTTTTTTTTTTTTTTTAAGATTTGATTTATTTTTACATAGAAGAACTGGGGTATGGGCCAGAGATAGGGGGGGTGAGAGGACTCACCAAGGACAGCGTGGGGAGCAGAACAGATGGACCTACTGCAATAGACGGCTGAGAAGAGCAGCGGGCAGGTCAGCAGAGGTCTGCTGTGCCCTGTGGTCACTCCCTGGCCAGGGATCGAACTCCTGCCGCATCGCTGCGGACAGCTTCATCGTCCTGCACTTTAACCCTTTGTGCCACCAGGAGGCCCTAAAGCAGTTAGTTTAACCCTCCATCTCTCTGGCTCCTCTGGCTTAGAACTGAACAGCCCAAGGACCTTTCATTCAACAACTAATTGGAGCACATCCCGTGGCAGGGAACAAGACCCTGCCAAGGCGCTGCATTAGGTGTGAGCACAGCACCATGTTCTATGTCAAATAGATTTCATCTTTTTTTTTAATAAGAGGCAAGACCCTCTTAGATATTAAATTGCTCATCTGTTTACCTCACTTCTCCCTTTCCTAAGCTTGACCAAAACTTCCCTTTCCTTTCTAATTACCAAAGGAAATTCATGGCTATGAATAGATGCAAAATCAGTTCAGGTATCTAGGGGGAGGGGAGGGGCCGGTTCTTTGTAGCAGTGTCTGTTCAAAATGCTAACAACTCGACACATTTAGACAGGATTCATGTAAATGATATCAAAGGTCTGATTGAAATTTGAAAAGCGCAGCTTGTTTTGTTTAAAAGACTGCCAGTACTCAGGTCACGTGTTTCCGTGCGCTCTCACTGAACGGGACGCGTGGCCACCTGACTGAGCTGAATCAGGAGACTGGGCATAGCCAGGGCTGCTCGCTCTGCTTTTCCACTTTGCCTTTGAGCAGCTCCAGGTGTGACTGCCAGCGCCAGGGGAGAGCCAGGTGCGTGCCCAGCACCGCCCGCCTGCCCGTGGTTCGGAGTAAGCCGCACTGCTGGAGCTGCGTAGCAATTTTAGGAAACTTCAGCTTGGGTTCGTTTGTATGAGCGCTGCCAGCAGAGAGAAAACCACACGTGTTTTAAGGAAGGAGCCTGAGAGTGGGGCATTGGCTTGGGGTTAGATAGGAGACAGGATTTTTCTCAAGTAAAGAATAGAGAAGGCAACCAAAAACCGAAGATATGTTCTTTTGTCGTGTTTTATATGTCACCGACTCCTTAGTAGGAGGTGAAGTGTTTAACTTTGGTTTGATTCTTTCGGTTACCATTTACTGGATAACTCCTGTGTGCCAGAGTTTGTCTGCGTGGACATTATACTGTGTATATTTCATCATATTCTCACAATGAAGACAAAGGTGCTCGTATTCTTGCTAAACATCAGAGGAAATCGAGGCTTCTAGAGAGGAAATAACTTGACAAAGTGCAGCCTGCATAGGATATTTAATTTAAAAGCAGAACACCTAAGTTCCAGCCATCGCTTCTGGCCAGTCCACGCTGCGTCCTGAAGCACGCATCTCCAGAGCCAAAGGGAGCGTCTCTGCAGCCTAAGTCTGGCTCCGACCTCTGTGTCCTTGAGCGTTCGCTCCCTCTGACCTGAAATGGAGACAGTGATGTCTGTTTTGAGAATAAAATTGAAATAATATATGCAAGAGAACAGATGCCTTTTTTGAGACCGAGTCACAGGACCTGAGAAAAGTTACATGCAGGTACAAATATTTTTCACTTCAATATGACACAGAGGAATTCTTTCACACCAGCTTTTTGCCAGTGGAATAAAGTTCTAGAGATGAAGGCCTCAACTTGAACATGCCCAGTCTGAGGTGGAAGGAGTAGGGCCAGAGGTCCGGGCTGCTGGGCGGTGGCAAGCACACCACCCCACCAGGTCCAGGGGGTCGCTTGAGAGGGCGCTTCGTGAAAACGCCGGCGTGACTTGCTGATGTGTCTGTATGTGCTGATCTGGCCGTGCGTGTGTGTCTAGCTAAAATATTACCCTGCCTTGCAGATGCTTTGTGCTCACCGTCCTCTGCTTTCCATAACGACATCCTTGTCCACCAAGCTGATTGCATATCTTTAGTGCAGTGGAATCTCAGCGGTGTAAAGATTATACCTGGTTTTGGTCAAACTACGAGGCAAGTAACATGGTTTGAATCTCGCTATGACTCAGCTTCTTAATAGGGTTCGCTTTCTGTCTCAGCAGGGACTTATATAAGTCGGGGTACATTTTGCTTGACTTGATTCATAACTTTGACCTACAAGGAATGATACGGGAACCCAGTGACATTTTGCCTTGACAAGAGAAATCTTGGGGGACCCAGAATTTGATACAGATGCTTGAACACTGTCATATCCTAAAGAGAACGCGACTCCCTGTGCATCCCTGTGTAAAACGGGATGGTGGAACGGAGCCACGGGGTGACAGATTGTAGTCGCCTAGGAAGAGTTTCTGACAGCCGCGGCTGCCCAGAGGTGCCCCAGGAAGTAGTAAGCTACCAAGCTCCACACTTTGGACCTGTCCAAGCATAAAGGATTCTTGAGCTGGAGGGAAGTTGGCTCCTCCAACCCACAGTGCTTCTGAGGACCCGAGACAAAGCCCTGGCGCCGCCTCGCCCACTCGGAACAGTCTGTTCTCCCGCCCACGGGGTCTCGCCCTCTGTTGTTTCAGCTCATGGGAAACGTGGTCACTAGCTCGGCAGACAGCCGGTGGTCGAGTCCACTAGTGACCTGGCCTTGGTGTGAGGCTTGTGTCCTTTGGGTAGATACCTAGTAACTTCTAAATCTACTTACTGTCTCTATGGATGTGCCTATTCAAAACATTTCATACAAATGGGATCATAAAAATGATTCCCCGCCGCCGTGCCCCGTGACGGCTTCCCGGCCAGCTGGCCGCTAGCCCTGCTCTGCGCTTGGGTCCTGCTTTCCTCCTCCCCGTGCGAGTCTAAGCACCCCTGGCTTAGAATGCTGCGCCCTTTGAAGACGTCGGCGTGTGCATCCCTGAGCTGGAAGCCGCTGGCCAGCTGTCTGCGCGACGCGGACGTCCGGATATGCTGGAACGTTCCTGTCCAGCTGCACATGCGGCCAGTTCTGGTGTCCTCGGGCAGCGCTGCTGCTCGCCTGGCCGTTCTGTCTCGGGGCACTGTGCTGCCTCGGCCCTTGCTGCTCCCCGGCCCTCAGGCCTCCTTCCGGCTCGTGCGCAGCTCGGCTCCTCCCCGCCACGCCGCCCTGGTCTGGGGCCGCTCCCGGGGCCTCCCGGGGCCCCCGCTTCTGTTGCCAACCCCTTCGGTTCATTTTCGCAGTTGAGTCAAAGGAGTATTTTTGCATTTGTTTCTTTGTGTCTCACTTTTTTTTTTAAAGGGGAAAGCATGTACCTTGAAGTAATCAGAGACCCTCAAGGAATTATCCAGCGGTTCTGGAAAGGTTCCAAAACTGTTCTGGAAAGGTCCCACTCAAAAAGAATTTTTTTTAGATTTCTTTATTTGTGCATACAGAACTGGGGTACAGGCCAGAGTGCAGGGGCAGCGAGAGGCTTCCCCAGAGACAGAGCGGGGAGCAGAACAGGCCGACTGATGAAGCCCACTGCTGAGGGGGCAGCGGTGAAACAGGAGGGTCTGCTGCGCCCTGGGGTCGCTCCCTGGCCGGGGTCACACTTGGGCTGAAGCGCCGCGGCCCGCTGTGCAGTGCTGCGCTTTGACCCGCTGCGCCGCCAGGGAGGCCCCAAAGAATGTTTCTGAGGAGACGTGCTGCTGCTGTCTCGCTCAGACCCCCGAGGGCAGGGACAGTGCAGGGTGGCCAGGAGCCCCCAGGAAGCGGCTTCCCGTTTCCTTGGCCCCCGCGGGGCCGGCCCTGCCTGTCCCGCGAGCTTCCGTGATTCTGGCTTCTGTCTGTGTCTTGCCCTTGGAAGCTCACCCCAGCCTAATGCGTGTCTCCATGCGCTCCCCTCCCACTCGCCCTTCAAACCTCGGTGTAAATGTCACAGCCCACCCATCACCCCTCACTAACCCGCGATCTAAATTCTAAATTAGGGCTCTCTCCTCAGGCTTCTCACTGTGTCTCACCCCCTTCCACGCCATTATGGACACCATTTGCATAATTACTTGTTGAGCATCTGTCTTTCCAGCGGCACTTAAACAATCGTGTCATGACTCGAGACCCCCATTTTGCAAATAGTACTTCTTTGCAGTATTCGGATCGGCGAAGCCTACGGCCCCCAAAGGGAGAGTGGGCAGTTCTCAGGCTTCCTCTGTCACTGCGAGCCCCGAGAGCGCCGTGGAGTTAGCAGGACCGTCGGTTGCCTAGCACACATTTTGATCGTGTTGTCTAAATAGTCTGAGCCTCGGTTTGCCCATCCCTAGTCAAACTGCAGGTACTGGTCTGGCTGAGATTACGTGAGTAGAGGCAGCCAGTGGCCGGCGTGGCTCTATGCCAGTGTCCGGCGTGGCACTATGGTGGCCTGTCACACTTGGCTACAGTGTCCCGGAGGTTCTGCAGGCCGGAGCCGGCTTCAGCACGACGTCTCCCAGCGCGGGGCGCCTCCCTTCCCGTCACAGACGTGTTCGTCCAGGTTCGTGGACCAGAGTCTCTGTTTTGTGCTTTCGCAGAGGTTGGCTTTAGTGTGTAAAACAGCCTTGGCCTGGGTCCCCTCTTGTTTTCGTGTGCCTGTGAAATGCAGGATAACCAGCACATTCTCCTGGGCTGAAATTCTTCCCGGTGTTTTCGACCTAAACGAGCCTGTGTCCCTTCCAGAAGGACCTTGGAAATCAGGGCTTCCGTCAGCGCAGCGTGACCCGAGAGAACCAGGCCTCAGTGAACGACCCAAAGGCATGGGACTTGCGGCCGCGTCACAGGCAGAAACCCGTGGTCACAGTTGTCACCGCGTTGACGAATCCAATGTCTTTAAGTGGTGCTGAGGCCGCTCACAACAAAATGGGCAGAGTAGCGGCCCCTGGAATCACCGAACCTGGACGGGGCAGCGGCCACCCCGGGCCCGAGGGCAGGGCCCTGGAGCGCCCTCTGTCGTGGCCCACTGCTGACTGATGCGCCATCACGGGCACGTGCCAGACAGAGCTGGCGTGAGGCTCGGGGAGGTGCAGGTCAGCACAGGAGATGAACTGACCATGCTGGTCACCGGCAGAAGACACTGTCCCAGTGGCTCGCTTTGATTCTGTGCTTCCACGGTCAGGAGTTAAACCTGGCTACCAAACAAATGAATCCTTCTAGCTGATATCAGTACATGTTTTGTTTTTTTAGATTTATTTGTGCATGCAGAACCGGGGTACAGGCCAGAGGTGCAGGGGTAGTGAGAGGATCCACCAGAGACAGAGTGGGGAGCAGAACAGGAGGTGGATGAAGCCCACTGCTGAGGGAGCAGCGGGAGACAGGAGGGGTCTGCCGCGCCCCACGGGTCCCTCCCTGGCGAGCTCGTGCTGAAGCGGCTGCGGCCAGCGGCGGTGCTGCGCTTCCACCCTTTGCGCCACCAGGCAGGGGCCGATACCGGTTAGTATTTAACAGATTCGATCACAACCACGCGAGCCCGCAGGCGTGGACACCCTTGCCTGAACAGTGGCTGTGTCAGTTGGCGCTTGGTGGGCCCCAGGCTGGGCCGGTGCCCGTGCAGGGACCCACATCTGCGGGGCTCAGAGCCTTGGTGTTGGGGATTCCACAGCGAGGACCCCTGCGTGCTCCCTGCCGTGCGGACTCGGGCCCGGCCTTCTCCCCCTGGGTGCCCGGGGCAGGCGAGGCTGAGTCTGCGGAGGGACTTGCCTCCGCCGGCCCGTACCAGAGCATTTCCCACTCCCCAGGAGGGTCTAAGGCTGGAGCGCAGAGGGCTGGCAGCGGGGCTGAGACACAGACACACTGGTCTTTCCTCATGGCTCACGTGGCGCCTGGCAAGGGGACCCCAGGCTCCGTCCCCCCAGGTCTCTTCCATTCCTGTGGAATTTATTATTCATGAGGAGACACTGACTGGCCTCGAGCTTTGTATAGTTCAGCAGGCATTGGTTTGAACAGGAAAATGCCCACATGCAGAAAATAATTCCTATCAACAACATGTCGTCGCTTTTAAGAGGAAATAGTGAGAAGACAGTGGGGCACAGCCGGTGAGCGCCCGCTTGCGGTTTGGCAAGGCCTCAGCTGGCCCCCCACGCCCGCTCTGAGAGTGTTCTGACGGTAACGCATTTCCATTTCGTATTTGCTGGAGAGGCACGCTGGCAGGCGATGACTCCCGGAGGGCCCACGCGGGCCTTTCGCTGGACCTCTTCATCCCTGTGTTTCCTCCTTGCAATGAGACATTTGAAATTTGCTTGTTTGACAGTTTGGCTATTGCCTTGCTCAGCTCAGTCTTGCAAACTGTGTTCCGAATAGTCTCTGCAGAATGAGACACTAGAGAAGCGCTGTCCAAAGTCCCAAAAGGAAAACGACTGTCTGCCGCCAGATCCGGCGACCACTTGCCCTAAAGTAAGCACGGGCATGTTCATCGTCGTGTGACGGACACACAACATATTTCAGGTGGCGAGAGGCCAAACACGATCCACTCATACTGACCCGACGACTAAGTGGGTCCTTCTCCCCCGACGGCAGGGCTCAGAGGCGCGGCGGGCTCTTGCTTGCCACCAGCCGGTGCTCCGTGAGGCCATCACGGGCCCAGCGCTCAGCTCCGCGCACCCTCTGGCTGCATGCTCAGGCTGGGCCTCGCCCGTTCGCAAGACCACCGCAAACAGCATTTTGTTCCTACAGACCAATGGAGCCTGTACTGCGACACAGGGTGTACCTCCCCCCCCCCCCCAAGCAATCCCAACTCCAGGGGAACTCATGTTCCATCTTATCAGACTAAATTGGCCTTCCCTTGGCTCTAAAGCAACTCAGTCACCCTGAGTATGGACTGTGTGCATAGGGGCCAGAAGCCTTTCCTACCTGTGGCTTGATGTTTTACTGGAAATGGGCAGAAGGTTGAAAGTTGGCAGTGAGGCCTTCGCATGCATGTGCAAGGGAGAAGCTGTTGCGTTTAAGCTTAACGGAACTCAAGTTTAGGCCTCATGTGCATGTCAGCCCAGGAGAAGTCAACCGAGCCCGTGGGAACGCACCCCTTCGTGGCTGCAGCCGGGTGGGGTCGTGATTTGACCTGGTCTGAGGACCTTGGGTCCGCCTGTGTTTGCGAACTGCCCATTCCGCCTGCCCAGCCACAGCCCGAGCCCGTCCGCCCTCCATGTCCACATGCCACATTGGGGAGACTGTGCCTGGGTCCTAAGGCTGACACATCCCCGACCGTCAAGTTGCTGGCCGCCAGCGTCCACTCTGTCTCTACGTGCCGAACCGGGCGTCTGTCTTCGCTGTTACGGCCCTGGAAGGCTTCTGGCACGCGGCTGCTCCAGCCTAGGGCGCCGGCGCGCTGACCGCGGGAGCCCACTGCCGCGCTTTCCCTGTCTTCCCCGGGGGTGTCCTCATTTCGGGGGCGGTGAAGCGCGAACCCCACCCAGCGCCCCAGCGTTTGGAAGTCACCCTGCTGGGGGATGCAGTGAGAACGAGCTCGGCTCGGGGCCCCTCACGCTGACACACCTGGGGGCCAGTGTCCACCATCGCGGGGCGCGGGCCGCCGGCTCTGCCATGCCAAGGGGCTTGCAGCGAGACCCAGGGTGCGAGCTGCTGTTTTTCTCTTTGATTATTTGTTCAATTTAAGATGATGATGAATAAGACAATACGCTTTGCTTTAGCTATCACAAAATAAACGTTTTATTGATTTTTCCCGTTCTATAATTTATTTTTCAAAGTCATCCTTTTAAAGATTTATTTTGTTCACTTATGCATATAAGAGCTACTAGGGTCCAGACCGGAGGGTGGGGGCGAGAGGATTCCCCAGAGACAGAGGCGGGCCCGCTGGACTCCACTGCTGCGGGGAGCAGCGGGGCGACCGGAGCGGTGGGCCAGGGCGCAGTGTGTGGGGGGCTGACACCAGGACGCCGGGTTTTAAGGAAAGAAATAGCCTCACTGCACATTTGTTTGGCAAGGGAGCGGGAGGAAAACAGCCCTCCCCAGCGCAGAGAAGACGGGGTCCTGAAGGTTTGGGCGCCCAGACTGAGGGTGAAAGGTGGGCGAGGGAGAAGGAATCGTGACTCGGGCGAAGTCCACTGACGCTGTCCGTGCACCTCCAGCATGGAGCGGTGCGAGAGGCTTCTCCCGGTACCCGGAGCCCCTGCCGGGCCTCCTGCACCCCATCTCTGTTGCGCTTTGCCTCCCGCCCTGGACTCAGCCCTGGGCCAGCCGCTTCCTGCACGCTCCGCTAACCGCCTGCAGGTGAGCTGTGACCGTCTGTGAGACACGCGAGAGCCTGGCGGCACTGTGCCGTCTGACCCCACTAGAGCACGGCCCTTGCGGGGCCCAGGGGGCTGAGCCGTCACTCAAGCGGAGGGCCTGAGCGCGTGGCACCTGAGCACCTTTGTCCTCGACTCAGGCCCGCTGCGCTGGTGAGCGGAGCTGGCAGTGCCAGCGCAGCAGAGACAGAGACGGGCGTCCGTGTCCCTCCGAGATGCCAGCCCACCTCTCCCTCCTGCCAGAAGCAGCCCGTGGCTTCTGAGATCAGACAGACGCACGGGACTGTGGTGGCGGCACATGGGTGACGTGGCGCTGGGGTTACACCTGAGGTGAAAAAGGTTCAAAATGAGGAAAGATTTATATTTATAAACTTCAAAGTCAAAGCCAGCCCTTGGGATAGGCTCATTGTGAAGGTCTCTCCGAAGCCCGACAGAATACTGACCGAGGAGCTCCGGGAACCCTGACACAGCTTTTCACGGTGCCTGAAGGATTTCAGAAAGGTTTTCCAGTAATAAAAGCCGTTTAGCCAGCTTCACCCTCATCTGGCAGCCGCGGGCTTCCTCCGGCCAAGAATGCCCTCTTTGTGGGCACTGAGTGCCACCGTAGTCCCGAAAGGCCAGCTCTCCGGCCGGCCGGCCCTCAGGCGGGTCCTGCTCGCGGCAGGTCTGCAGCGGGCACCAGGAGAGCAGCAGCTGTGGGCGCCTGCTGGGCCCAGTCTGCGCCCGGCTGCTCCCGCCCTGCAGCAACTCGCGCTTTGACTCCCGCCGGAGACATCCGGAGTCTGCAGGACGGATGTGCCGGTTTCCAGGTCACGAAAGAAAATTAGAGGCAAGGAGGCACCTGCTCCATAGGTCCCGCTTCCCAAGGGGTAAGCGCACACAGCGGCGGCGCCTCACTGGAAGCGGAGCTTGTAGCTGAAAAAATTTGTCGACGTCCTGTGTTTCTCTGCACGTGTTGTTTTGCAGGTGGCACATAGCCCTGTTCAAAGCTTGTTGCTGATGCAAAGCCAGATGCCTTGATTGAGACGGCTGGCTGGCCAACTGGCCAGTCCGCAGGAACCGGGGGAGAGCGGCCAGAGTGGACGTGTGGTTTTCTTCAAAGCAGAATCTCGGGGTTCGGAGAAATGTCAAAAGATTATCCTGGGCCCTCCCTGGCGGTGCAGCGGGTGCATGCACAGCACTGAGAAGCTAAAGCCACCTGAGCACGAGTTTGATCCCCGCCTGCCCCGGAGGTGACCCACAGGGCGCGGCAGACCTCTCCTGACCCGCCCGCTGCTCCCTCAGCAGTGGACTTTGTCATTCGGCTTGTTCTGCTCCCCACTTTGTCTCTGGTGAAGCCTCTCACCGCCCCTGCACCTCTGGCCTGCACCCCAGTTCTGTATGCACAAATAAATAAATCTTTTAAAAAAAAGATTATCCTGAATGTTCTGCTGAGATTTCTTTTCACAGTGAAAGAAAATGTGGTCAGTCTTGTGGTGGGAAGTTGCCAGATGTGTTAGTCCATCAAGCGCGTCTTACTACACCGCTGGTTGAATTATCCTGGAGGCCTGGTGCGCCACTTAGGTAATCAGTAGACATTCAGGTAATTATGTCTTTCTAAGCATTGGTTAAATTCCAACTATTTTCGCAGAATTCAGTCCAGAAAATGGGTGATGTTGCTCTCTGAAGCAATTTACTTCTATCTATTAGTCCTCGGTGATGCGTTCTTACAGGTGCTCATGTCACATTCCTTGTGAAACAAGCCTGAGTCTTGCTTCTGAAACCAAGGGGCAGGATTCTGGAAATGACGGAGGTCAAGTGATTCTGAACCCCCCTAAGTCTTCACATAAAAGCAAATGCCATCCATAAACTACACAAACTACACCCCGTGACGCCATTTTCAAAAAAGCCAAGTGACAGGTCTCCCCACATCCTAAAATGCTCCTGTGAGGATGGCGGCCACCCGGGGGCCTCCTGGGAGAGAAGGGGGGAAGAAACAAGGGGTGCCTGAGGATAGGGGAGTCCCGAGCAGAGGACCCCAAGGAGCCAGCTGGTATAAGGAGGCCCCATGTGAGGACGGATGCTGACCCGAGAGGCCGGCAGACTGAGCTACTGGCCAGCGTCCCTTCCAGGGAGCCCGACCCGGACAGGACAGTGCCTCGGCTGGAGACCCTGCCACGCGTGGGGTGGACACTGAGCAGGACGCGAATGGCAAGGAAAGGAGAGAGCAGGGGCGGCCAGAGGAAGGTGCGGGAGAGAGCGCAGAGATGGGCGTTTACCACAGCACGGCGCGCAGATGGCCGAGCTCCGGGCCGACCACTGCGCCATGTGCTGGGCCGCCCTGGCGGGTCCGGGGTGACGGATGCACAGCACGTGCTTGACAGACGCCATGGGGAAACCAGTGTCACCATGAGACAATGAGCCCAGCAGTTTTTCTGACAATCAAACATGCCAAGAATACTTGTCTGGAGATGGATCATCGAGAGCCACGGCCTCCTTAATGAGGTGCCGAGGAACTCAGGCGAGGCACAGAGGATATCGAAAGTCAGAGTTTGTTGAAGTTTTTCTGACGTCGTCACCCAAGTAGCCACAGGCCCGATGACGCGCGCGCAACACAGGCTCGAGGAGGGCCGGGCGTGTGCACGGCTGCTTCAGGCTTCCTTGGGATCTGGCGGCAGGGGGCAGAGCAGTGGCCTTCTCTGGAGAAGGACGTGACAGGATTTCAGTCTCAGTGAGCCGTGGGCATAAAATGGAGACTCTCAAGCGTGCGCCTTCAGAAAATAAAACTTAATAGCCGGAGCCTGATTTCCTAGGATACCTGATTTACAGGAGATGGCAGCTAGCTCCTAAAGAAGGAACACCGCCAGGAGTCTCCCCCCCTCAGGAGCGACGTCCCGCGTGGGCTCTGACTGCACGCTGTGCCCCCAAGTCGAGCCCCAACATTTGCCTGAGCCTGTCTGTCTCCCGAAGGCTGATGCCTGTGCTGGTCCCGTGCCCGCTGCATAAACCCGCTGTGTACTAATTAGAATTTGCCTGAGTTTAGCTCTTTGTTTTGGTTGACAAAAGGACACGCTCAATCCTGGCATATGCTGCTGCTCCCATTTTGTGTGCTTCTGTAAGCCGCTGTCTCTCTTGTCTCTACTGTCAACTTGGGAGAAAGCAGATGCAGGTGTAAGATACAGTCGAATGTGGTTAAATGGACGTGGACAGAAGTGTGGTGTAGCGACTCAAAATAACATTATTCAATCACAAAAGAACAAAGTGCCGGTAGGTGGATTCAGCAGACAAACTATGAGCAAAGGAAAGAGACAGAGGAGGCTTCTGTAGATTGAGAGATTTGGAAGACACATCGAGCTTTTACGAAGGGCAGAGAGGATGAACCTACGGAGAAGGGAGAGAATGTGTTGGACAAATTGAGATGTTTTGTGCCGTTTATTAGTTCATAGTCAAGGAGCTTCCAGATAACATTCTGAGAGTGTGAAGCGCTGCGAGCCTCCGTTTCATTCAGCTCTCTCTTTGCTCATCTACCTTGGCGTATCTGAGTCGCGCTTTAAAATGTACAGATGTTGACGGTTGGCTCAGAATTAGGAAAAAAAAAAATTGATTTTCTCCCAGAAAAGGACACTTGACTGGAATTTTCTTTTTCATTCCAAGCTGGAAACTGCTGCCCCCCACCCCGGCTGGTTTCCTCCCTGACGGCTGAGAGCGCCCAGGCACCGCAACTGGGCGCTGCAGCTCAGACGCTCCGAACTGAGAGGCCTCAAGTGCGTCCGCCCGAAAGGGAGCGTGTCGTCACTTTGAAAACGAGGGGTGAGGTGTCAGGGGGGGCCTGAGAGGCAGTTGACGGGGGATACCGGGGACACCCCGGGACAGCTGTGCCGTTCCCGCCTCCGCGACGGGTACCTCGGGATCCAGGGCGAGGGACGCCCTGATGGAGCGGGCAGTGCGCGGGGGCTCAGCCCCTCCGGGAAGCTCTTTCTGAAGAGCTTTGCAACTGGAGAAACTGCCTTGAAGTAACAGTGGCGGCTGAGAGGGCGACGCACGCTGGAGGTCACAGAGTGGAGCCTCGTAGAGCTCTTCGCTGTGTCTGCGCCACCACCGGCCCGGCTTGGCCGGATCGAGGCTTTATTGCTTCTTTTATAAACATTTATTCCATTTATTCATGCATGGGAGAGCTGGGGCGCAGGCCAGAGGTGTGGGGCTGAGAGGACTCCCCGAGACAGAGTGGGGAGCAGGATGGGTGGGTCGATTGTAACGCACTGCTGAGGAGCGGCAGGGAGACAGGACTCGGGCCGCAGTGGCTGGTGACACCCTGGTAGCGCTGAGTTGAGACGCGCCCTGCGCCCCCACAGAGGCCCCAGCTGCTTTGCTGCCACCCTCAGCCCTCCGCTCCGCTGTCTCCACGGCTGTGTCTCCACGTGCCGAGTCCCCTCAGGCGCGGCCCCGCTCAGGCTCCTTGCCCGCAGCCTCCCCCTGGGGTGAGTGTCCGTCATTCTTCACGCTGGGTTGGCCTCTTGGCGAGCTGTGTGCCAGAGTGAGCTCAAGTGGCAGGCGCGCTGCTGCCCAGTCCCCAAGAACACACAGGCCTCCTTCTGCCCGGCTCTTACTTTTCGTCAGTGCCCAGAGAAGGGCCTGGACCGGGCAGCAGGCGAGAGATGGAGAGGGGAGACCCGCGGGCCCCAGGCACCGGCTTCCTCGCCGAAGCCGGCGGACCCGCCTCCGCTGCCTTGACCCAGAGACCCCCACACGCGCGAGCACGTTTGTTATTTCTGAGAGGCGCCGCTGAGATCCGGGTGGCCTGTGACGCAGCACAGCTCCCGGTGCCACCCTTTCTGAAGCTGAGGGTGCTCGTCCAAGGCCCGCCGGTCCTGCCATGTTGCCCTCACCCCACACAGCTGCGCAGACAGCACCTGTCACCTTTTACTTTAGGTTTTGGTTCTTCCCAGAATGTTCTCTCCATGTCTCGTGAGGGATGGGGTGCCCCTTCTCGTTTGCAATTGTAACTCGTTTCTGTCTTCCCCGTTCAGGATAGTTAAGAGGGAAAGCCGCTGAGTTAGATCACTTGGGCTTAAAGTTTTAATTCATAATTTAATATCTCATCGACAAACGGCGTGTGTCTAAATAACAGCGGTGTTGTTGGAGATGATACTGGTGTGATAGAGTAATCCGAGATGTGAACCAGATGATGCATGCAAAGTGTCTAACCCTGACTGCCTCGCTTATCCTGATCTCCAGAAGAGAAAATTAAAATCTGTCTCTCTGAAGATGTAGTTCATGCAGGTAGAGAGGTAAATGTTTGATTCACTTTCTCTACTTCCATGCCCTGGGTGTGTTTTGAAGTAGTTTTTAAAGTAATGGTTTCTAAAGGACAAAGAGAGAGGGTTTCATACTTTCAACATTGTTTAACTCAAATGCAGGATGTGTTTCAGCATTGCCATTATTATGTTTGACTTCCCCATCTCTGACCATTGTCTCTTAGGTTATGATTTATTTTTTGGCATGACCCAATTTTTAATAATTTCCTTAGTTTCTTGTTTAATAGTCTGCTCCAGGCCTATCTGTTCTAGCTCTTTCCCTAAAGCTCCCCAACTGAAATTGCAGAGAACATCCTCCAGCTGTTAAGAGTTTTGCTAAGTTGACCACTGACTCTGGGCCTTTGCAGTAGATGGAGTTAGAACCTTAGTTATAAACCGCATTTTCTCTGCTCTGTGTGTTCTGAGTATGTTCCCATATATATCTGCGCACTTTTCCTAGGTCACTTCAAGTGAGCTACAGACACTGTGACACGTCATTTCTCTCTACTAAAATGGATGCTCTCCTAACAAGAAACTGAACCTTCTTTTTCTGACTCTTCTTCCCCCAGCCCATCCTTAGAAACTTTTTAAAGGTACATATCAGACAGATTTGAAATTCATTGTAAGTATAACCTCTGAATTACAAGTTCATCAGAGCACCTACTTATTTTTCCCACGTAGTCTAATATAACATCCCAGATTCTGCCAGTGCAAATCAGTTTTTTGGAACAGCTGGGACTAACTTAAATTACCTTGAGCCGTTATTTAGAGTAGATGGTATGGCTAAATGCAGACTGAGCTGACTTCTGGAGTCAAGTGGAGAGACTGTCACTGGAAAGCAAATCAGGAGAAAAAGGTCCCTTGTCCACATGATGTCATGTCATTATTCTGAAATCTCTTTGCTAATTAAGGGCCTTTAGACATGCAAATTTACGGCATAGATTTTCTTCAACTCAGAACCTGAGAGATTGCTTTGCATCCCAACTCTGAGCTGGAATAACTGTTATTAATTTAACTTAAATCGCACTTTTTAAAGGTTATTCCCCACCTCCAACCTAAATTGTTTGCTTATGTCAGACTACCTAATAACATGCTCATCTTTTCTTTGACACCACTATTGCAATCAATCAATACATACATCAATAACGATATATTTGTGGTATTGTTTAACAGTTATCTGCTGTATGAATTTCCAGGAACATGTGATCAGGTAATTTGTTTATCTTTTTAAACCCCTGGCATCTCATACATATGTTGACTGCATGAATAAAGAAGATGGAATTTACTGTTTATTCTAATGACTAAGTCTAAGGCTCCTCAGTAAAATCTAAAGGAGTTCAAGTGAATTGAATAATAAAGAAAATTAGTTTTAAAATTCTTTGTAGGTCTCTACAAATTCTATTAGACATGTAGCCTGGCTTTTTATTTATTTATTTTTTTAAACCAAGGTTTGCTTTTCGTTTAGTTTCTTTTCCACATTTCTCATTCCACTAGAGAGCAAGACAGCCCAGCACCACGTGTTGGGACGTGCTGGTCAGTGCCAGGCCCCTCCGGGAACTGCTTGAGACTTGGGTGGCCAGGCCCACAGGATCGGTGGGCTACACTATTTCGAAACTGTCACCCTACGTGGTCATACATAGAATTTGGATAAGAACCGTCTCTGCCACAATCTCATTATATTCCAAATTTTACTGGCTGAACTATGTGATCGCTTCACATAAGAGCAGTATGGAGAGTTGTAGAAATTTTAAGAAGACTCATCTTCAGTCTGTTCTTGAATCCCCATATCATAAAGTGACACATATAATCATGACAGAATCACACAGAGGTAACAGCTCACTGATGTGAGTTTTAAGCGGAATCCTAAAATGTTTCTGTGGGCAGCGACCAGCAATGGAGGACGCGGGTCCATCAGTGCATTCTCTCTTGACGGGAGTGAGTATCCCTAGAAATGTAGAGCATCTACTTTACGTTGTTTATTTTCTTAGAGGCGGTTACTATTAACTCATAAAATCAAGGAGGGGCACACTCGAAGCTGGAAACAGATATGCACACGCTAACGCCTCAGCCCCTGTGTGCATGCGTGCGTGTGTGCCTGTGTGGTGGACTTGCCTGAGTATGTGCGTGCGTAGGGGTGAGTGGGTCACTTGCTGGAAGAAGAACATTCTCACCTGTACATCACAGTGGAAACTCCCCTTGGATGTCTGCAGCGACGCCTCCCGCGCAACACTCCCGTCTTTACGTTTCTCTCAGACATACTTGAGTCTGGAGAACTGGGTATTCTAAAACACAGTCCCGAAAATGAACAGCTCAAGGCATATATGTTTGATGGTCGAACACACTGCCTGTCCTAAGGGTGAAAGTTGGTTGGTCCAAGCTAATCAGGATTTTGACCCTCCCTCTGCACAGTCAGACCAAGCCTCCGTTTCATCCGGGGAGGGGTCCCAGGCCTGGCTCATAGTTCAGCCATTCCGCAGCAGGCCAGGGTGTGCTGGGAGCCAATGGGAAGAGCGACCTGGTCTCTCCTACCTGGTTCGCGTGTGAAACAGCAAACACACACCTCATAACTTCGGAGACCGTCTGGCTCTTCTGGGGGAGCCGTCTCTGGGGTGCAGTTGACATCGTGAATGACTAGAGAGTTGAGCCCTTCGGATGGGACTTAACTGCCTCCCTGACTCCCTAGGCCTTTCCAGTTTGGGGATCTCAGTTTGAACCACTCCCAGAAAAGCAATTCTCGTCCAGCCTCTGACTGGGCCCCTAAATTGTGGGTTCCAGTGGCTCCCATTGGCTGCTTCTCTTGGGTCTGTTCATGCAGGTTAAAGCCCAAATTCATGTTGCATCTTCCAGTTACTCAGTGCACTTCGGACTATTTCCAGCCTGTGATCTCTGACACCACACTGTGCTCGACAGCTGTTTATAATTATGATTTTACAGCCTCAGGTATTCTAGCAAATCAGCACCAGCTTCTTAATGTTCTAGCCCAGCTATTGAGTGAGCCCACGGACTGCCATTCACATGAATCAAAAGAAATAATGAGAGCCAGAGAGATTGGACCTCTGCCATCAATATTATATCCACGATACCCCGTATCATCTCTAATCTCAGGGGCGTGAAGCCTGTCAATCCCTTCCTTCGTGAACACATGTGGGGTTCATGTCCATTAACATGATCTTGAAAGGGTACTAGGTGTTTGCCATTTTCTTTTCTTGCCCTTCGTCTTAGCACAGCCCTGGATTCGCCTACCGTTGGCTGCTGTCAGCTTTATTTATTTCTCTAAGTCACAGCCTTTGGTGATGGCAGTCAACAGGCTATTTTTCTCCACTGAGTGGCTGTCCCTCTGCTATCTTTAGGAACAGATGCATTTCTTAAAATATTGGTCATAAAGCAGAATTCCATATAGCTAATCCAATTCTGCCATTAACTTGAGTTCCTGCAGCTGCAGAAATATTGGGCCCCAGCCACCTAGCTTGAGGAAGAAACTTTCCAGAGAGAATCAGGTTTATTGGAGAAGTAAAACCTCCTCCAATTTAAGGCCTTGAGCTGCTCCTCAGCTTCCAAATTTGAACTGTCCTTTTTCAGCCTCCACAGAAGATCTTAAGAAGTGAACCTCTGGGGGAGCCTTTCGGAGATGCCACCGCCGTCAGCAGGGTTTCCAGGCAGCTCCGGCGAGGACACCTTAGAAGGCTGCTCTTCCCGCCCCCCGCCCCGACCCCAACTCACAATTGTGTTTCTTTAGTGGTTCTGTGACCCAGCGTTACAGGGGAAAATGACAACAGTGTAGGGGCAAAATCATTAGGAAATTAAAACACCAAGGAGACTCAATAGCCAGGTCATGTGGAAGAATGAACCCCGGTTCTGAAAGCCCACAGAGCCGGGCAAAGCTGGGGGTGTGCGTTCCACACTGCTGGGTGCGCAGTTCAGCTGCTTTTCAGCTTCAGTTCCTTTATGTGCAAAACGAGGATTTGAACACCCCCTGAAGCAGTTGGCGAGGGTTGAAATTAGATGAGCTGCCCAGAATAGCTGAGTATTAAATCCAGGGAGTTGCGATTTTTGAGTTTGCTCCTAGAGGGCAACTGCCTGTCTCTGCAGCATGCTGGCGGGGAGTCTGGGCTCGGCGGCCTCGCTCTGCTGTGAGGCTGGGTCGCCCGCGTTTCCCTCTGCAGCACGTAGATGTGTCATTGATCTGCGCACGACAAAGGTGTAAACTAGCAGGTCACGCGAGTGTTCAATAGCAGACGACGCCGGAACAGGAATCGAACTGGTTTCTGAAGAGCGCTCCAGAGTCCATCGTGGCTCGCCCGCCTGTCCGTCGCTTCCTGCGTTTGGTCACAGCTTCCTTGTAACGAGATCGAGTCATTTCTGGTGTCAAGTGAGGACGGTTTTCTTTTTGAACAGCTGGCGGGCCCTGTTTCTTAGAGCTACTGCGTCTGTCGGTCTGACTTCCTTCCACCTTGCTTGATTTGGGCATCAACAAAATTGCCAGGACTTTTCCCCCTGGAACATTCTGTTGCAACTATTGCAATTCAGTGAGTGGTTAGCTTGTGTTGTGTAGGTCTGGGGAATCCTGAGTGAAGCAGTCGGCAAGGAGGTGCCTCACAGAGGCTCCCATGTGCTCACCGTCGCTGGGGTCTCAGAGGCGGGTCTTGTCTTGGTGTTTCTCAAGTTTCTGTTTATGGCGACATGTACCTACCACATTTGCTGAGCGTCTGACTCGTGGCCACCGCTGCTCTCGCCCAGTGTATATACGATCTCGCTTAATCCTGTGAGGATGCTGTGGGGTAGGTACTGTTGCCCACTTTCCAGTCAACCCATCTAGGCACAGAGAAGTTAAGTTATTTTCCTGAGGCCGCATTGAGAGGGCTGAGGCTCAACCTCAGGGGTTTGGACTCCAGAAATAACATGCTACTCCTTTCTGCCTCCCGATGGGTTTTGTTCATCACAGCCATGTTGGGAAGCTGTCTTGGAAAGAGCGCTTTGCAGTGCCCGTGCTGGGCAGCACTGCAGCCTCGGGCTCTGACAGCTTGGGTCTTGTGGGGAGTCGCGTTTCTGAAGGGAGACCGAGTCGGTGGAGTCCACAGGGAAGATCCCTGGGAGCTGGCATCTGCTGTCTCCAGAGGGTGATTTCTCACTTCTGGGACTCCCAGTCTTATTGAATTCCACATCGCCGAGTCTTCGCTATGTGTGGAAAAGGACAGTTCTCCAATCCCAGCCCCACAGCGCCCAGGCAGAGAGGCCCCGGGGCCGTAAATCACTGCTTAGGAGCTCACGTTGGTTGGCCTGTTGACAAAAAAAAAAAAAAAAAAAAATGTGGCCCCAACATCATGACCAGTGGAACTGAGTCCACTGTTAACTTCCCGAGGTCTCTCCTCAGTTCCTCAGTGAACGTTCTGAAGTGTCTGCGTCCCTTGTCCAGAAACAACTTAGTCTTAGCCCTTTCTCTAACAAATGCACATTCTACTTTATCCAATCCAAAATTACGCCTCTGTGTGCGTGTGCACTCGCACTTCAAATATGTGGGATGTGGCTGAACAGAGAGGCCCGACTTCCACGTCTCAGGATTGTCGGTGAGAGCTTGTGAGGCTCAGCTGAGAGGGTGTCGCCCGATCCCGAAGGCTGTCAGCCTTTACTGATTGTGAGTTTCAACAGTGTCACTTTGGGGGTGAGCTTTTAACATATTTTTAAGCCAGTTTCAATATGCCGTGGAGAAAAAATGTCAAATGTACTTATTTTAGGAGTTGAACGCTTTTAAGTTTTACTGGAGACAGCTAGGTGAGGGATGATTTTTGCAGTTCTGTGAATTACTTTAAGACCAACTTGGACTACTGAAAACTAAAGTTTTGGGGCTGAAAATACATTCTAAAAGTTACCTCTTGGACATAAATTCTCATCAGACTTCTTTTTCAATAGGTCTAATGACAAATTTACTTGTGCTTATAGATAACAGTATCTGCCAGCCTACATACTTAGTATTGAGTAGATGTATGGAAAGCATAATTATTCCTCTAAGACGGATCGTATTACATGCTTATGAATTCACATAGCCTCAGGAATACAAACTGATTTCATTCTGGAAACATTATCTATAAAAGATATAAACAAGATGTTGTCACTGAACAAGATGGTGAAGTAAATACTCAGTTTAAATTGACGTAGCTATTAGCATCTGTGGGTATGAGGGGAAGATATACCTCATTATCTTAGAGATTCTATTCTATTAAAAATAAAACACTATTATTGAACAGCAAAACACGATGTCCTGATTTTCTAACATTAAAAAAAAATCAAACTCAGGATTTGCCATTCAAATCCATCCACAGTGTATCCCCGGCTTACCTTAGTCTCGAGCAACTTCAAAGTCTGCGACACAGCCCAGCTGTGGTAATCACAGTGCTCTTCAGCCATCACTCAGTTGCTAGTCTGAACCCTAACATCGCCCCGACTCCTCCCTGCCCCGCTCCCCAGTTCTTGGTGCGCGCCTTTCTCCTCTGCGTTTCTAAGGATTCACGCCGAGACCTGCGTCTAAATGATGTGACAGAGTATTTGCCTCTTCTCTTGGTTTCGTGAACTCAGCATGAGGCCTTCAACGTCCTCCACCTGTCGCCAGTCAGCTCCCCTTCTTACTCTTGGTTAAATGATGTTCTGCGTGTGTGCACACTGGCTGTCTTGCATCTTGCGGTCGCCACCCTCACGGTGGGAGGTGATGTTGGGGTGCAGGTTTGCAGGTCATTACGGGGCGTGATGCCCAGCTCGTTGTCACATAGCATCTGTCTTATGTGGAAAGTGTCTGTTCAGTTCCTCAGCCCACTTTTTAATCAGAATGTGTTGTGTTTTGTTGTTGTGAGTTCTTTATAGATCAAAAGTTTGTTATTGTTGTTATTTTTCCATTAGCTGGGGAATGATGTTCTTGGTTCATGGGCATGCCTTGGCTAAAGTGTGGTGACTGTTATTCCTTTTGATAAGTTATCATTACAGAGCATTTCGGACAACAAATCAAAGGAAACGTCTTCCTTTTGTTTCAGTTTCTACTGACCGGCCAACTGTTGGTGATACTTTGAGTTGGCCTCGAAGCTGGATAATGTGTGCACTAGAGAACATTAGGAACACAAGGTCCGGGGGAGAGAGAATACCTGCGTACTCACCACGATTCAAAGCCTAGGGCATGGGAATGCCACCGGAAGCGGAGGCACAGAGTGCGCAGGGATTTGGAAAATAGAACAATTATCTCAGACTGGGAGGAGACCAGAGGTATTTGCTCTTCTCCCAAAGTAAGCATTCTTCGGTTGTCAGTTGGCAAAGCACATTATTAGCCAAGGTCAGAGACTTGGGCCAGTGTCACATAGAAGTGTCCCTGTTTTGACACTCTGGATGACAGAGATTTTCTGTGCTCACACAGTAGCCTGGCTCACGCAAGGGTGTGTGTGGGCGGGTGGACAGCACAGCTTGCAGCAGGGCGAAGAGAGATGTCGGGCTGGCCTGGTCGGAAGCCAGGGCCGTGCGTGGAGCCACAGCCTGGCCGTCGTGCTGGCCCTCGGGCTGAGCTCGCCCCGTCTCTCGGGCGCTGTTGCCCCCTGCCACAGGCCTTTGGAAGCCACGCGGCGGCGTGCGCTCACCGGGCGTGTGTGGTGCCGGCGGGTGTGGTGTGCTGTGCGCGCGTGTGCGTGTGTTGTCCCGCCGCTGCCGACAGGGTGCTTCTTCCCCTCATGTGCTGCTGAGTTTGCCGGAGGGTTGAGGGTGCAGCGACTGGGTGAGTGACTAGAGCCCGGCTCCGCGTTTTCTTCCATCTCGGAATCGTTTCCGTGCTTCACTGTTCCCTGCTGGCGCAGCTCCATCCGGACCCTGCCCAGAGTTTGCGGCGCCAACTACTTCTCCTCCTCCACCCCCCCCGCCCCCCCACCGCCACCAAGCACGTATCACTCCAACATTTTCAAGGTTTTTCTCCGGGCAGCATTTCTGTCACCAGTTTGCTGGTCCGGAACCTGTCATGGACATGATTTGATATTACAACCACTGGTGAAGGTCGAGTGAGGGGTGAGGGCTTCCTAACGTGTCAGCAAGCTTTCACAAAGCCAGGGTGGCAAAAGGCACCACACGTTCGCAGGCGGTGAGGAACTAAGTGAGAAGAATCGCTCCAAAAGTCAGAGAACTGTCATAAATAGTCACCACTCATCCAGAGTTCCTGAGTGCAGGGGGCCCTGACGACATCCTGAGGCATGTTCGCTCACTTCAGTGTGCCGCTGCCCCGGGCGCCTCAGAAAGGGAGCTGAGCGCTCGGGCTGAGCGCCTTTGTCCACACCCGTGTCCTCTGCTCGTCCGCCCTGAGTGCACACGTGGGACCTTCCGTGACACACAGAGTGACCCCATTTTCTTCTGCTAATTAGGCAGCTATGATGTGGGATGCTCGCTGTGTACAGTCAGCGACCCTGGGTGCTAGTGGCCAAGCAGGACCTACGTGCGGCGTGCGTCCACCCGCCGCGGAGGTGCTTATGCAGAGCTCCGTGGACGGCCAGGACTCTGAAAATCCCCCGCCACTATGTAGTGACCAGGAATTATTCCTCTACTGTGAAGTGGTTTTTCCTCAGCCTATTATGATGAAGAATTAGGTTTATTTTGTTTTTATTATATATATACACGCACACAAAGATTTTACATTATTCTTCATTTTGTTCCTTTTTCATCTCAGTTGTGACTGAATCTGTCTCGCATCCCTGGGATAAGCGCCACATGGTCATAGGATACAGTTATCTCTGCATGATCCTAAATTGTATTTGCTGATATTTTAGTGATAAATTGCTTACATCAAGGGGTGTTGGTCTGTATTTTCCCTTCCATTGTCTTTGTCTGGTTGCAGTATTAGGGTGATGCTTGCTAACGAACCTTGGGATTTAGTTCTCCTTGCCCGTTTTCTGGAAGAGATTGTCCAGAAGTGGTGTGAACGCTTTTGGTAAATTTTCCAGTGCAGCCACCTTTGTCTACAAGTTCCTTGGGGGGAATTGTAAATATTCCATTTCCTGAATAATTGCAAGAGCCATGCACGTTATTTAACACGAGCTGGACTATGGTGGCCTGTTTTTGTTAGAAATTGGCCTGTGTCATACAGTCGCTAAGTGTGTGTGTCCCTCCCTTGCTGTGCCCGATGCGCGGTGACTGGGGGCTGCGATTCACCTTTTGGTTTCTGTATTTTGTGTCTCTGATGCCTTTATTCTGACCCCTGTGTCTTTCTTAAACATTGTTAACTGTTCCACTGGGGTATACGGCGAATGTTCTTGGATGTTTCCCCTCGTCCACTTCTGTCATTGCTCGCGCCTTTACAGCTCACATACCTATCACGCGGGCATGTTTTAGGATACAATCGACCGTAGTAAGCCAGCTAGAACAAAGGATTCTCCGCGTGTTCCTTACCCTTCCCATGAAGCTGTAATTGCATTGTTCCCTCCCGAGCCCCTTAGACAAGTTAGAATTTGTGCTTTCGCTGCAGACACTTTACAAGATCTGAGCGGCCGAGAATTGTGTGTGTAGTTGATCCCCACGGTGTCCTCCAGCCTTCCTGACATGCTCGCCCCCTCTGCTGTCGTTCCTCCCGTTTCGAGAACTTCCCTCAGCCAGCATCAGGCGGCGGGGCCCTGGCACCTGGCGAGGCGCCCGAGGTGGTGGAAGCCCGGGCCCTGCTGGGAGGTGGCCCGCGTTTTCCTGCCCCGGCTGGGGGGGTGGGAGGGGCAGAGCCTTACTGCCAGCACTGGCCCTTTCCCAGCCCTTGGGCCAGTCTCATGCCCCGGGGCTTCTGGGTGGAACCTGGGGCCGGTAGGGGAAAAGAATGGTGAAGATTGGGGTGAATTTCTTTTCTTTGCCATTCATTATTTTTTTTTTTTTTTTAAGATTTATTTATTCATATAGAACTGGGTACAGGTCAGAGGTGCAGGGATGGTGAGAGGATTCACCAGAGACAGAGCGGGGAGCAGAACAGGTAGATCGAGGAAGTGCACTGCTGAGGGGAGCAGCGGGCGGGTCAGGAGAGGTCTGCCGCGCCATGTGGTCACCTCCGGGGCTGGAGGGGATCGAACTCATGGGGAAGTGGCTTAAGCTTCTTAGTGCAGTGCTTTAACCCGCTGCGCCCCCAGGGAGGGCTGCCATTCATTCTTAAATAAACAGATTTTGATGTTGATGTTTCCTTATCCGAGACTATGTCTCATGATGTGTGTGTGTGTGTACGTATATACATATGTGTGCTCTGGAAGACTAGGCAAAGTTCAGGAACTTCTGAAAGAGTAGACAAAGTAAAACTATAAAATTGGCAGTTCAGCATCAGGTACTAACTGCTTTTGTAATGTTTTAAGTAGTACTTAAGGCCTCTAAGTTGAAGAAAACAAATATTTGTACAGCAAGCCAACTGCAGAGTCAGAGAATTGTCAGCACCTGTTGGGACATTGTTAGCAGACGCTAAATATTTTTGTGGAGTTAAGCTCAAGGAAGAAGCGCTTTCAGCACATCTATTTGAATAATTTGTTTTTTTGTGAAAAAAGCCCTGACCTCTGAGGCATAGTTGCACATGATCAATGTCGTGAGACATCAGGGCGGGGGAAGAAGGCTGAGCCGCGGAGGGGCCTTCGCCGGCGCCATCGCTGCTGCCGGCGTCTGCCAGACACGGCTGACTCCGGCGGACACTGCGCGCGGAGCCCGCGTCAGGCTGGTTCCCACACGGCGTCTCCGCGAGCAGCAGTGTGCGCTGCGCAGTTCTACACAGGCTCAGAGAGCACTGAGCGGAATTTTACTTTTTTGTCCTTAGCCCTCCTTTGCTAGAACGGCCCGTGGTTAGTGACAGGACGGGAGCCGTGGGAGCCAGGCGTCAGGCCGCCGGTTGCAGCAGATGCTTTCAGATGTGGGCACAGAAGAAGCCCCTCAGAGCCCTGAGCTGGCAGGGGCCTGGCCCCTCCCGCCCTGCCGGCCGAGCCGGGCAGCTGACCTGGCTCTGTAGGCTCCGGCCCCTCGTCCTTACAGCGAGGTGCTCGGCGCATCTCAGGCTTTCACGGGGTGCGTCAGCATCGCCTGCCGGCGCGCTGGAGTCCGTGGATGACTGTTGTCACGTGGAGGTTTCTGCACGCCCTGAAGTCGTACGGAAAGCATGGCGGCGGCACGAGCGTGGCCCTTCCGGCCGCTCCCGCAGCACCTGGCCCTGCGGCCGGAGCCTGGCGACAAGAGGGCGGCACAGCCGGTGCCCAGCCAGCTCTGCCGCAAGCGTGGGCCACCGTGGAGGGCGGGCGCTCTTTTTTTTTCCGACTTATTTAAGAGTTTTCCCTTTTCTGTTCCCTTTTCTCTGTAATAATGTCGCACTATCTTTTTCTAGGGCTCTGTAGACTTGGTTATTTCATATCATAAAAATTTAAGTTCTACTAGGAAGCGACCCTGCCTGTCTTTGCCATAAAACCACCGCGCTGCTGTCTCGGTGCTGTTCACAGCACTCGGCATTGTAGGAAGCGATGGGTGGGCGGATGAGTGGGTGGGTGGGTGGTCCGGTGGGTGGGTGAGGGATGGATGGATGAGTGGGTGGGAGCGTGGGTGGTGGATAGATGGCATGGTGGGTGATGGGTGAGTGGAAGACTTTCCCTCTGAACCTGTGAAATCACCTGAAGTACAACTGGCCTTTATTAATGTCCTTGTCCAAGTCACCCAGTGATGAGTAATATTTGCTGATAAAAGTAACCACTAGGCTAATAATTCACCCTGATATTTTGTAAGTCCAATTTTAAGTAGGTGAATCTTAAACCCAAAAGATTTAAAAGGGAGAATATTTAAAGCAGTTTCTTTCGTTACTTCATAGATTTTGTATGTAAATATTTTCATTTTTAATATATCCAGTAAACTCATGCATATTATATACTCATTATTAATGCAATTAAAAATTTGGTAATGCAAATTATAGGTGGACTCACCGTTGTTTGGGATGTAACATGTGTGATTGGTCTGCGGCCAGCCTGTGTTGCAGCAATAGGCCAGCAGCTCCTGCCCACTACCCAGTTCCGCTCAGATGTCAGGGCTCACCGGTTGATCCTCAAGAACGCGACTTTAGGGAAACGCGGCCCATTTTTCCCCTCGGGTATAAAACAGCAAGCCTGTCACTGGCCTAGAATGACCCCAGGTGAGTAGAATCCAGGCTTTTAGCCACTCACTGACCTTACACAAACCTGTCACCCTGGCAGGGCGTCCCTGGCGCTGTTAAAAGAAGTCTGCCTGTGAGGCCCTGCTCTCGCTCTATAGCCACGAGCTGATGTCACTCAAAACGGTGACCAGTGGCCCTGGAGCCGCCCTCTGGTCTAGCGGCGTCGCATGCCGACTCGCAGCAGCGGCGTGGGTGGGGGCCACAGCACGGCTTCCCGCCTGTGGGCTGCGGAGGGCGTCGTGGAACCGAGCTCAGGAAGAATGACGGGTCCGTCTAATTCATGACTCGTGTTGACTGGAGCAGCTTCAGTGCCGTGGTACTCAGAAGCCCACGCTGGCTAATAAGATGGGACTTGAGAATTGATGTAGCAAATAAAATGCCGGATGAGAATGCCATTGTTATTAAAATGTAGTGACACTATTGATTTAAAATAAATATATTAGCCAGTTGGCTATGCATTTAGGGCCGGACCCAGCGTTGACGGCGTCGCTTGGGTTACAGGTTTACATGACAAATGAAAGGCCTCTTTCCAGGAGGAGCAATGCAGCTTTGCGTGGCAGAATTGCCATGGAAACGAAAATAAATCCTGGAGCTAAATAGGCCAGCGAAGATGCTGTCTTCCGAATGCGGCTCCCAGCGCTCCATGAAAGAAATTCACAGGAAGCGTACTGCGGGTTCTCTTTTAAATGAAAAATTATAGACTTGATTTTCTCAACTCATCTCATTATTGAACAGTTTCTTTTCATCGTAATTGGCGTGAAGATGGCAGGCGTAGACAACACAGATCCCGCCTGCCTCACACCTCCGCTCAGGTTCCCTTTGCTGCGCCTTCTCACGCACACGCCCAGCCTGTGACTGCCTGGGTAATAATTGCTTACTTTTCTGTATGGGCTGTAGCGGCGGCATAAGTCAGACGAAGCGTCTGTGCGGCGCTGGTGTGTGGAGGCTGTGTGCCGCTCCCCGGCCCTCCCCGCAGCAGGCACGCCCCGCCACCCAGTGTGGCTCAGACCCGTGTGTGCGCACGCTACAATGACCCAACATGAAAAAAAGAACAGGTTCTTGATTTTCTGCTTTGGACCTGCTAATTCAGCGAGCTAGGGAAGCCTGATGCCTCGCTCCTGCTTCCTTTGGTCCCGAGGGCCCTTGGAGCCGGTGGGGCCTGTGAAAGGCGTCTCCAGCCGCCATTTTCTGCCTGTGGCACCGTCTGAAAGGCGGCCAGCAGGACTCTGCGCTGTGGACCGATTTTTACTCTTCTAAAATAGCTCAAAGCATGGAAAATTACTTTGGAAACAAGTCATTGTCCTTTTAGGCCTTGTGAACCCGACCCCAGTTTTAGATCTGCTGAAGGGTTTGTCTGCTTCTGGAAAGGCAGGGACCAGCCTGTCCTGCTTGTCACTGTGATCATGGTGCCCAGACTGTGACCGACACTAACTCACAAAGCATCTTTCTGGCATCTGCATATTGAACCAAACTAGGCAGTCCGAGGTGGAGCCGATCTTCTCTTGACAAGTAAAGGGAAGGCTGAGGCGTCTGCAAGCCAAGTTTGGGTGCGGTGGTCACCTCAGGGCTCGGGCTCCTAAGCTCACTGCTGGCGTGTGAGGTGGCGAGTCTGTGAGGCGCTGGGGGCCTGCGGGTGGAACCTTCCTGACGGGATCCGTGTTCTTCTGAGAAGAACCAAGCATAACGAGTCACGTCAGCCGCCACCCAGGACACAGCAGAGCCGGCAGCCTGCAAGGGGGGGGGCGTTGGCCAAAGAGCCGACGTGTGGCGCGGGTCGGACCCTGGCTTCCGGCCTGCCCAGCCGGGGCAGTGGTTCTGAGTCGAAGCCCACACCGTGGCACCGTGTTGGGGCATCCTGGTCTGGGGCGGCGGATGGCAGGACCGGACGTCAGGTGCCGCGGACCAGCACAGCAGGAGACAAGTTCCAGGGATGGCAGTTCTGGCGCAGGGTGGACAAGGATGAGGCTGAGTGACAGACAGACACGACTTCTAGGAGCGCATATCTGAATGTCATTTAAGTACAGAGCATTTATACAGTTTTTCTTGGCAAGCAAATATAGGGGTACAATGATTTTTTCATTAGAGGCATGACAGGTAATACATTAATTTCTTTTTGTTTCTGAGATGTTGCCAGGGACCCGAAAACCAACTTGGGGCCCTAAGAAACCACCGTGTATTCCAAGTTCAGTGCTGCTGAACAAATACCCTATCACCTATGTCTTTCTAATCCTTTTAATTATTCTCTCCATTCATTTCACAAACCACCTGGCATATAGGAGTTAATCGTATAACCATATTAAAGATTGTAAGGGAGTTTCTCAGAAGTAAGTCAGTATCGAGAATAGAGGAAGTTACATTCCTATCAAGAGTATCATTAGAAACGAGGCACAGTATCCGTAGCATTTTTTTGTTGTGCATCAACAGAATCAGGAAACAAATCAAAAAGTTACAGCGACCATTCGAGAATCAGCCATTCTTCTATTCCTGGAGGGCCACGTATTCCTCCCGTGTGCCCGGTACCTGGACCGTGCCAAGCTCTAAGGATTTCTCACTTGGGCGCCGCGGGAGGGGACGTGGCAGTCGGGGTCGTAACTCAGCCCCAGCGAAGTGTGGGAGTCTGAGAAGCTGCGCTGGTCTGCCAGAGCCAGGACAGGGGCCAGAGCTGCCCCTCCCAGGGAGGCGCGCCGGGAGCGCCGGCCAGCGGCTCCTCCATCTGCCTTTATCCCTGGCTGTGGGCTTGCACGGGCGGGTGGGAAGGACCCGTAGCAGCTCCCCTACTGGCTGACAGCTGGGTGGCCGGCGGGGCCTTGGGTCTGCGGAGCATCTGCCTGGTGGCCCCACGCCCCAGCGTGTAAATAGATGGAAATCAGATTCTGTTCCTCCTCTGCTCCAGTCCATAGACTCCCCGCAAAACCGCACTGAAGGGCCCCCTGTGACTAAACTCAGCGTCAGTCTCAAAAGAATTCTTGACCTTGAGTTGATGCGTTGACTTGAATGTCCTGAATAATATGTTAAAGCCCCGTTCAAAGTGTCGTTTTGAAGGAAGCCCTTTAAAACTAGCTGAGACTTTTCCTCTTGTGTGGGAAATGGGGCCACTGAAGTAGGCAGCAGGCGCTGGAGAGCCGGAGCGGTCGCAGGCTGAGGGGAGAGGCGAGGCGCACCTGGTTCGCCCTGTGCGCCCACGCTCACGCCCTGCCTGTGGGGACGCGCCGCTAACTGAGGAGAACCTGCCCGAGGCCCAGCCCCGTCAGGGCGCGCCAGCCCTCAGGAGCTGTCAGGAGCCTCAGGAGCAGTCGGGGGGGCGTCGGCCTCAGGAGAGAGTGGGGGACAGGACAGGCGACGGGAAGGGCCGAGGCACGCCGAGGAGCCCGGCAGGAACGCCCAGGCAGACAGTCGTTTTGGGAACGAGGGCAGTGCCGGGCGCCGCCAAGGAAAAGGCGGGTGTGAC
>NW_004567134.1:18129083-18130286 GCF_000260355.1 Condylura cristata | reverse complement strand
CCGCCCAGCGGGAGCCCTGCCCGCCCCGTCCGGCCGCCCGGCTGGCCTTGCTCTGTGGTCCGTTGCTGTGACACCGTCCCTCCCTCCCACGGCCTCGTGGCCCGGCCGTCGTCTCCTGGGAGTGGCCCTTTCCCACTTTGCTGTTTATTTTTGCCTGCTTTCTCTTTGTGGAATCCGGTAACTCCCCAGAAGGCCTCCAGACAAGCCGGCGCTAGGCCGAGCTGAGCGCCCAGACCGCCCTGCCGCAGGCTGGCAGCCGGGTCTTGGAGAAGGGACCTCGCGGCCGCAGGCTCGGGCCGGGCAGTTCGGGCCAGTCTTCCAGGGTGGACACTGCTCGAGCGCCGCCGAGCAAATGGTGTCGTGGCTGTCGTGTTCTTGAAGGGAGAGTTGATAAGAAGCAATCGGCTTTGCAAACCAGCGATTCCCACGTGCTGCGTGTTCCTCAGGCCTGGCCTTGAGGCCACGTACAGATTTTACTGCCGAGAGTTTCAAGTCTCATGTAGCGTCTTGTCTTCCAGCCGTGTGTGTTCTGAAACAAGGAGCTTACTTACCTCTCCTGCCTCCAGCCTCGCTTTCTACGGGACAGCAAACGTGTGTGATGGGTTTTGTATATCAAACCTAGTAACAGTGTTCTTCACAGCATTTTAGAGAAAAATCAGGGCTTCACTTTGAATAAACGTGTGGATGGAATGATTTGAAATGGGACTTGCAGTCTCAGAGAAGGCAGGATCCAGGTGCTCTGGACGAGGCCGTGGGGAAAAGATGGTGGA
Source organism: Condylura cristata (assembly GCF_000260355.1). Lineage (NCBI taxonomy): Eukaryota > Metazoa > Chordata > Mammalia > Eulipotyphla > Talpidae > Condylura > Condylura cristata. The sequence goes on along the minus strand of NW_004567134.1, from coordinate 18,129,516 downwards.
AAGAGTGAGCAGACAGGGGCCCTGAGCAGAGGGACTGCGGGAGGCTCCTTTGGCTCTTGTGAAGGTCACCCAGGGGTGGGGCAGGAGGTGGCCAGTGCCGGACAGCATGTGTGTTGGCCTGGAAGCGTTTTCTGTTTGGTTGTAAACAAGATAGGTCCTTTCTGGTGATGGCCAGCCTGCAGGGAACAGTCTTACACAAGTGAACCCCAAAATCTCAGCAGTAGAGTGTGTACCAGGCCTCAAAGGGTAGGTCGGAGGAATACGCAGGGGTGTAAGTGGGAGTCACTGTTTTGCTCACGACTTGGGGGGATTGTTTGGAATAAGCTGGTCACTCTTAGTAGTGATTTTCGCAATGAATGTCTCTGATCAATCATACATTAAAAACTGCTTTATGGGCCCTCCCTAGTGGCGCAGCGGGTTAAAGCACTGCATT
>NW_004567134.1:18100929-18128204 GCF_000260355.1 Condylura cristata | reverse complement strand
TGGCCTCAGGGTTAGTCTTCTCTTTGAAGACTGCATCGCACCCCTCGGCCACTCTCTTGAGGCTGGGCGAAACTGCCTTTATCGTTTTAGTGGCGCGGATTCAGGGGAGAAGAAAATGAAGGCAAAGTTTCCTTCCTCTCGGAGCGCTGTGTAATCCCAGAGCACAGTGTCGGGTATTCCGGCAGGTCTGATAAATCTCCCAGGAAAACCCCTCGTCAGGAGACGAAAGCCGGGATTCAGAGGCTTGTAGGCTGGCAAGCTGCCGGGGACAGCCCTGGGCGTGTACGCTAGACCGGCCGGGCGACGGGCTCGGGCGGATCTGGCTGACAGGCGCTGACCGGCCGCCGGTGTTCCTCCCGGCCAGCCGCTGAGTGTCAGAATTCTGCCAGAAAGACCAACCGTTATCTCAGTCTGCCCGCGAGGGCATCTTTGTGACTAAAACGCCCTGAATGACAGGAAGAGCGCTGATCCCAGGTGCTTTCCCACCTCAGCCTGCAGGCGGGGGCCGCGGACTCGGGAAAGGGCGGAAGCTGCTGATGGCGAGAGCATCAAGAACAGCCGGCAGGGCGGGGTCTGCCGGCCCCACCAGCCCGGCGAGCTCCCCGCAGGCGGCCTCGCTGCTCCCAGGCCTTCCGCACGGCCACCGCCCGGAGGTTACTTCACAAAGTGCTGTACTGCCCTCCACCAAGGCACAGCAGCCTGCTCTTACCAGAACGCATAAACTCGCAGCATGATGGCTTCGCATGAAAACAGTGCCGGCACAGTCGCAAGCTGGCAGGCCGGGCCCGCGTGCAGCAGGGAGCTCCCTGTGCGAGGTCCTGGCCTCTGAAATCGCCAGCGCTCCTGTCTTCTCGCCCCCCGAGAGCAGGGCTGCCTCAGAGTGAGCAGAACCGGCCGAGGGGGAGAGAGGTCTGGGCGTCATCCGTGACCTTGCATGTGTTGGTGTCTGAGTCTGGGGTGGGAAAGCCAGATGAGGGCGACGGCCCGAGGCCGTGTGCTTGGCTGGACTGAAGCCGAAGGTCTTCCCCCGGGACACTGCCCAGCCCTCCACTCGGGTTGCCCACAGGCCTGGCTGGAGAAGGCAGCGGCACGCTCCATGGCCTGTTGGGGTGGAGGTCCACGCCCCTGCCGAGCCAACAGGACAGCTTCATTGGCAGCACCTTTGTTTCTAGAAAGCTCGTGAAGAAGCAGCCCTCGGTAGGGCCAGGGAGGAGCGCGCGTTTCTGTGACCTGGGGCCGTCCTCACGCAGCCCGCAGCCCGCAGGCCTGCGGCTTGGCGTGGGAGCACAGCTCCGCGGGGCCGGGCGCTGGATGGCAGCAGCGGTCGGCAGAGGGCACACATTCTCCCCTGCGCCTTCTCCGGACTGGACGTTAGCGTGTTAGGGGGACCACAGTGCCGCCTGGCGGGCTGGCCCGAGCTGGTGAGTGTCCGGGAGGGAGGTGGGCCTGGCAGCGGCTCCAGCGCCCGGCGTCCGCTGGGTCACGGCTCAGGGCGGACGTGGCGTGACTCGCGGAAGGGCCCTTACGAGAACGTGGGAGACGTGTTCGGCTCAGCGTGGTGGGGTCCCAGGGCTCTCTTGTCCTTCTAGATTTCAAAAGGTGGCGATAGGCGTTATGGGCTTGGCTGTAAATGACCGAAAGTGAGTCCGCAGAGGCGCGTGGAGACTGGGCTTTTCCATGTCACCCGGTCTGCGATGGGCTCGGGCACGGCTGTTCCGGGGCTCAGAGGCGCTCGGCCTTCTGCCCTCGGACGCTTCGGCCTTGTCCGGCTGCAGGCAGGTTCTCCTGCGGTGAGAGGGGAGGCTGGCGGCCGTCAGAGCCGTGCTCTGGTCAGACGCGAGGACGGAGACTTGCCGGCTGACCTCGCGGCGCGTCTGTCCCCTTCCAGAGCGGGAGCAGCCCCGCGCCCCTGGACAAGGGCAGCGGGTGGGGCCGTAGGCGGAGCCTGCTGGCTGCAGCGGTGACTGACTGGGTGTGGCCCCTGCCCCCTCAGGGCGGCGACTCCTCTGGCCTATGCAGCCAGTCAGTTTACGGGAGGGGGAGGAGCTGGGAGGAGCCGTCCTCAGGGAGACCCGCAGCTGGCCTGGCCGGCGCGGGGGGGCTGAGGGCTGGCTCGGCCTGCTGTGTGACGTCCTTCCAGCCCACGAAGAGGTTTAACGGCGCGTTCTGGCGAGTAGACGGGTCAAAGAAAAGCTTCTGCAGATGCCAGCCTCACGGCTTCAGTGGAGGAAACAGCTGTCTGGCGGCGCCTCAGGGAAAGACTCAGGCCGCACCCCAGCGCGCTGGGTTCACCCGTGGCAGGGTCACTTCTGCCCGGTTCCCGGCCCTCGGGGCCGGTGCGGCCGGTGCGGCAGCCAGGCCTGCGGGGCAACAGAGCGACCCGCTGTCTGTGTCGTTGCTGGACTCACACGGAATAAGGCGCAAGGGCCCCACGCTGAGCGGGACTGTGGGGCCGCGTGGGGCTGGGCCGGCCGGCGGCTGCCGGACCTGCCTGTGGTGGTGGTGCTGACCACCGGCCACCGCTCTCTGCTTGTCCTGCCGGACCAGGGCTCCTGAGCGCGGCGAGGCCCCCGGGGAGCGCACCGCCCTGAGGCCTGCTAGCTTGCTGCTCCCCGACGCCCTGACACTCTCCCGCGTTCTGCCAGGGTCTCTAGGTTCCGACCCGTGTACATTCGCTCCTGCTGCTGAGAACAACCAAGCGGACCCCTGGTTCGCCCAGCAGGAGCCTTAGGTGAGGCCTCCCCCTCGCCAGCCCCACCCCGCTCTGTGTCCGGCGCCCTCAGGCGGCTGCACCAGAGAGAAGCTCGTCTCGGGAGGACCCTGGGGCTCGGGGCCTCATGCTCTGTTGTCCAGCTCGCTCACTTAGACCGGGGCCCGGGCACCTGGCTGTTCCGGTCCTCAAGTGGCCGCTGCTCTCGGCCCGGCAGTCCAGGCTTGCTAGGTGGCAGGAGTCGTCCTGCCCGAGGCTGCCGCCGCCACTCGGCCTCTTGCTGCCCCCGCACGAGTGTTCTTGGAGCTGTGTGCTCAGCACAGCCTCCGCCGCTTGGGGCTGTTGCAGCCCACGCAAGGTCTTCACCTCCCCGGAGAGATTCCCCGTGAAAACAAGGTGACAGATTTGACGATCTTGTCACATTGAATGGATGTTAAAATTTAACGAGCAAGGGATTGGTAAATGCATGGATGAATGTAAAGAACTAGAAGCAAAAAACTGAACTAAATACAGCAAAAGAAAATAAGCCAACAAATGTAGGAAAAGAGAAAACAAAACAAAGCAAAAGCCCACAATTCTGGAGTGAGAAATGTGGCTCAAGCCGTGGTGTGAATTCATCCGGGTGTGAAAAGTGGGTGCTGTATTTTCTCATGGGATCCTAGCAGCTAATGCTGGGTTGGGGTGACATTCACGCTGCCTTTCCCAGTGACTTTTAAATCTCTGTCTGTCTGCCCGTCTGTCTCTCTATCCGCCTACCTACCTGTCAGTCGCCCCTGATATTCATTTTACAGGCGTGTGTTTTGCAGAACTTCTTGGCTACTTCCACAATACAGTGGCCCTAAAGTGGGGTGATTCGGTGCTGTCTCTGCCATTGTGAAGACTTACTAAGGAAGCACATGAAAGGCAGAGTAGCTTCCAAGGGTGGTAGGGAGAGGCCAAGTATTTCAGAGAAAAAAGAAAACAGCGAAAAGCCACTAGGGAGCTTACTTTTCCACTACAAGGGGATTAATTTGTGATAATGACAGAAAGCTAAGGATTATATGATGACGTTTATTTTTGGAAAGCACGTGTAACAGCTTGTCAGTGACTTAACAATGAGATCAAGATTCTGGTGTTTTAAGTCAGTGTTCCTTGAGATGGTTACTAAATATGCATGTCGTGTACAGTTATCATTGGTATGCCATGGCTATGCAAAGGTATATTTTCTAACCCAAGATTCAGGAGTTCCAAGAGATCCTTTCACTATTCTGCTGTCAATTCCATGAGTGATGTTGAGTAAATCAACTCAGTGTTACTCTTCTAGAAGAAGCCCATGCTTTTTGACATGGTCTGTGAGATTGGTAGTACCTGGTCTCTCAGCCAAGTAGAGCTGATGTGGTTTCCGAAACGTGCCAGGCTTTCCTACGCTGTGTGATTTTTGAACAGGACATACGGTTTTGGTGTTTGTTTACCTCGAATATTCTTTTCCATCTGTGCCCGCGCCTGCTCCTTGCTCCTTAAAGGTAACTTGGATATCACCACTTCTTTTGGCACCTCAGTCCTGAGCCTTGTAGACTGCCGAGATTTGTAGAACAGTTGTAGACTCTCAAGATTTGGGGTTAATTTGGAAGAGGGGACAGAGTTTGGCCTCTTGAGAGACTATTAAAGTTGAGAAGCATCCCGGCCTCCTGGGAGGACAGGCAACCCACTGGCCCATGCCTGGCCCAGGAGGACATCCAGAGAGAGGTTATAAATAATGCTTTGCCCGTTAGACCTATGCCATGCCCATTCGCCTCTCGTTACCATGACAACCCGCCTCCCGGGAAGAGTAGCTGATCTTGAACAAAAGAGACAGGAGCGGTAGATCTGATCATTGAATTTTCCCATTATTTTTGGTCTCCAATGAAGTCATGCCCACCGATCTCCATGTTATTTTAACTCACTGCCACCACCACTTGCAAGAGAAATCTTACAGAGTTTGTACAGGTAGGGAAAGGATTTATTTTTTTGTTACAGTTTTCTTAAACTGTCAAGGAATATATGTGTATATATACGCACATAGAGATACACATATACCGTGTATTTCGAGGAGATGTTTACACACACACATGCTTCATATTTATATCCTTGTTTGTTTTTATTTTCTTCTGTAGAAGATGCTTTGAAAAATCAAAGCAATTTTCCAGTGACCTGAGGGCTGAGGAGTGAATCCATGAGCTTTAAATCAAATGTTGCTGCTCAGACAGCAGAACTCCAGCTTCAAGGGCCGAGGGCCAGCTGGGGCTGCCCTCGGGCGGGCACCTGGCTGCTTCCTGGAGCTCTGCTGGCCGCGGTTTGACCAAAGAGGGCAAGGCCCGAATGTGCGAATGGTGAGGATGCTCTCAGCACAGGTCCTCATGCCTGAGAGGAGAAAGGGGAGCAAGCCCAGAGGCTGGCCACACACTGCAGATAGTTGCTGTTTCTAAATCAAATCCAGTTTAGCTCTGAGCCCCCAGTTCCCACAGATGGCACCGCGGCTGGTAGCAGCTTCTGAATGATGCCCTTCAGAACGCCCTTCAGAACGCCCTTCAGGTGAAGTTTATTTAGACGTTGTAGTATTATTCCATATATCCAAGTATTTGCTTTATTCAAGGAAAATGTATTGGTAACGAGGACGACGCATGGCTTTAGTCTTAGTGAGACATCAAGATGGTTGTGACTATAATCGGGGGCAGCGCGGTGTTGCCGAGCTCAGATCCGGGGCTGTAGTCCGGACCTTGGCCTGCTTCCTGGCTGTGTGACGCTGGAAAGGTCTGCGACCTCCCCAGGACTCAGCTTCCTTTCTGTACACATCACACACACACACACACACACACACAGCAGATGGAGGGCCACGCCCGGGGCTGTCAGCGGCCTGTGCTGAGACCTGGCCAGGAAGAGATGGCCACGGAGGCCGCTCGGCCCCCCACAGGCGCCTGGCGAGTGCGGAAGGGAGAGGCAGAGGGACGCCGGCGTGTGGCGGAGTGCCAGCAAGGCGGGACAGGCTGTGTGCTCAGCACCCGGTCACCTGCCACCGCGCGGCCTGGGCTCCTGGCTGGTGTCCCCAGACAGCCCCCTCAGACGGTTCTGAGGGAGTTCCAGATGTTGTCTCCTGTCACCTGTAACATTTCCGCTGTGTCTTTAAGGGGCAGTGGGTGAGGGCTCCTTTCAGAGTTACTTTGGGTCTTTTCAGTTCTAGCCATAAAATTCTGCTTCCTCAGTGACCACCAACGCCTGGCAAGATACACGGAACAATCAGCGCTCGGAGCCGCGGCCGGAGGCGCGTTTCCCCACGGTGTCCGGTGCTGTCCTGTCAGTCCCGGTGAGCAAGGAAGCCAGGCAGAGGCAGGGCCATGGAGTTGGGGGTTCAAGGATGCCAAAGTCTCCAGGAGCACAAGAAATCCTAGAGAGGGTGGCCCCCACCTGCGTCCAGGCTGCCGTGAAGTCAGCATTTAGTTTCTGATTGCGTCTGTCCAGAGCACGGCCTGAGCAGTCCAGCCGCAGTGTCAACCCCCCTCACACGCAGCGCGGGGAGCTGCAGGCAGGTGCCGTGTAGGCGAGAGGGGGGACCCAGCCCCGCCCAGCTCTCGGCAGGACCTCGGTCCCGGGGTGGGCGCCAAGAGAGACCCCGGAACTGGGGCGGCCCGCGGGCGGCCAGGCCGAGCGAGCCCGGCACCCAGCTTTGGGAGGACAGAGGGAGCCGGCGGTCGGCCAGCCGGTCCTCGACGGCCAGGCCCGTGGGGTTGCGCGAGGCCCGGCTGGCGTGGGCTCTGGTGCCGTCGCTGTAAGTTCCTGCGGAAAGAAAACATTCGGGGCAGGTCTTTACTGGGGGACAACACGGCCTCCGTGCCGCTGGCGGGGCGTGCGCAGGGCTGTGGGAGCCGCTGGCCCCCGCTGGCCCAGGCCCTGGCCAACGCCCGGCCGCCGGCCTCCCGGGTCACCGGGTTCCGCTGGCCTTGGGGTTTCACCTGCTTCTTCCCGCGCAGGCGTCCGCCGTCGCTGGCGTCTCCGTAAATCTTTGCTTGTCGCGTCAGGTGCCGCTTGGTTTCTGGTGACTTTGCTTCCCACTTCCTCTTCCGGCTTCCGCGGTGGCCGCTCCGTTGCCGCTGGCAGCCGCTTCCTGCTTCTGGCATCTGCCTCCCGCACCCCGGGACCCCCACGCCCTGATTTCGCCTGCATTTGCGTCGGGTTATTTTCACTGGCCTTGAGCCCAGACACTGCGACTGACATTGCGGGGGCTCCTGCCCTCGGTGTTGGCAGTGTGTCCTCGAAGCTCCGGACACCGGGGCGCTTTCAGTGGCCTCCGTGTTCCCGCAGCTCGTTTCGCTTCGGCGTGTCGGCTCGCGGCCGTCTGTCTCGCGCCCCAGGGAGACCTGGTCGTCTTTGAGCAGCGCCCCAAAGGTGCATCTGCTCACGGTGCCACGAGTCCTCAGCTTTGTTTGTTCAGGGAGGTGCGTCTCCTTCACCCTCGAGGCACCGTGTCGCTGTGCTCGGGGTCCTCGGCTGTGCTCCCTCCCCTGCCTGTCCTCGCACTCTCCCTGGTCGCTGGTCCAGAAGAGCGGCGGATCCATTGTGGGTGGCTCGGCGCTCTGTGGACAGCGTGGTCCCCCAGCCCAGGTGCCTACGGCTGGACGCGGCGCCGGTGCGTGGACTTTACTCATCCTGCTTGGTTTTCTCTGGGCTTCTCTAGCACAGCTTTGCTCCTGCTGCCACGACACGCCGGGCGAGGCGGCACCCTGCCCCCTCAGGAGCTGTGCCCCTTCCCCGGTGCGCCCCCCTCCCCTGGGGGTGGCGGAGGGGCAGAGCAGGCCAGCGGCCAGCCGCAGTGGGTGTCTCCTTGCCTCTGGTCAGGTCGGCGCTGGCCAGACCCTGTTGGTCAGGCTCTGGGAAAGCTTATTTCTTAGGACAGTAGACAGACCATTGTTAATTTAAAAAAGAAAGGAGAACATTCTAGATCTATTTCTAATGGCTACTTTTTCCAGAAAAAAAGAGAGTTTCTCTTTAGTCTTCGTCCTGAGAACCTGGTGGATTCTGCAGGTCAGACTCGTGGAAGTGTCGGGCGCCCCGAGGCGCGGCCTGGGATGTTTTGACTCAGCGGCTCCACACCGTGTCCCTGGAGGTCTGGGCCGGCCCCGCGACTGTCACAGCCTCTGCTCCCGGGCACCCTGGTTTCCTGCAGTGCCCGCCGCTCCCAATCTTCTTCTCTTCCTGTCTTGAAATGACATTTTGCTTTCTGACCTCGTTTCTCTGATGGCTCAGGAGAGGTTTGCTCTTCAGTTTGTTCAACTTCTCTCTTACGATCCACAGGGAAAGTAAAGCCTCTAAGCTGCTTAAATGTAGAAGCAACAGCTGGAAAGCAGACGTGACTGCCTCTAATGCCTGCTCTTCCTCCGGCCGCTGGAGGGTGTCGTTTCCCCTCCTGCCCAGGACCTTGGCACGCACCACGGCCTTTGCCCAGAGTGTCTGGCAGAGCGCCTGGGCCGTCTGCCCGTCTGCCCCTCCCGAGTCACGTGCGGTTGCGAGCTCAGCTCTCCGCGGTGTTCATGGCGACAGCGCCCTGTTCACGAGCCCTCTGTGTGCGCCTGTGTGTGCCTGCGAGGCGCCTTTATTTCTCACCTCCAGGAACCCATCACAAAGCTGCACCCGATTTCACACCACACTGCATCCCAGGGAGTCTCCGTTACCTGACAGGTACACAATAGATACTTGGCAGGTGGGTCTTTCTGCTTTCTTTCTTTCTTTCTTTTTTTTTTATTCCAAACGATTTGTGTGTGGATTTAAAGCCATGCAGTAGTTATGCTTATTAATGGTTATTTAATTGCTGTGCAAGAAATAAAACACGCGTGTGTGTTTGCTGAGGAAGTTCCCCGCATTGTCCCGCCAGGAGAGGCTGAACCGTTCACTGTCACAGAGCTCACAATAGCACTATCACCGTCGCTTGGGGTGGCCGGGAATTAGAATTAAATTTTCCAAGTTGAATGCGTGTGCGGTGCGACTGCCCTTTGGAAGGTTAGTGGAGTTTTGCTTGAGCCACGAACAGATTGGGCTTCATTTTATGTGTAGATTGAATCATTCAATCTTACTCTCTACCCAGTGTGAGGATGTATGTTCCTCTACATGAGCTTGGATCTGTTCCAGTTTCCCCCGGGGCATTTCTGGAGAGCTGTAAACATTCCCTACTCCTGACATGATGGAGTCTTGAACAGCAATGATTTGGAGATTTATCAGTAGAAAAGGAGCAACATCCATGGGGCCTACCCCAGGCAGTTAGGCACTCAGGCTCTTCCTGTAATTAGCGGACGTAAAGGAGGCGCACGGAGCAGGCAGTTGGTGTGGCGTGACTCCAGGAGCCCGGCCTCCCCGTTATCAGGGAAAGCGTTTCCCGCAGAGCCAGCCAGGTATTCGCTTCCAAGATCCTCCTTTTGGCCCGACTCTGAGAGATGGATGCCACGGGCCCAGCCGGCGCCCAGGTACAAACCAGTCGGATGTCGGGGCCGTGGTTCTTCCTTGCTCTGTGGGGACGGGCACGTATTTATTGGGAACGCAGGTACGTCTAGTGATGAGAAGGGGCTCAGGAAAGAGGCTTGCTACTCCTTCTTACTTTCTGTTTTTCATGTTTGTCTGAAGTAGTGGGCGTTTTTAACGGGAAGCTGTTTCACGCCTGCCTCTGACCTGACTTCGTAGCTGACTTACGTCGTGTGTCACCAGGGGGCCCTGGGGAGCATGATGTTGGGGTTTGCAGCGTGCGGTGATGTGCTGATGGCGGTCATCAGTGCATTTCTTAATATGGACCCAGAAGGCGCATGCGTTGAACGTCTCCTCTGTAACTGTCTCAGGGGCCGATTAGTGCTGGTTTCATGGCGACACAGTGGCTGCAAGCAGAGCCGGCTGTGAGCGCGTGGCGTGGAGGGGCTCTGGTGGGTGGGGGCAGGGCGGGTGCTTCCCTGCTCTTGCTGGTGACTCTGAGGGCAGATTACCACTCTGGCAACAGTCTGGAGACACGTCGGGTCTTCTCAACGAGATGGGAGTTTGAGGAGAAGCTCAGAGTCTGGCGCTCTGGGCTTTGATCCGCAAACCAGACCGGTTTCCTTTGCGGGTCACTGACGAGCCTTGCTGATCAGCCGCCCTGCCGCCACTGTGTTCTCATCTGAACATCGCAGAGCAAGTTACAGGAAGCCTCTAAATTTGGGATGAAGCGCTTTATTGTAAAATTGTGATCCCATGTTCACTGTCCAGCTGGTGCTCCTGCCGAGGACTCGAGAGGCGGCGTCAGCAGAGGGTGACCCAGCGGCCGTCCTCAAGCTCCCAGGGGCCCTCGGGCCCCGTCAGTGTCCTCTGCCACGTGCTCTCTTTCGTCTTTCCCGTGTCTCCCTTTATCGTTCCTTTCACTTGCAAACCTGAAACACTAAAGGCAAAGAAAGCTAGAAGCCACGATGCTCACACCACCAGCCCTGATCAGTGCAAAGATGATTCTGCTTGGATGGGAAAATGACTCAAGTTGAGCTTGACAGTAGAGATACAGACACGTGGGCCTGTCCTGCGCTTTCCTGCGCTGGTTCCCAGAAGTGGCACAGCTGTCTGCACCGTCCAGGGTCCCCGGCCCCAGCCCCAGGCCAGGCTGCGCTGGCCCGCGGGCCCCCACGCCCCGTCGCCCAGGCTCCGCAGGCCCCTGTCCTCAGCGGCCACTTCTCGACCAGCTCTGTCCGGAGCTAGGGCTGAGGGGACCATGCAGCAAACCCGAGTCAAGTGACAGGCAGAGCGTCGGGGACGTGAGACCTCTGCGCTGTGCACTGGCGGCTCCCACCTGAGCACAGAGAGCTGGGGCGGGGAGACGCCCCCGTGCGTCTCGCGGGTCGCTCTGGCCCTGGCTGCCGTCGTCTGTGTCTCTGTTCTGCTTTCACTTGACTTTTTACCTTTTTTTTTTCAAATGTGATGGCCGGCATTTCTCTGTGGACTCAAAGGCCACGCTAGGAGGTCAGAGTGGACGCCGGCTCGGGGTCAGCCAGTCGTCGCTGTCATGTGCAGGGAGTGCAGGGCCCTCCGACCTCCGTCGCGGGACTAGAGCTGGCGTCAGGCCAGCCAGACGCGACCTGTTAGACGTCACGGACAGGGCAGCTTCCGCCCGAAGCCTCCTGACGAAGCAGGCAGAAGCCAGGCTGGCTGGGGCTGCGTTTGCAGAGCTTGATGCGGGTGTTCTGTTTAGTCTCTTTCCGTGGGCCCCACGATCCTGTTGACACCAAACTTCAATGAAGTAGGACTTGACACACAATTGTTTTTTTCTACCGTGTGGTAACCCCCTGCCGGGCTTGAGAACCACACGTGGCTCTCAGCTACCCTGTCGGGACAATACGGATATCAAACGTTTCCATGGCAGGGCTTTCTGTCTTGGGCCTCCCTGGTAGTGCAGGAGTTAAAGTCCAGCACTCAAGGTAGCAGCAGCCGCTGCAGCAGGAGCTCAGTCCCAGGCCGGGGAGGGACCCACAGGGCTCAGCAGACTTCTCCTGTGTCCTCACTGCTTCCTGCAGCAGTGGATTTCAGCAGATCCGCCTGTTCTGCTCCCCACTCTGTCTCTGGGGAGTCCTCTCACCTCCTGTACCTCTGGCCTGCACCCTAGTTCTTGCATGCATAAGTAAATAGAATAAATAAATATTAATGTAATAATAATAATAATAATAATATATAATATATATATATATATATTTAAGAAAATCTCTCTGTCTCACTGAAGCTTGTCCAGACCCCACTGACAGGAGCCCTGAAGTGCTCTCCCGGCACTAGCCACCCATGATGGGCCAGATAAGAAGGTGGGTAGAGACCACGGCCCCCAGAAGCACCCTGGCCACCCGGCAGTAATCTGCCTGTGACCGTGGACACAACTTCAGTGCTAAAGGGAGCCCGGCCTCCGGGCACTTCTGTGCTCTGGCGACACTTTCTTCTCGGGAACATCTGTGTCTCTGTCATCTTAGCTGTTGCATTACATAAAATGCCCGCCGCTGTGCCCGCTCGTGGCTTGGGAGAGGAATTCAGCTGCTCGGTAAATGTTGCAGCAGGAGGTGGCCTGCGCTGAGCAGGCCTCTGGGAGCCAGGAGTGCACCCCAGGCTGCAGGCGGAGGGGCTCTAATCCTGCCGCCATTTTCCCTTTAAACTTTAGCAGATCCTTGATCTCTCAAAGCCACTATTTGCGCCTCATCAAAAGTCAGATGTAAATATTGACCCCCTCGGGTTCTTGTGAAGATCAACAAAGATAATGAGCTTAAAGCTGCTTCACTTGTTTCTTGGGGAGTCCCCAGTGATGGTGGCTGCTGCCGAGTAGGGGTGCAGGAAGCGGCCAACACATGGCCGCATCCTCCGTGGCATCTTCCTGCTGCAGCAGAGACACCAGAGGGAAGAATAAAAGGGCAAGAGAAAATTAGCCCTAGAAGCCAAGAGGAAGCACAGGAGGGAGGGATGGAGCTGTGAGGACAGGATGAGAGGAGATGGATCTGATCTGCTGATGGCATCTCCAGAGGCTTAAAGACAGGTCAGATTCAGACCTTTTGTAATGCAGAACAGAGAGGGTCAGTGAGCAGACAAAGCTTCCAAAAGGTCTCCTGTTAAGTGTCTTCCCCATGCACCTTGCAGCTTTCTTCTCCAGGGCTCCTGCCACCGGCAGGCCCTCTGGGACAAGAGGCAGGTAATTGGGGGGTGCAGTGAGCCCCCCCCAGCTCCCTCTGCTCCATGGATTTAGCATACCCAGGGAACGTGGGGTGGGGTCACCCCGGCTGGTGGCCATGGGGTGACCAGCTGTCCGGTTCCTTCAGGACTGGGGGTTTCCCGGGGCAAAGGACTTCCAGTGCCAAACCGGGACAGATGTGGGCAAACACTGCCGTTTTCCCTGGGAGCTAGCGGGCCTCTGGAGGGGAGAGCTCTGGCTCGCTCGGCGCTGAGCCCCGTTACGGCTGGTGCTGCTCCTGGGTCCACCCCCACCCCCCAACACACACAGGCTGAGGATTCTGGGGAGAATGCCGTGACGGCGAACCCCAGGGAGGGAATTTTGACTGAAGAAATGCAGTTTCATTCTTTAGAATTCAGCTATGTCTAGATTTTAAAATTTGAAGAAATCTTAGAAATGACCTAGTTTTACAACTTAAAACCTTACAAATCAGTGACAGCCTTTCTTTTGACAAAGGTGAGAATGTTTGACAGAAAGAGGTAACGGTGGACCAAGGGTCGCTGAATCTTGTCTGCCCTTGCACCTTTCACGCTTTTATGCCCCTCAGCATGTCTCAGAGACCACGGGGGTTCCTAAGAGCGTGACTGGAAAAGCACCTCTCTGCTGCAATCCTGTGATTCCCTGGGTGACGCCGACCTCAGGACGTCGCCGAGCTCACGTGTGGGCAGTGAACTCATGTGAGAGCAGGAAATAAAGCTGTTTATTGAGAAACACAGAATTCTGGACTTTGGCCAGGATCGCTGGTTCTCCACCAACCTCAGACACGGGCCATTTGGGACGCCGTGAACATCGCGGCCGCCAGCCCAGAGGCTGGAGAGCTGTCAGGCTCCCAAGTGGCTCCAACTAAGCCAAAGTCAAGAACCGGGACTGGCCGAGGAATAACCACAGACCTGCACGTGCACGCAGGCCTGAGCCCGCACGGCCTGGTGTGCGCGGGAGCCGAGGCGCCCGCCCCCTCGGTGACCCTGAGGCCGTGACCCTTGAGATACTGCTCGGCTGGTTTCTGAAGACACGGAACCCTTCTGCCACCACACGAGAACCCCATGGGGGGGAGCCCGAGGCCCCCCACAAAAAAGCCAGAATTGTTTTGTTTGAACGGAGAAGGCGGACCTCAGCCTTCGGGCACCGCCACATCCCACTGAGGGCGTTCCAGAAGGCTCCGTGCTCCGAGCACAGCATCTGGTCGGGAGGTCTCCCGTTTCGAAGTCGTGATGGGACAGGACGGAGCGGCGTACTCCTCGGGAGCTTTGCTGACCCCCGTGTCCTGCGCCTGAGCCCCACGCCAGCTCGGCTCTGCCGTCCAGCTTCCTTCTCAGTGGAGCGAGAGCGCCCTGCCACAGCTTCCTTCTCAGTGGACATGCGAGCCACGGGCCTCAGGGCCAGGGCGTGGCCTTCACAGCAGGACGTCAGGTTTTTTCTAATTGAAGAACTCCTCAGCCCCTGCCCCGAGTCCATCCATAAATATCTGATATCACAACTGGAGCCGGGGGGCCTTTGGAGCTTTGAAGACTTGGGTCACAGTTGGCTTGACCCCAGTAAGTTCATGAGCGGCAGCGTCATCAAGAAATAGCTCCCCTTCACTGTAAGAGCACAGGCAGGTAGATGTGCCTCCCTGCGCCGCCCTCACGCCTAACATGCCGTGTGCACGAGGGCACCGTCCCACGGCACAGGGCGCCGCAGCTGTTTCCGGGGCGGAGTTGTCGCTCTGACGTCGTGGTGGGTACATGTGGGCATCACGGCCCGGAGGGCTGCCGCCCTGACCAGCCAGTTGCTCGCTCGCTCGCCCACCCGCCCACCGATCCATCTACCTACCTGTCCGTCCGTCTGTCTGTCTGTCCATCTACCTATCTCTTTTTCATTATTTGCTTATAGATGAAGTGATTTATCTTCACAAGTACCCAGGACCACACGCCTTTCACCAGGGAGTCAGTCTGTAACGCTGAAGTCCCCAGCGTTACAGATTTGCGCTTCCGTGTGCCGCTGGCGGGGTCAGATGGCGCCTCCCGCCCCTGCACCTCTTGGCAACAAGTCCGGGTGCCACGTAGCCCTCGGGCAGGTTAGTTTTCTCTTCACAGAGCCCTGCTCAGCTCAAACGATTGGTAGGACCATTCGTCTATGATGGCAGAAGGGGGTGATACCTGACTCTCAGAACCAGTCTAAACCATGCTGATTGCTCAGTTTGACTTGGAAAGGGAGAGCACGAGGCTGCCGAGGGGGCGTCGGCGTGGCTCCCGTCCCCGAGACGGAAGAGGCCGCCGAGCCGGGTCTTTGTGTCCCCTGTGGACATACCTTCACGGCTTCGTCTTGGGTCTCGAGGGTACATCAGGACTGGGTGACGGTGATGTTCATATTCTAGAATTATTCGTACAGATGGCCTCATAGTCACATGCAGCTGTGCGCTCTGGGACCACACGTCCTTTCTATTAATCAGTAATTTCTGATTTTGGATCGTGTTAATTTTAAGCAAAGTATGTCTGTATGAAACCTTCTGAGAATCCATGAGAAGCTCCTTTTTTCTTTCCAGACTCCCCATGCCATCAGCTTCTCGGAACTAGACGAAACAGAAAAGGAATTTGCTGTCTGTGTCTTATCCCACAGTATCTAAAAATGTCTGTTTGCTTCCCCACGGCGCGATGCCGCTCTAGATCGCTGTACTGAAAGGCGGGAAATGTGCCCGCCGCGTCTCCACGTCCTGAGCAGCGCCCTGTTTATTTCGCATGGTCTTGAATTCATCATCCCGACACCATGGGAAGTGGCTCCTTGCTGCAGGCTCTGCAGCCTTCACGCCTCCTCTTCCCGGAGAGAATCCGAGCCTCTGTCACGCCAACGTGCGTGTGGCAGTGCCTGTTCTAGAACCTGGCGACAGAGCAACCAACGACAGTTTACAGAGCTGTTGACTAAATAAAAGCCTGTCTGCGCGGGCTTCGCTGGGCCCGTAACCCTGAGCAGCACTAAAGGAAGCAGAAGGGACCGTCACTCAGTCACCACAGACCAATGGGGGACTGAGGCTGCGCCCTCAGTTTCCTCCCCACGGCTTCCTCTTAAGGTTCTGCTTGTCCGTGTTTATGCTGCGCGGGACCGAGCGCCACGACCCCAGACAGACTTCAGAGGCTGCACGTATCCTTCTTGGTCAGAACCGAGTGTTGTCCTCCGTTAGAGTTGACAGGGTCTGTCTCCTTCTGAGGTGCAAGATGTAAGACAACAGAATCTTGGAGCTTCTGGACCTGTGCTAGCTCCTCTATGTAGAGGTCATGGCAGGGCATGGAGTGGGACATGCCCTGGGGGTAGAGGGGTGGTGGAGGGATTGCCAGAAAGGCAGAGGAGAGAATGCGGAGCTGAGCTCCCCAAGCCTTAGGGTGAGCACCCGGACACAGTCTTGCCTGCCTGCAGCCACAAAACAAACGATTATTGTAGAAAACAATTGCTCTTTCTTTCTTTCTTTTCTTTTTTTTTTTTTTAAGATTGATTTATTGAGGCGCAGGGGATGAGAGGCTTCCCCAGAGACAGAGTGGGGAGCAGAACAGTCAGGTGGACGAAGCCCACTGCCAAGGGGAGCAGCGGGGAGACAGGAGGGGCCTGCGGCGCCCTGGGGTCACCTCTGGGGCGGGGATCGAACCTGCACTGAGGTGGCTGCGGCGGGCTCGCAGGGCTGCTCCCTAACCTGTTGCGCCACCAGGGAGGGCCAAAACGGTTGCTCTTCCTACTATCTCTCCTATGCTCCGTCCTCCCCTTTTAAGGAATGTGGCTGTTATTTCTGACACAGCGAACGAAGGAGCCGTGATAATGCGGAATGCAGTGATGTGGAAAATATGAAGACACTTCAGATACTATGGCTTCCTTTTTACCGGCCATACGCCCTTATTTGTAATTTGTACATATTGGGAAACAGTCTCCGCGGTAACTGGTCACCATGACCGCACAGTCGGCACGTGCCTTCGGCGCGAGGAAGGCCACAGACCCGCGCCGAGGCCCGGCCCCGCGGCGGCCCCGCGCTCCCTCCACTGCTCGCCTCGCGGCGGCTCTTAGCTTTAATCCGTCTCCAGCCGCCGCATCGCCAGCCCGCGCTCGCGGTCTCTGAGTTTGGTTTCGTCCGTTTGCTCGCCGGAGCCCACGTGGGGGTGAGGTGGTGCCGCCTTGCTCCTTCTGTCTGACTTGCACGCCGTCCTCGCCTCACGCCCTGCTGCCCCCAGGGCCCGTCATGTTGCAGAGGGCAGCACTTCACTCTTCCTAGTTCCGCGGACGTTTCTGTGACGCCGTGGTGTGGGGCCGCGGCTCCCGGCACGTTCTTCCTTACATCCACAGCAGGCTGTGGCGCGAGGCCAGGCCACCGCCCTCTGAGGAGCAGACACGTCAGGCACAGGCGTGAGTGCGCAGTTCGTGCGGAAGAAGTCAACTCTGCATTTTTCATGGCGACAGAATATCTCACTCCGTGTCCGCTTTGGCCGGTGAAGGCGTGAAGGCCTGAACATTTACTTTTCACCCCTTTGCTGGGGACGGAGCCTGTAACTCGCCTAACACGACCGCGACACCCTCTCCCAGGACTGTCCTGTCTCCAGGCCCCCAGCCCGGTGCCCTTTGCCGCACCGTGAACTCTCCCTCCGGCCCCTGGAGGCGGGTTCGCCAACGCTGGGCTCGAACAGGGAAGTCGGCTCTACTCGCCACTGAGGGTCTTTGACGACTTTCATAATGAAAAGCACTAAACGTGGAAGTTCAGAAGAAACAGACCCCCACGATGACGCAAACATATTCTCAGACTTATCTTAGAACCTAGCAAGCCATGCAGGTTGCTCTAATCCTCAAAGCTGGTTAGTAGAAATAAATTTCTGATGCACCAGCCACTCGGTAAATCATTCCTCAGTAGATTCACGTGGTAGAGAAACCTTCGCGAGGCAGGCACTCTGCTCTTCGCTGTTCTCACAAGTTGCTGTTCTGAGGCTGCTCTTTGCTGAGGGGGCGTCATCAGAGAAGCCTGTTTCCCTTGATCCGTGTCTAGAAGGACTTAGGACAGTTTGTGCCACTGTGCCATGATGGGAGGACGGTGGCACAGCAATGCCCCGTCAAGGTGGCTCGGGGAACAGACTTGGCATCAAGCAGCGCACAGCTGGAGCACGATGCGGCCTTCCTGCGCCTGCCGTGTGGGGAGGACGGGACAGGCTCCCAGCCTGTGAGCGCCGTGGGCGCTTCCCCGAGCCTCCTCGCAGCTCAGCCCGGAGATTCCTCAGCCTTCTTTTGTTTCCTGAAGGGGGTGGGGAGCCCATTACCTGTGCCATGGAGCTGGGGGCCCCCCCGACCTGGGGGACCCCGCTGCCCCGTGGCCTGCCCGGACCGCACACGCCAGGGCCTGCGTCTATGACCAGGTGCCAGGTGAATCTGCACACACAAAACCTTAAGCTTTGTGCCAAGCCATCCCCCACACCCCCATGGCTGTTGTTTTAGGGGAACCTTCTAAAAATGCTCAAAGTGCTTTGTCTGGGTCACCCAGCTGCCAGTGAGGGCCAGCGCTACGGTGCTGTATGGGGAGCAGAACAGAGTGTGTGACTGCATCCTTAGCACGCTCATTCCGTAGTGGAGAAGCTAAATAAATCCCGGGAAACATATTCCCCTAAGCCCACAGCAAGCAGAAGAGCAAATCTCAAATGATCGAGTGATTGCAACTCCTCACTCGCAAGTCAAAGCAAAACCTGCACTCTTCAACCAACTCAGCAGCCAAATACACACAGTTCACAACAGGAGGCACCGTCGGGTGTCGCCTCGGTGAAGGGAGGCGGGAGGGCGAGCGCAGGCTGCGTCTGAGGAAGTGAACGAGACCCAGGAACAGGCCCCATGGACCTCTCCGGGCGACAGGACCCTGCTGTGACGCCCACAGATGCAGGAAAACACATGTGTCGTGAGGAGTGACGAGAACATAGAACACGAGAAAATTTTACGAACGACGACACCTACCTATCCCAAAGAACACTCTGGATGAAACTGGGTGTAATAGACACTGCAGATGAAGCCAGTGAGATCGAAGACACTGCAGTATTACTCACAGATTGAAGCACAAATTGCTTTATAAGCTGGAAAGAATGATATCAGGTCATCTAACAGGTGAGTCTGAAGTTATGGAAATGGGAATCAAGGAGTAGCAAAAATATAGGAAGAAAAAATAGCTGAGACTTTCCAAATTATATAAAAACTATCAACTCATAGATCCAAGGAGTTCAATGAGCCTTAAGTAGATGACAAAGAAAAGTGTAAAACAATCAAAATGCTGAAAACCAGTGATATGAAGAATATTTATAAAAGCTGTCCAAGGAAAAGATGCATTATGTACAGAGCAGTAAATCTGAGGCTTATTATGGCTGCTCGTCTGCATGCAGGCAGCCACGAAGAAATCTCTAAAGTGCTGAATACTAATTTTAAAATAACCCAGGAGCGTCAACTTAGAGTTCTTTGTCCCCAAATGCAGACATTCTTAGATTAACGCCAGGTGGATTCCTTGTCATAAAACCTGTACTATAAAAACACTGAAGGAAACTATTTAAGTATCAGGAAGAGACACAGAAGGAAATTTGGAACCACACAAAGGACTGAACCCCCCAAATGGTAAATATGGGTGACTACAAAGTATGTTTTCCCTCAGTTTTATCCTATTTACCTAATAGGCACTTAAAGGAAAAAAGTAATAATAGTAGTGTTTATAGCATTCATGTAAATGCTTTTGACTAAAATACAGGACAACAGCTTACAAAAATGGAAGGGAGGGGTGGAAGAGCAGAGCTGTGAGACTTTTACAAGAGAAGTGAAGATACATCGTAAACATGGATGTGAGGTGTACTGCACACCCTAAAATGTGTATACTGCACACCCTAAAATACGTGCATTGCATACCCTAAACTATATATCCTGCACACCCTAAGATATGTATACTGCACACCCTAAAATATTTGTACTGTACACCCTAAAAGCCACAGAAAGCCACCCAGAGAAATATAGTTGGTAACTCAATCATGCAGCTAAAACAGAATCATAAAATATAGAAGTTATATTTTAAACATACCCAAATAGAAAACAATTCAATTTGGAGAAACAAGAAAAAAGAAAGATAGGTTTAAGCCAAGCCAGAGCAGCGACCCAACGTGACCTGGGCGGACAACCGAGTAAAACACAGACTCCTAGTGGGTAAAACGGGATCCAGCTACATCCTGGCTGGGAAAAAGACTGATCTAGGAAAAGTAAAAAGATAGCAAATACATTCAGTGCAAACATTTTTCAAAGAAAAGCTGAAGCACCTGTCTAAACCTTCACTGGTCCTCACCAAGTCTAAGGTGAAGTAGGCTTTGGCCAGAACTGATGCCAGGAACAAGCATGAACAATAGAAAAGCACCCATTTCTTAAGAAAAGACATAACAGATCCAAAAAAGCACAAACATAAGTGTTTTGCTTCAAAGTGCTTGAAGCAAAATTAATAAGATTTCAAAGGACAAGTAGACAGATTCAGTTATAATTAGAGACGAGACTGTTCTTTCAGTTGATAGAGCAAGTGGAGAAAAAATTAGGAAAACGTGAGTCAAAAACACAGAAGAGACGTGTGAGGGTGTCTTCAGAAACGCTCGAGCGAGGGCAAAGCAGGACCACAAAGTAAAA
This sequence comes from Condylura cristata, assembly GCF_000260355.1. Lineage (NCBI taxonomy): Eukaryota > Metazoa > Chordata > Mammalia > Eulipotyphla > Talpidae > Condylura > Condylura cristata. The sequence continues at coordinate 18,108,156 of NW_004567134.1, read as the reverse complement.
TACAAAGTGAAGAGACAGGACCACCGCACACTGCAAGGCGCCCGAGTCGTGAAGGAAGACCCCCAGCCACCTGGGGGACACGCGTGCGCCCAGCCGAGGCCCGCAGGATCACGGGACGCGCGGCGCAGCAGGAAAGCCACACGCCTGACGTCAGGGCCGAGGCGCGGAGGGGCCTTCTGCAGAGCCCGCCGCAGATGCCGGCAGACACGTGGGCATGAAACGCCCGACTCGTCATCGGGAAATGAAGCCAGAGCCGCAGCGGGAGCTCCTCGCCCTGGGACCACAGCCCAGGTCACCAGCAGCGGCGAGTCCGGGGACCTGCCCACCGCGGGGCGGGCGCGGCTGGCCAGCCCTGACGCTTGTCAGAGACTCGATCCGCCTAGAGTGAAGGACTCTCAGTCTCCCGAGTCTGCCCAGCAAAGGCAGGCGCTCTCGCTCTCCTGAGCTCACTGCCGGCCACTAGTCCCGAGTCGTCAAACGGCCCCAGCGCCCGGCCGTCGCCGAGCACATTGGCAAGACGCGTCTGTCGAGCGATGGGATTCTCCTCAGCTTGTCGTACTCTGAGGAACTGGAGGGGTTAGGCCAAGAGAAGCGACTCAGAAAGAGAAAGGCAGATGCTCAGGATTTCACTCATGTGGAACAAAATAAAACAAAGCAGAGGTCAGGCAAAAACTGAAGCGGAGATTTCCTGGAGGAACTGAGGCACCGGGAAGAGAGGGCGAGGGCCGGAGTGGGGCGGGGGCGGGCGGTGGACTCGCGCAGAGGCCTCCGGGTGCCTGGGTGGTGGCTTGCCCTGCCCACACGTGAGCTGACCTTGCCGTCAAAATGCACAAGGAGGCCTCGCTGGAGGCGCAGCGGGGTGAAGCCAGCAGCAGCCGCTGCAGCACGAGTCCCTCAGCAGTGGACTTCATCCACCTGCCTGTCCTGCTCCCCGCTCTGTCTCTGGGGAGTCCTCTCACCCCCACACCTCTGGTCTGCACCCCAGTTCTGTGTGCATCAATAAATAGATCTTTAAAAATTTTAAATAAGAAAATCAGCTTTATTGGAATCTATTTTGTTTGCTGTTAATAGAGCCCCGGCCGCTTTCTGATGCTTTCTGACGCCACTCTCTGATGTTCTCATGGCTTGTTTCTTTAACTTCAGGCGTCTCGATTTGCTTAATGTCACTTGGCGTCTAGTTCAGAGAACACGTTGCTCCTCCAGTGAATTTTCCTGCCACCCTCACTCGTCTCTTTTTGGGGGGGAAATTCACACACACGCATTGAACAATGTCTTAAATGTCCCCGATGCCTTGTTCATGTTTCATGCTGTTCTAACTCATTCGTCTCTGTATATCTTCAGTTTTTTTTAAGATTCATTTGTTTATGCACATAAGAACTGGGGTGCAGGTCAGAGGTGCAGGGGGTGAGAGGATTCACCAGACACAAAGTGGGGAGCAGGGCAGGTGGATCCACTGAACTACCCTGCTGAGGGGAGCAGCGTGGGGACAGGAGGGGTCTGCTGCGGCCTGTGAGTCAGCTCCGGGCCGGGGATCGAACTCGAGCCGCGGGGCTGCGGCCGGCTTCACAGCGGCGAGACTCGTCCCTGCGCGCCCAGGGCCCCTGTGTCTTTGACAGTCACAACTCTGTTGTCTTATCTCCAACCTCTTATAAATTCTTTTGTACATTTCAGATAATGCATTTTGCCATTCTAGACTTTGCATTTCCTCCATTTAATAGTTCCCGTTGCTGAATACAATTCCGGTGTGCTCATGATTCTTTTTATCCCTGAGCATGCTTCAGAGTCCCCTCCTGCGCTTCTAAGCCCCGGTCTCGCGGCCGGGAGAGATCAGCCACGCACTCCTGCGACGCTGGCAGCAGCTGAAACTGCCAGCTCCGGTGTCGCCTGCCAGGCCTGGGGCGCGCCATCCCGCCACCCCACGGGGCAGGCCAAGGGCCAAGAGGATTTGAGGGGAGACACGTGGCGCGGCCCCCCTCCGCCCCGGGCCAGTGGAGACAGGACTCTCGCTCGCGGTGAAGCTGCTCGTAGCTCTGCACGCTGGGCTCCCCAGGGAGAGGCCCGCAAGCGGCCCCTGCAGCGCCTGCCTCCCTGGATGGCCCGCAGCCGACCCCAAGGCTGGCTGACATGTGCCCAGAGTCCATCACTGTTTCCTGCGGCGTGATGGACGCCGCTGCGCTGAGGTCAGCGGGCCAGGTGGGGGGTGACGCCTCGTTCACTGTCTGCTGTCTGTCTGGGGAGCTGTAGAGACGGCTGCTTCACAGGGAGCTCATTGGCCCACTGACTTCAGCTAATGCCAGGTTCATGGCCCAGTAATGCCGTGGAGATGTAGTGGACATCAAGAAACAATATGCTGAGATGATAATATTCTGAGAACCAGAGGAAACCTGGGGCCTTGCTGAAGGGTTGACGCACCCGTGAGGGTTGCTAACCAGACACGGTTCATGTTTCTAAAATGTATTAACGATCTTGGGTTTTATTAAATGGGACAAATAAAGCCTGTAGGAGAAATTTCATAGTTTGAGACAACTTTTTTTATTACGATTTATCTATGCGCACAAGAACTGGGGGACAGGCCAGAGGTGTGGGAGGTGAGAGGCTTCACCAAGAGACAGAGCGGGGAGCAGAACGGGCAGATCGACCAAGTACACTGCTGAGGGGAGCCGCGGGCGGGCCAGGGGAGGTCTCCCATGCCGTGTGGGTTACTCCCTGGCCAGGGATCAAACTTGAGCTGACGCGGCTGTGGCCAGCTTCACAGGGCTGTGTTTTAGCCCGCTGTAACACCAGGGATGGCCGGTGTGAGACAACTTTCAATTGGCCATTATATGACTAAACTTGATAGATGGTTCTGTTGGAATCTGTACTAACAAAGTAACTACACAAGTAAAACAAGGCAGAGAGATGAATTTCATCGCCACCATTTTCATTCAGGCAACTCGGCTTTATACAGACAGAACCAGTTACTACCCATTATTTCTTTGGGGTAAGAGGCTTTCGTCGGGTTGACTTGTGATGTGAAATTCAGCGCGTGGCCTTCCTTCTCAGGCCTCAGCCCCCACCCTGCCTTTCAGAAGGACAAGGCTGAGTCAACACAGAATATCTTGGTCTTTCATACCCGAGGGGAACTGAGTATTTTATTCACTCAAACACAAGAACTGACTGCGTCTGCTTTTATTGAATACTAATGCTCACACCGATGTTCAAATGTGGTGGTTGTGCCGACGCTCAGGCGTGGACAGCCCTCAAGCCGGAGTCCGCCCGTGTTCTCAGTCTCTGAGGCCACGTACCCCCCCCACACATGGCATGCGTCATGGGGAGGGGCATTACATGGTGAATATCACAAGCTAGTGAGTGTCATGTTTTCTGCTTATGAAACATAATAGCTTATTGGAACTTTTCCAATTGTAATTCTCCAGAAAGTTATTTCTCTAAATCACAGTCTTCAATGACAATGAAATATGTAGTTTCAAGAGCGCATGTGGTGAAGTTCTAGGAATTGGTGATGACCATAATACAAAAGAACAGTTTGATCATGAATACACTCACATGAAAGGGTAGAATAAGGAAACCACAGAGTCTTGTGTTGTGAGATTCTAGGGGATATTTAATTTGTCAGTCCACTGCATTCCTTCATCTGAAGTGAGCTAGAGAAGATACTGGCCTTGAGAAGTTTTAATTAAAAGATTAGATCCTGAAGTCTGACTTCAACATAAGTGGGGACATTGAATTCAGACCGAATTTAAGTTTGTATTCTCAGGCTAATTTCTTCCCAAGCGTATACTGGTGTTTTGAAATGTTATCTGTGTGAGATAATTTGATTTCAACGAAAACATGGTCTTTACCTCATCAGACCTGGTAAAGCTGTCAGCTGGGATAGCAACACCTGCCTCTCTCTGTCTCCCTCAACAGATGGCAGTTGGACATGTGTGCACACAGCGCGCACCGCACGGACACAGCTCTTCCTGAGCTGTAAACATCACTAAGATGCACTTCCCTCTCATCGCCCGTCCGTCCTAAACGGTCGGCATCATTCTGGAGATGCACTTGTCAGCAAAATGAGAATGAACAGTTCAAAGCTGTCTTCCGGCTTCCGGTGCGTCACTTTTACACATCCTTTGACCTAATGAGACATTTTAAAACTTTTTTTTTTTTTGCATCAATTGTCAATGAGGTGATCATTGTTTACTTCCGCCTAGAATCTCTGTTGATTCACTAAAGTCAAACGAGAAATAGCTCCGAGGAAGTTCCTTACTACTTTCCCCCTCCATCTGATGCCCCCCCGCGGTGCCAAGTGGGGTGTCAGGCGGAGGTCACCGCCGGTCACATCAGAGATGCGGCAGCTGGGTCTCCTCCTCTTTGGACCTACGTGGCAGCTGCCTCGCAGGTGGGGACTAGTGTGTGGGCTCAGCCCGCCCCCAGCGCCCAGTCACTGCAGTGCGGAAACGCTCGTCTGTCCCTTGAGTAAGCAGCAGTCGTAGAAAACAGTACCCCGAGCTGCAGAACTTTTGGGAGAAACTACGTCTTTATCGCTATTTCCACATTCATGGTGTGTGCTCGGTTTCGTTTTCCTGTGTCTGTTTCTGGCCGGTGGACACAGTCTCCCCACAGCTGTTCTGTCCAGCCGTTGTCTTGACGCGCCACCCGCCACTACACAGAGAACGTGGACCGGTCACCACAGCCAAGGGCGGCAAGGCAGTCACCGCACCGTCCGCGGACGGAGGGATCCCTCACCAGCCTGTGGCGCCGGGCAGGGTCAGCCTGGGCCCCTGCCAGCCCTGCCCCGAGCTTGGGGTCAGACCCCCGGAGGGGAGGGGAGCCCTACGCGACGCTCGCAAACGCGGCATGAGGACCAGCGTGTACTCGACTCTGCCCCCGGGCAGGACGTGGCGGGGTGAGCGTTGTGCCGCGGGCCCGGCTGGCATAGGTGTGTGGCGGACACACTCGTGGGCACAAGCTGGCGGCGAGGCTGTGGGCACGGGACCGGCGCGGCCCCCGGGCTCGGCCGTGAGGGTGTCACGCGCCCTCGGGTGTGTCTCTGTGTTTCAGAAGACAGATGCTTAGCGAGTTCTAACGACTTATTACCTAATTTTCTAGTTTGTGGGATTCCGTAGCATTTTCTTTTTGGTGTGTCAGGTCATAAATATTTTACCAATTTAAACGTGTTCAGCAGTCCACAGCCGTGTTTCAGCCGCAGCTCAAGAGGCCTCACAAGCCGATGTTGCTTCCCTGCCTCTCCCAGAGCGGAGTGGCGCTCACCTTCAGCGGCAGAACCTCCCGCTGGGCCCCCCGTTTCTGTCAGGCCTGTGGCTGCTCGACACGCGACGTCGCCGCCGTGAGCCCCGCAGTGCTGGGGGTCTTGTTCCCCCTCTTTCCCCGATCCTGCTCTCGTGTTTATATTTCTAATTCAGGTTCGCAGAGAACTCCAGAAGCCATTTTCACCCCGGCTCTTTGGTCTCTCTCACTTTTCCTCACTGGACTTGCGCCACGCGCAGATGGTTTCTGACGCCCCCTGTGCGCTCCCCCTCGAATTACGTGTCTGCTTTCCCGGCTCGGAATGGCGTTTTGCCTTGTCGGCGAGGACAGGAAAGCCGACTCTTGAAAGGCAGAGCCAGAGTCCCACGCGGGCCGGAGCCGGCACTGACCTCGCCCTAGCGCACTGGCATCTGACCCGGGGACGTGGTCTTTGCAGTGCAGTTCACCCGTCTGTGTATCGTTTAGCTCCTTGTTCGTCTTTGTGCCACGCTCGCCGCCGCCTCTCAGGTGGCCCTGGAGGCCCAGTGGCGAGTTGGCGGAGGACAGTGGCCTTCCGATCCGGCCCTCCGCGCCGAGGCCTCGGGGAACCGGCGCGAGGTTGACACTGCTGCTGCTTCTTTCTCGCCTGTGGCCTCTGGACACTCTGGCTCGCGGGGAGCGGCGAGGGCAGGAAGCGGGCCGACCGCACTGGGAGCTACGGCAAAGCCGCACTGCCCGGCAGGAGAGCCGGCTTCGCCCTCTGGGAGCAACCATTTGGCAGACGGAGGCCGCTCAGGCAGGCCGCCCGCGCCAGCAGCTGCCCGGCCGTCGTCGCTCCCCGTGAGTCCCGCACAGCCAGGTCCGAGGTGTTTCCCCGGCCCGACCCTCCCGGAGCTCACCTGGCCAAGCTGGCCCCTCGGGTAAGGCCGCCTCACTGCACGATTCTGAGGCCGTCTCCGTCTCGGCTGGGCTGGAAAGCCGGACCCTGCACGATGGCGGCGCAAAGTTTCCGTCTCCGAAACCAGTAGGCTCAGCGCCAAAGCGCCTGAGCCAGCCGGTGCCCTCCCTGCAGGCCCGCGCGAGCCCCTCACCCGGCCGGCCGCGGCCCTCTCTGGCTTGTCGTGTCCCTCAAGCTCTGCAGCGCTTCCTCCAGCTTGCGGCTGACCGTCCCCATGGCGGGCGGCGCGGCCCGGCCCGGCCGTCTGCGTCCAGTTTGCGCCGGGGCCTCACCGGCCACGCGCCCGCCCACTGCCTTGAGTTCGTGTCTACACCACAGTGCGCTGTGGCTGCTGTGGGTGACGGGGTGGCGAGCGTTAATCTCCGGAAAGAGGCACAGTCGGGTGAGAAGACAAGGTGCCGTCGACTTCGGGGACTTCTGGCAGGACTGGGGCTCCCTCTTGCCCACAAGGCTCGAATCCGGGGTCCAGGGTGGCAGTTAAGGCCCTCCCTGGGGGCGCAGCGGGTCAGAGCGCAGCACTGAGAAGCTGAAGCCGCTTCTGCCTGAGTTCGATCCCCGCCTGCCCCGGAGGTGACCACAGGCCGCGGCAGACCTCTCCTGACCCGCCCACTGCTCCCCTCAGCAGTGGACTTCGTCCATCTGCCTGTCCTGCTCCCCGCTCTGTCTCTGGTGAAGCCCCTCGCCGCCCCTGCCCCTCTGGCCTGCACCCCAGTTCTGTGTGCACAAATAAATTAATCTTCAAAAAAAGAGAACTCAAGCTTTCGGTTTGGACTCTCGGCAGACGGCTCCAAAATCTCCCAGCTCACGTGGTCGCTCTGTGGGCACTCTCCCACCAGGCGCTCATCCCGCCCAAGGAGGGGCCGGGCAGGGGCCAGCAGACAGGCCCGCTCGCCCCTCTGCATGCGCGCGACCGGCCGTGGCAGGTGTCTGGGCAAACACTGGGCGCCTGGCACGTCTGTGAGAGCCGGGTGAGCCCTGTTTGCCGAGGACTGAGAGAACCGGTCTGGCCCGGCCTCGCCAAGAGAGCCCACTGGAGCGAA